>NC_046352.1:4383250-4708250 GCF_000738735.6 Corvus cornix cornix | reverse complement strand
TAGTCTCTATTTACAGACCGGGGGCTTGCAGTGCAAAGCCAGGCCAATGTATCATTTTATTTACAATAAAATTATCATTTATATGAAAGCCTGGTTTGGTGGTTGTCCTTTTAAAAAGCAAAAATTTGGAGAAGGAAAGCCTCTGGATTTCAGACAAGTGGAAGATACCATGAGCTCCCTTCCAGAAATGGAGCTTCCCAGCTGAACTGGAGCAATCTGGATGGTCTTGCATTGACTGTAGCAGTGATTTGGGGCAGAACAAGCTTTGCTGTCCCTGAGTAGGACAAGACAATGGGTAACCACATCTACAGATACTTTCAGGCTTTATTTTTTTTTCCAGCATGCTGTGTTAGGAACAGACAGAAATAGTGCTGCTATAAAATTCATCTGTTCTCCTTGCTGAAAGGCGGATTTTTTCCTCTTCGTGCAGCTTCTCTCTCCAGTGTCACTGTCACTTAATCAGTGTTTGGGTGCCACTCTGCGCTCACCACAAGCAGCCTCCAGTTGCCTTTTCCCAGGATGTAGCTGCTGTCAGTGAAACACTGAAATATTTGTCAGTGTAAAATGTGAACAGATCAGAAGAGGGGGGTTGACCAGCTGATCCAATAGAAACCCTGCACAGAACCAAGCATGTGTGTGACTCCTGGGGCTGTGCTAGCACAGATAAGAACCATCAAGTGCAGTTGTCTCAGAACAAAAATGTCTTGTGGAACCAGAATAAAGCACCTCCAGCTGCTTCCCAACACCCCCTTGTGTGCTAGAACCCACAGGTCCTGCCCTTGCCAAAGGAGGAACCTGGGAACTCTCTGTTACCTTCACTTTGAGGGTGATGCATCCCAAAGCTGATGCCTTTCTTCTCCTTTCCCCTCGGTGTGTTCAGTGGGATATTTGCTTGAGATTCTCATCTTGGCCTTGTCTGATGGTCAGGTTTCTCCTGGACTCTCCTCCTGGTCACCCCTCTCAAAAGAAAGTGGCTCCGTAGTAATTCTGCTTTCCATAAATACAGAGTGTGTATTCCTAACTGGAGTCGTCCCCACAGACCCACAAGGAACATCCAGTCCAGTTCCCAGCCCTGCACAGGACACTGCAAGAATCTCACCTGTAGTGTGGTGGTTGAGCAGGGGCTGGGAGAAGAAAATGTTTGGAGCCTTGGAGGTAGAAATTATCAGCCCCAAAACACTGACTAAAGCACAAAAGAAATGCAGCAAAGACCCTCAATTGTCTTTTTATTTCTGGTAATTTGTGCTATGAGTGTTTTATGGCCCAGGGGCAGGGGACTTAAGGTACATTTCCTCTCTAAATCCACTTCTGAAGCAAATAAAATACAAAGATCTCTACAGAGGTTGGCTGTACGGCTGTGGCTCTTTTGGGGTAGTAAAGTGTGAACCAGGAGCAGTGTCCTCTGGATTTCATACTGCTCAGGTGTGGGTGTATTGCTTATATCCAGCAATCTGCTCTCATGTCACTGGTTCTGCAGCTGAGCTCTGCCTGGTGCTATCTCATCCAGAACTGGACATCTGGATGGTATGGATGTGTATGGATTTATATGGATTCATACTGATTTTTCTTTTTCCCCAAACAGCTTTTGTTACATGACTGGCTTGGATTCTTATGTTCTGGAAAATGTCCTTCCCTGGGCTGGAGGGCAGGTTGGTGCTGAGCCCCGTGCTCGTGTGGAAGCACAAAAGGAAGGTGTGGGGGGTGTGATATGCAGGGTGTTGATCATCAGTCATTTGTTTCTTGGGTGGCAAGAGCAGCTCTGCCCTCCGAGAGGAGGAATTGCAGGTGGCTCTGGGCTGTTTTCCGTGCTCTGCTCCAAGTCAGGGATTGTTCTTGTGCTGCCACTGCCCTCAAGCTCTTGCTGCATCCACCTGGAACCCCCGGGAGCTGTGGCATCCCCGGCTGTGGCTGCAGCTTGTGCTGCTTCTCTGGCTCCTCTGCTGGCAATATCCTCCCGTGGAGCTGCTGCTGTATTGCTTTCACTGTGCCCCCAACAAGGAGCCAAAATAGTTCATCACAACCAAATGCAAAATGTGCAGCATCCTCGAGAGGGTTGCAGGCAGAACTGATCTCCCAGCTCCTGCTTCTCTTGCCAGATGCTGCAGAATTCTCTGACACCTTCTGTGCCCGTAGCTCTTGGCTTGTTCAGCTGGAGTAGACTGAGGTCAGACCTCACCAGGGGCCACAGCTCCTCCCGAGGGGCAGCTCCAATCTCTGCTTTCGTGACCAGGGACAGGACCCAGGGAAGGATGGGTGGAGAATGGCCTTTAGATAAAATCTCAAATTTCAATTTGGAGGAGGGAAGGAAAGATACAATTTCATTACTTTTCTGGGTTAATGGTCTCTTTCTAACTGAAAACCCAGCCTTTAAAACCTGGGGGTTTCACACTTCCCTACCCCCAAAATCATCTGGTATTGTTAAAATGCTGCTCATCTCGCTGTGCAGCAGCCTGGGAGCTGAGGGAATCGGGAAGTGAGGCCAGCGAGAGGCAGGAAGCAGAACCAAGGGCTCCGCTTTCATTTTCTGAGCATTCTGAGGAAGGAAGGGGCCGGGGAAGGGGCCCCAAGCCTGCAGCATCACGAGCCCCTTGGCAAGGGCTGCTCAGGGGTGGCTTTTTTTAGGATGTAAATCTGCCACCTGCATGTTGGTGTGAAGGGGGTTGGCAGCACCTGCGTGGTGGGGACAGTCAAAGCTCTTGGTGAGGCTGAATCCCCCTGGGACCCTTGCCAGGGTCTGTGTGCAGTCCCTGGTGGTGGCTGTGTCCCCAGGCCATCCCCACCCAGGAGCCCCTTTAAAAGCCCTTCAGTAAAAAGGAGAAATAACTTGGCCAACATCAGGCTCCTCTGGTCATCCAGCAGGTGCTGTCCCCAAAATCAGATGTCACTGTGACCGTGAGACATCTCCGCTGTGGAGCTGCTGACTGGCTGTGGCTGCACACCCTGAGCCCCCGAAGGGCTGTGCTGAGCAGGGGGAGCACCACAGAGACCAGGGTTAATAGCACATCTCTATTTGTGCCATCTCTTCCTCCTCTGGACTACCCATCCCCATCTTTCTCCCTCTTCCCTCTTTATCTCCTGTTTCCATGGCTGTGTCTGGGTTCTCCCAGACAGGATGTGCTCAGCAGAGCTGATGGTATCAGTCAGGGATGGAACAGGGGCTCTTTCTGTTGCTATCACGGCCTGTTGCTCTATGTAGAGGCTCAGAAAAGCTCAGTTCCTGTAGAATTTGAAAGACATGGGGTTCCTGAGCACAGCTGTGCAAAGTGTGTGTGGAGGAAAGAGGTAAGTAATAATTAAAACCAGACTCACCCACTTTCCCTGGTTTTCCTGCATTTGTCTCTGCAGCCTGGCAGGGCTTGCTGGGATCATTAATTTGTATGGACTGTGCTGTCCAAACCAGGGCATTGGATATGGGGTGGACCCAAGCCAGACCTGTGTGGCACCAGCCAGCCCAGCACTGATGCCCATCCTGCCCCAGCAGAGTCACTGAGGCAGGGACAGGGCACGATGGCCACTGCTGCGGAGGGGAGAGAGTGAGACATATCAGAGCAAAGGGGTGGATTTAATCCTGGGGGATCCACAGGCCAGTGAATTCCCTTTGAGGGTGGTCTGGGCTCCATTCGGCAGCTGGTGGAAGGTTCCAGCTGGGCTGTGCAGCTCGCAGGGCAACACTGATGTGGAATTTGAAATCCTGGTTCGGGTCCCAAAAAATTGGGGGCCCCAGAGGGGCTTCTGGTCAGGGGCCTGCACCCTGGTCACCTCTGCCCAGTCCTCATGGCCTGCAGGATCCCTCTGAGCACTCTCCAAAGAGGGCTGGGCTGCCTCTTTCCCTTCCCTCCATCCCCTTCCCTCCCAGCCTCACTCATAACATTACATACAGGTATCCAGGAATACTTCCTTGATCCTGCATGGACAGAGGCTCTTTCCACAGTACCTGGGCAGTAAGAGAAAGAGCTGACCACTGCTCCCACCTCCCCAGGCCCCTGGGAACACAGGACAAGACAGGGAAGGCTCGGAAACCTTGTATTACAAAAATAAAGGAGCGCATGTGTCACGCGCGAAGCTGCCGCGAGGCTCCGGCGCAGAACGTACCAGTCGAAGGCAAATATAAAAAAGAGACACTGTTAAACAGTGGCAGGGCAACATCCTTAAGGCTGAACCATCCCAGCTGAACTGAGCTGATGTAAACCAAGGACCCTCCTTTTCCAGAGCCCCAGCAATGCAGGGTTGGTGTGGCAGGAGCTGGGAGCTCTGCTGTGACTCACAAGCTGGTTAAGCCCCCAGCTCATCTCCTTTTCCATGGTGACAGGCCTGAAATGGATCAACGGGGCTGGGGGTCCCGTGGGGGGCAATTGCTTCTGCTCTGATCTCACTGGGGAGAGGGGCCTGCAGAGAGAGGGCTTCAGGTCTGGGGGCTGCGCCCTGGTCACCTCTGCCCTGTCCTTATGGCCTGCAGGACCCCTCTGAGCACCCTCCAAAGAGGGGTGGGCTACCCCCCCCTTCCCTCCCCTCCCACAGGTCCTGCTTTACATCAGCTCAGTTAGCGCCCGGCTCAGCTGGGCTCCAGGAGCGGGGGCTGGCCCCGCTCACGCCGACTTGGTCCCGCTCTCCACCTCCTTGTGCACCCACAGCTCCTTGTGCTGCTTGCGCCCAAAGCCTTCGTCGTAGTTGCCTTTACTCTTGAAGAGCTGCTGGAAGTGGGGCTTGCAGTAGAATTCCCCGTGGAGCGCGGCGTAGCTGCCCAGGCTGGGGAGGGAGGGCAGGGTTAGCTGGGCATGGAGACTTCGCTGCAGCCTGGGGGAAGTGTGGGGGGCCTGGGGGCATCGGGACAGCAGAGGAGGGAACATGCAGGAGGGGACCCTTAGGGCCAGCAGCCCCCTCCCACCAGCAGAGGCTGTTGGGGGCTGCTGTAATTTGAGATGGGGAGGTCCCCGGGGAGCTCAGCCTCAGCTCTGTGTCCTCTAGTAGGAGGTTCTGGCTCAGCTCCCTGTTCCCCTGAGGCTGCTCCCAGGGGGAAACATCTCTCCTTCCATAGCAGGTGGGATTTAGCTAAGACTTGGGCCCAGGTGTGGAGATAAACCTTTGTGTTGCTGTGATGGGTGGGCTGGGGGGCTCTGGCTACTGGCCAAGCGAGGGGCTGTGATAGGGGCTGGGTGCTCTGTGTGGGAGGGTCTTGGCAGAGCTGCAGTGACACCTGTCCCACCACAGCCTCCAGCCTGGCTCACCTGAGCTTGGTGTGGCAGTGCTTGCAGCAGAAGCAGGAGTTGTGGAAGACAAATTTGTCGGCCACCAGCCGCTCCATGGGATACACGGTTTTCTGGCAGGCAGTGCACATCTCCTTCACCTGTGCCTTCAGGCTGAAGGACTGGCCAAGGGTAGAGCAAAGGGAGACAGAGAATGAGGAAGGCGTTTGGGACACCCCGGATCCCTGCACTGCCCTCTTCCCTGCCCGCCATTCACTGGAGCACTGGGGAGCAGGAAGCAGCCCCATCTCCCTCCCCCTCCACTGATGCTGGGCTGGATTGGAGCTTGGCCCTTGGGCTTTTGGCCCTTCCACCCTTGCCATGAATCAGAAGGATGAGGCCCTGGCACAGGCTGCCCAGAGAAGCTGTGGCTGCCCCATCCCTGGAAGTGTCCAAGGCCAGGTTCCACAGGGCTTGGAGCATCCTGGGACAGTGGAAGGTGTCCCTGCCCATGGTAGGGGGTGGCACTGGATGAGATTTAAGGTCCCTTCCAACCCAGGCCATTCTGGGATGATGTGGAAAAACCAAAGGTACCTTGGAGCGCTGCACTGTGCTGCCTCCTGAGCTGTTCTTGGCCTCCTAAAAAGGGAAAGAGAAATCCAAATGAGAGCTTGGCACAAGCCCCTGGCAAAAACCTGCTCCTCCCTGACCTGCTCCACATCCTGCACCCTCCCCAAGGCACCTGCACAAGCACCCGCTGCATCCCCGGCAGCCACCCCAAAGAGTTTCACCCTCCTTGGCACTGGCAGAAATGCTCCCTCCTTCCCAAAGTTGGGATCCAAGGGGCAATCGCACTCCAGCAAGGTGACCAGTCAGGGCTGGCTCATCTTCCTCACTCCTTGTTCCCAAGGCTGGGGCAGTGTGACCCCAGGATGTCACCCCAGGACATCACCCTGCTGTCCTTGTCCTTCCTCTGGCTGCAGTTTGGCCCTGCCTGCCCAGCACTGCCCCTCTCTGCCCCAGGCTGATCCCCCACCCTCTGCTCCTTCTGCCTTGTCCTTCCCCATCGTTTCTCCTCTGTATTTTTGGAAACAGTTTGCCTAAGAGGCGCACAGGAAACTCTCCCCTTGCCGAGCTGCCTCCTCAGACGTTTCCCAGCTGCTCTCACTGACTGAGGTCAGGGACGTGATTTTCCTCTCACTCCCATGAGGCTGTGAGCAGGAGCCAAAGTCAACAGGGGGACATGGGCAGTGAGGAGGCTCCAGCCGTGTAAAACCAGTTGCATCCCTTGGCACTGGTAGAACAACTGCAGGTGCTCTCCTGGGGTTAGGATTTAATATGCTGTTTCCAGGCTCAGCTGACCAGAGCTAAGGAAAATGCTGCCTCTCTGGAGCTGGGATTGCGTCCGTTCCCAAGGCTACGGCAATCCAGGGCTGCTCGTCACTTCTCGGCAGCCTCCTGGCCCCGATCAGGCCACGATCTATTCCATATCTGATAGATCTTCCCTCGGGGAAGGGCCGTATCCTGTCCCAGCAGGAGATGTTCCTGAGCCTTTATGTTTTTCCATCTCCAATCACTCCAGTCCTAAGCAGCTCGAAAGCTCTCAATTGTGATCACGGAAAGCCATGGAAACACAAACAAACAGACGCAACTCAAGACAGCACGGGATGAGAGCTCTGCATGGGCCAGAGCCTGAGCTGGCGTTCAGTGTGCTCAGCAAACAGCACCTTCTGCTGGAACATTCCTGTCCCCAGTCCCGTTGTTTGAGTAGCAGTGACTGTGCCTTTGATCACCCCAAAATGTCAGGTCGGGAACACAGCTTCTGTACACAACCCTCCCTCCCTGAGAACCAAAACCCAGCTGAAATTCCCATACAAACCACAGGATGCCACGTACATGAGCTGGGGGTGGGCTGGCGGCTCCCGTGGCCTGGAACATGGTTCCTTTCCCTTCTCCGTCTGTTTAATCCTGAGCTTGAAGTCCGTGGGTCGATATTTCTGCAGAGATGTCTAAGACAAACGTCTTGCAACACCTGGAAAGGAAATGTCATCAGGAGTAGGGCTGGTTTCATCACCCAAGCCCAGCAGCTCTGCAGGAGCTCAAAGCTTCCTCCGCAGGGTCAGATCAGCCTCTCTGGCCTGGGGGCTTCCCAAGGGAGCCGAGAGATTGAGGGACACGAAACTGGACTGATGGTCAGGAGGTGCAGGTCTGGAATACTGTGACAGCAGCTGGAGAGTTTGGGGCTCTGAGTACCCGGGAGGTGATGTGATGGTTTCTACTCCAAAGCCACGCATGGAAGCACCTGCTGGCACATGGTCACGCCACTGGCAGCAAGGCTGACCCCAAGCCAAGGCAGCAAAATCAGCACCCCGCGTTTCAGTAATGCAGCCACTAAAGGACTGGTGTTGCTGGAGGAAGGACTGTGATTTTAGTCTAATTTTAGCCCAGAAAACTCTCACCGATCACAGCTCAGCAGAGCAAGTGATGGGGACTTTGTCTTCTCGAGGAGCCCACGTCTCCCTCAGGCTGAGCCCCGTGAGCTGTGGCCCGGTGTGATGTGCTGAGTGCCCGGGAGGACGAGGCTGACAGGGCTGGGACCAGCACAGGGGAAAAACCACCCACATTGCAAATCACCCCTTTTGGTAAAAAAGAGCTAAAAAGGCACTGACAGCTCCTCCAGGGGTTTTCCCCACCGCACTTTACCTTCAGAACACCCGTGAAAGATGAGCCCTGGTTTGAATACACAGGACAGAACTGTGGGGTTGAGTGAATGCTGCCAAGGCAGGAGCAGAGCAGCAAAAAGGAGGGTGAAGGGGTGGCTCTGTAATGATGGGGATGAGCTGGGGGCTGGAAAACCAGCATCCCCCTCTGCCTGGGGCTGCTTTCCTGTCCCAGTGAACCCCCTTGGCCTCATATTGTCACCCCAAAAACCTTCCTGCTGCCTGAGGACTGGGGTAGAGGCCCCAGGGCAGAAATGTGTCAGGGTGGAGGGCTTGGGGAAGGGGCATCTCCTCAGTGCCCATCTCACAGGGACATTTGCAAACATGTCCTGGGTCTTGGGGGCCTCTTTGGCTGCCAACCCCCAGCAGCTGACACCAGGCTTGCGTCACACCCAGCAAAGCGCCCAAAATTCGTGGCTGCTTTCAGAATTGAAAGACTTCTGCCCCAGGCCCTGGGCACCGGTGGGTGAGCCCTGGGGCTGCACAACCCTGGTTGCAAACATTTCACAGCCTCAGCTGAGCCCCAGCCCCCTGTTCTACCAAAATCATTTCCCGTCTCTCTGCGGTTGGGTTGTTATTTCCTGCTCTCCGAGCTAACTTGCAGGCAGCTGCTGCCGAACTCAGCATCTGCTGGGGGCCAGAGCCCAATGCCACAGCCCCTCCCTGCCCCCCATTCCCTGGGACAAGACCTTCTCTTCGTGTCTCTGGGGTCTGTTGGGTCCTACAGCCCAGCACAGACCCTGCAGGGAACACGAGGGGCCCAGAAAACTTGGGTGTCCCCACCCCACACGTGCCTCTAACGCAGATACACAACCCTCCCCCTTTTCACCTGCTTTTCACCTTCACCCCAGCCTGTTACAAACGCTTGTCCTCCCGCAGCTTCCCTTCCCTCACAGCTCATCTTCCTCCCCTACTCCAGCCACCTTCTTTCCCTCCGTTTTTCCATCACCCCCCTCTTGCCCTCCCCCATAACCTGGGATAGTGGAAGGTGTCCCTGCCCATGGCAGGGAGTTGGAACGAGATGATCTTTAAGGTCCCTTCAACCCAAACCATTCAGGGGTTCTCTGATAAGCACATGATTACTTCCACCTACTATTTGTTTCTTTGCTTCTCATGCCCCCAAACCCCTTTCCCTTCAATTCCAGCCCACTGATCCCACCCCATGGCTGGATGTTTTCCATCCAGCCCCTTCCTCTCCACATCCCTCTGCCCACCATGCACATACCCTCTGGCAGCCCCGTGCCCACGCTCTCCCAGCCGCTGTTTCGGGCAAGAGCCCCCTCGGTGCAGCCGCCCTTCAGGCACAGGAGCAGGAGCTGCTGAACCTCCTTCCTGCTGAAGGGCAGGAGGCAAGAGCAGAAATCTCAAAGGGGAAGGGTGTGCTGAGGCGATAAGGGAACCAGAACAAGTGAGAAACTGCAGGAGGGTTTCTTGGGGGCTCTCAGCTGCTGTCATCGCTCTTCCCAGAAGCACAGGTTGGGACTGGAGCCCAGGGCAGCCAACACTCCAAGAGAGGAGGAATGCAGTGACACGGGCAGTGCCTAAAGACACGCTGCCACACTGATGTTACAAAGGCTTCACAAGGGCTCGGGCAGCCTCGGGGCTCGCTGGCTTTGAGGGGTGCAGTGGGCACCAGTGACAAAGCCAGAAAGGCGAGGCCATGCCCCACAGGGAGACTGGCACCATCACTGCTGCATCCGACTGTTCCAAACCTCTGTTCCCTAAAGCCGTTAGCCACTTACACAGCCTGGGAAGAGCAGGACGGAGGACTCTCCTGTCCTGGTCGTGCCAGCAGTTTCAGGTGTTTGGCTCAGGACAAGGTGAGAACCCCTTTGCCTTCCAGCCTCTCTTCATCCTGCCCTTCGTAGTGACTGAGGGCTCCAAGCAGTTTGAGGGGAGGAAGGCAACGTTGCTTGGTCACAGACCTTTTCCCTAACAGCCTCCCGCATCCCCTCTCACTGCCCTGCCTGACCCTGGGGCAGATGGAGGGAGAGGGAACATCTGGGGTGGCCCCTCAAGGCAATTCCCCAATCCCCTGCCTCTGAAGGATCACGTTTCCCGCAGCCAGGACGGGTGCAGGGAGCCTTTCCCCCTTCCCCTCTCCATAGGGGCCACCAGGGCTCCCCCAGTGCTGATCCAGCCCGTTCCCAGCAGGCCCCAGCCCGGCGCTGGCCGCGGGGCTCCCCGAAAGCCGGTGGGCTTCCGGCACAGGGAAGCAGGAAAGGAGCGTGACTGGGAGGGCGAGAGGCCCCTCTCTGCCATATGGTTCCCATTAGCAGCCCTGGGAAAGGTTTGTTTACAGCAGGGATCACTGCTCCATTGCAGGAGGTTTTCCCAAAGGCAAAGCACAGCGTGGGGGATCTGGGCCCCCTTCCTCCTCCGTCCTCAGAGGACATGGAGTGTCCCCAGAACATGGCCAGGCACAAGCAGGGGAGACACCTCAGAGAGGCTGTCAGGCCTTTCCCCCAGGAAATCATGGGCTGAGCTGATGGCTGTGGGGATGGATATCCCCGAGATCCTGTGCAGGATCAGTGAAACCCACACACAGGACAGTGCCGACCCTCCAGCTCCATGGCCATCAATCCCTCTCAGCTGGCCAGTGCAGGGAGGAGGTGAACAGGAGCTGGAAGAGCATGTCTCCTGAGCCTGGGAATCACCCAGCTCCCAAGGCTCAGTTTCTGCAGTCTTGGGGTCTCACAGTTGACCCACACCATGAAACAAAGTGTGCTGCAAAACCAGCATCAAACAGGCCAGTCCAGAACCAGGCACAGCAGTGCCAGGAAAGGGATGATGGATTGAGCCCAGGGGCCACAGCTCCCACTTTAGGCATGGAATCCCTTCAGGTCTTGGCTCTTGTATGGCTCTGAGCCAACCACTTGACCTCATTGGTACTGGGGACCCAGGGCAGGTCCCTGCTGGCTTGGCACAGTGGGGAGGGCTCCAGGGAGGAGCATCCGGACACTTCTGGGGACACTCCTGCCCTGCCCATCAGATTCCTGGGGAGTGGACCTGACCCTGCCTGCACCCCACAGCCGGGAGCCACCTTCCACCACTGCTCCACTAATCCCCTTTCCATCCACGTTCTGCCTCTTGAAAGGCTGCCAGTGGGCAGGAAATCTGCAGCCGAAATGCTGAGGGATGCTGACAAGGAACAGTTGTGGGGAGGAACAGGGCTGCCTTTGTCAGAGCAACAATGGGAGACCCGCAGGAGCGAGGGGGAGCCCGAGGGAAGCCCCTGCCCACCCACTCCCCTCTCCCACCTTCATCCCTGCCTCCCCTGAGGAGGAGGTGCACGGCCCTGGAAGCACCAGGGCCTGGGGGACTGGGCTGGTCCCAGTCCCTGCCCCTTCCTCTCAGTGAGGGGGCCCATGGACCAGAAGGATGGTCCTGGGATTCATCTGCTTTCCAGAAGCAGTAACTGAGGCTGCCCAGTCCTGGGATTGTGGCTGTGTTTAATGGCATCCATTTAAAATCATGATCTGAAGGGGATCTCTGCTCCCTGGAATCTCTTGTCTTACTGGCAGCTCAGATAGAGCAGAGAAGCAGAGCAGAAATCCTGCTGGGAGGATGAGAAGAGACTTTTCCAAGCAGAGACAAATTCTCAGTAGTGCCAGAAGAAAATGGCAGGTTGAGAGGTTCAGGCTGGACATTAGACAAAAGCGCTTCACCGGGAGAAACCCTGGAAGCTCTGCAGAACGGCACCACCGAGGTGCAACATAAACCTGGGGCAAACAAGCACAACAGGCAAACAGCAGCTCATGGTCCTTCCCTCCCCTTGCCAGCTCTTCCCTAATCTCTTCCATAGACGATGCTCCACCTGGAAACATCACCTCCTGGTTTCCTACACAAATGTATATCCATTTACCACGAGACGTTAGTTCTTCTCCCATATATTTGCCTCTCAGTGGGATTCATGAAGAGCAACCACATTCCTGATCAGTCTTTTTCTAGCAGGAGAAGCAGATTCCTTTTAACCTGTTCTCATATGGTGGATTCTCTGTTGCCACAGCCACCGTGGTGGCCCGATGCAAACAGGTGAGCTGGTCTGGCAGCTCCACACCTGGGAGATCTCAGACCTTGGTATTCTGAAACAAAACTCCAGCACCCCTGAAAACCTCTGGCCTGATGTGTCCTTACATCCCTCCTTGTGGAAGAATCCAAGTGTCCTCCTTCCATTTTGCTCTCTTTTCCCTGTGCTTTTTCCTGTCTCCACCTAAAATAATCATTTCCTTGGGGCACTGCATCACGAGGCTCTGTTGTTTCAGAAGTCATTTATCAAATCCAAGGAAGACACTGAGCCAACGTGATGTGATCTGTGTTAAAACCACCCAGCATTTTATTCTGCTTCCCAACACCAAGACTTTGATTACTCTTCCAGAGCCTGTTCTAGAAACCAACCTTTCCTGGTACTCCAGGTAATGGACCTGTAATTGCCTGTAATTTCCTTCTTCCTCTAACACAACCTGTCAGTGTTACCTTGGCTGATTTCCTCTTGTGGAATATCACCTGTTACTCACCAGACTTTGGACTGGCATTTCCTATGGTGGAGTCCCCACCCCTGGAGGGGTTTAAAAGTCGTGGAGATGTGGCACTTGGGGACATGGTTTAGTGGTGGCCTTGGCAGTGCTGGGGGAATGGTTTGATGCTATGATCTTAGAGGACTTTTCCAACCTGAAGGATTATCTGATGCCATGGGATGAGCCCATCTCTTGAGCCCCGACAGACCCCACAAAAAGCTTTTGCTGTTTCACCACCTGCAGACGCAGACGTAGCAGGAGTAGGAGTGAGTACAGGTCCAGGCACTCCGAAACACAGCACAACCCCTTTCCATGGTCCCTGCCTCCACACAAGCCCTACAAAAGCTGCTGTTTGCTGTCCAAATGCAGAATATGTAAGCAAGAAACACCACCAAAATCATATTGGTAGTTAAATCTCTCCAAAGATCAGTCTTTTTGAGCTGCCCTGGCTATTTGCAGCCTTCACTTCTATCCTCCCTTTTAGGATCCAAGGTGCCATAGAGCCCAGCACAGGATCTGGTTCTCTGAAATCCACAAGATTCCAGTGGAGCAATGTGTGCTGGGAAAAGCAATCCCTTGGAGAGGCCCATCAGAGGATGCTGAGGCACCTTGTCACTGAAAACCCCAAGCTGGCCATATGGAGAGGGTTATGGGCACACCAGAGGAGTGGGAAATGTGTCTAAAGTGTGCTTAACATTGATATTGCAATAATCCCTTTGTCCAGATTTAATGTTTTCCATCCCAGGGCTTTTGCTAAGAGTGAGGTAAGCACTGCACCATCCCCAGATGGCAGATAAAAATGACTTAACTGGGAAGAGAAAAGCAGACACGTCTTGGGGGCACATGGCAGCTGCCTGGCAAGACCCTGCAAGAGCTGAGGGTGGGAGAAAAGGAAAAGAAAAACTCCATCACCCTCCAGGACCAGGGAGGTAGTTGAAGACTCACAGGAGTCAGCCACTGAAGGAAACCTGGAGAGGAATTCCCTTTCCTAATGAAAAGTCTCATGGGATTTTTGCTGACCAGAAAGGGTCAGGAACCTGATTTTGAGCTGTATAAGAATGAAGATGCATCCAGACACTTTGCAAAGCCCAGGAGCCTGGTTCTGACAGACCCTCACCTTGGAAATGGGAATTCACTTCTTGCAGGGCTCCCATTTAAAAAGGACATTAACACTGGGGCTGTTTCAGACTAAGCTTGGTCGACTGCCCTGCAATTATTTTGTAATCTACATTAATAATGCTGCAGATGTGCTACTCCTGGCCTTAAACACACAACAGCTCAGCTGAGGCACCAGATGTCTTCCCTGTGAGAGCCCTCACACGACATCTTTGGTGGACAAAGCCCAATTTTCAGGGCTGGATTATCAGGTCTTTTTCAAACCTGATACCCACAACATGAAAAAAATCAGCAGAAAATTGATCATAAATATGATCTACAAGGTATCTTAGCTTGTTTGAAGTGATCCAAGGGGATTAGACAGATCAGGCTGGCTCAAAACACAGTAGTTACAGCACTAGACTGGGACTCAGGAGACCTGGGCTTGATTGCTAAGTCTGCTGCTAATTTTGGGTGGCAGTGGGTAAATAATTTCATTTTTTCTGTTCCCTTTTCTCCCCCTCCCCTCGATGAAAACAGAGCTGCCCTCCTTTGTGAAGCCCTGGGAGATCCCTGGCTGGTAAGGGTTATGTCAGAGCTCAGGGCATTTGTGTTGTTATTAAATCTCACAGTCATGCAACAGCCTCCCCAGGGAAGCGATGAAAAGACCGATCGCTGGAAAGGCTTAAATCCAGGCTGGATGAGGCGGTAGGAGACACACCATCGGGAATTGGCAGGCATTAACGAAGGGGGATAAGGGAGTCGGGATCTAACAGGTTTTTCTTCCATCTCTGCTCTTTCTGATCAGCTTAATAAAATGGATCTGTCCAGCCCCCCTCCGGCATGTACTGCAGCACACAACAAAGAGGGAATTACAGCCCAAACGGGGAGCGTGAGCCCCGAAATACGCTCCCAAATACGCACCCCCCGGGGCAGATCCAGCCAGCAGAGGCCTCCTCGCCCCGCCGGGCACCAGCCCCCGGCCGGGGCTCACACGGGCACGGGGTGCTCGCCCCCGTTCCCCAGCCCCGCTCCCCAGCCCCGGCAGCGCCTCCCTGCCCCGCCTGCCCCCGGCCCACACGAGCCTCCCTTCCGACCCCCCCAAATCTGCCTCCCGCGACCACCTCGGCCGAGCCTCCTCCCGAAGCCGAGAAGTTCCCGGTGCGTGCGGAGGGCTCCGCTCCGGGGCTGGCGAGGAGCCCCCGTCTGCGGGGCGGCTCCTGACCAGCGGTGCCGCTTCCCGAGGCTCTCCCTTTGCATTCCTCCCTCCTCTCCGTTCCGTTCTCCCGGGCCGCCTGCCTCTGTCCCTCCCCGCCGCTCTCTCTGGCTGCCCCCAGCTCTCGCCGCCGGAGATCCCCGGCAGGGACGAAGCCCTCGCTGCCCACACTGCGGGACCGTCATTGTCTGCCCGCGCCTCCCGCCCCCGGGCCGCGGCTCACCGCCGAGCAGGAGGGTCCGCAGGGCAGCTCCGTGCCCGCTGCCGGGGCTCTGGGTGCCCGTGTCCCGCCGCAGAGGCCACGGCCGTGCACCGGAGCCGCTTCCTGCGCTCCCAGCGCCGGCTCCGAGCCCTTTTATCGCGGGGCCGCAGCAGCGATTGGCTCTCGGCGTCGAACCGGCTTCCAGCCGCTCGCTCCTTTGTGTGAAGCCAACCTCTAACCCCAAACCTTCCCCGCTCCCCTCGATTCCCAGCTCCCTCTCCCTGACCGCCCGCAGCCTCCCCGATCCGACACCGCCGACCCCGGGAGCGGCTCTTCCGCTTTCTGGCAGAGGGTGCAATTACCCCCCCGGCGTAATTAGCTTTTCCAGCCTCTCTCCCATGAACTGCGTGTGCAGATTGGCTTCGCTCCAGGCTTTGGACACGGCCTTGGGCTCTCTCCGCGTGGCACTCGCCCACCCTGCTAAGGTATCCTGCAGCATCCCAAAGAATTCATCCCTCCAGGGTCTGCAAAAGCCAAATTTCCCACACGTGCACCCCAACTCACTGTTTGCAGAGGAAGGATCTTACCAGGCAGCAGCAGGAAAGGAGGATTCCAGTGCTCCCCACTCCTCACCCCCAGAGGGGCAAAACTGAGCTGTGATGGTTTCAGAAATCCAGGGTTTATTCCATGGAAAGCTGATGAGCTGAGCATGGGAGTGGGGCTCTGTAAGGTGGGTGGTGGATCTGCCAGGGCCAGGTCCCATGGGCCAAGCAAAAGCACTGCCTGGACTATAAAGGCAGCTTCCCCTGGTGTTTGGAGGGCTGGGATTTCCCCAGGAACAGGACAAAACATCAGAAACAAATACAGATATTAATAGTTAAAACCTGGAGGTGGCTTCACACCAGCCAAGGAAGCAGGAATGGCCATGAGCCAGGAGAGACACAGCAGGAACTTGTAGCTCTGAGAACTTTACCTTAAAGCCCCAAAGCCCTCCAATGGAGGGAAATACCCAGTGGAGTGATGGGAATACCTTTGAAAGTGATGATGCAGGAACAAATATTCTTGTTTGGCTCCTGAACACAGCGTGGTGCCGCTGGAAAGAGCCAAACACTGGCTGGAGGTGGCCCAAAGCCTGAGCCCAGCGGCAGAGACAGGTGCTCTGTGTCAAAATTACAGTTTGTCTGTAATTCCCTGTACAAAAAACACAATTAAGGAATTTATGGGAGTGCTTACTGGACAAGGAGATAGCAGTGATGTGATTTACCACCTCTGTCACTCTGCACTGCCCAAACAGCATCTGTGCTGAAGAGGCTTGCTGCCACCAAGCTCAAGTAAACGAGGAATTCCACTTGTGATCCAGAGCCCACGGTGGGATGGCCACACCCAGCAGGCAGCAGAGACCAGAGGGCTGCAAAGCTGGGCTCCACCAGGGCATGGGAAGAGAAGAGCATCCAAGGGCTGTCCCAAAACAAGGGCAGGTGCGTGGGAAGCAAACAAGCACAGAGCCCACAACAATCACTGCTTATCATTGTCTTAACACATAGTGAAAACCTTAAAAATCTTGGAAAAATGCTTGTGTTCAGAAAGGCCTCTCCATCCTCCCAACTGCTACCAATCCTATTGCACAGAATCAGCTTGTTTGTTAGCTTATTAATTATCCTGTTAGACTTTTAGCAATAGGAGTGTTCATCACCGGGTAGCAGTAACCTCATGGGAGAGCAGACTTTTCTCTGATGGTGGAACTGCACTGTCCCTTGTGCCTGGGCTCACACATGGACACACACGGACACACACACGGACACACACGGACACATGGACACACACAGACACACGGACACACACGGACACATGGACACACACACGGACACACACACGGACACACACACGGACACACACAGACACACACGGACACACGTACACACACACACACACACACACACGGACACATGGACACACAGGGACACACAGGGACACACAGGGACACACATGGACACACACACAGATACACACGGACACACGTACACACACACACACACACACATGTACACACACACACACACACACGTACACACACACATGTACACACACACACATGTACACACACACACACACACACACGTACACACACACACATGTACACACACACACACACACAGACACACACACACACACAGACACACACACACACACACATGTACACGCACACACACACACACATGTACACACACACACACACAGACACACACGGACATGTACACACACACACACACACATGTACACGCACACATGTACACACACACACACACACACACAGACACACACACACACACACACACGGACATGTACACACACACACACACACACACACACACAGACACACACACACACACACACACGGACATGTACACACACACACACACACATGTACACGCACACACACACATGTACACACACACACGTGCCACGCTCGCCCCCACGCAGGGCAGCGGGCGGTGCCGGGGCTCCCGCGGTTCCACACGGGGCCGGGGGTCGCAGGAACCCAGCGGCGTCCCCGTTGCCGTGGAAACCCGCCGGGCCTGCGGGAGACGAGCGGGAACCGGGGAAACCGCCCCCGTGCCGGGCTCAGGGGGCGCGGGAAGGAGGAGGGGGGCCGGGCAGCGCAGGGAGGGAGCGGAATCGGGGATATCGAGGATCGGGAATTGGGATCGGGCGTGGGGGACAGGCCCGGGACCCGCGGGACCGCGGCCCAGCCCGGGCGCTGAGTCCTCCGCGCCCGCAGGGGGCGCAGCCCGCGCCGGCCGCCGCTCTGTCCGGGGGCGCGGGACCGGCGGCACAGGATGGCGGAGGAGAGCGGCGTCTGCAGCTTTGTGTTCAAGAAGCGGGTCCGAGCCGCGGGCAGGGGCCGGCGAAAACGGTCCGGCAGCGACCAGGAACGGGGTGAGGAGGCGCGGGGAGCCGAGCTGGTGCGGTACGGTGCAGTGCGGAGGCGAGGGAGGGCCTGGTGCCGCCCCCAGCGCTGCCCACACGGCGGGCCTGGCTGCTCTCCCCAGCCCGTGTGCGAGTGGCGGAGGGCGTGAAGGACCCTTGCACTTGTGTCACAGGGGATTTAGGTTGGCTATTAGGAGGAGGTTCTTCCCCTCGAGGGTGGTCGGACACTGAACAGGCTCCCAGGGAATGGGCACGGCCCCGAGGCTGCCGGAGCTCCAGGAGCGTTTGCACAGCGCTCTCAGGATGGGATTATTGGGTCTCCCGTGGGCTTCCCCAGCCGGCCCAGGGGAGGAGCTGCCTCAGGTCTGGGTCGTGCCCCTCACGCTGGGCTTTCCCCGCAGAGAGCAGCGGGGAGGAGGGCAGCACCGTGGTGCGGAAGGAGCGGCGGCGGGACACCCCCAACCCTATGATTCAGAAGGTAAGGGAGCTCCGAGGGAGCATCTGCTCCATCCAGGTGGGCCTGCGGTGGCCTGCCACGCTCAGCCAGGACAGTGCTGCAGCCTTTCCTCCCCCATCCCTGCTGTCCCCCCTCAGACCCGGCGCTGTGCGAGGGAGAGGCCGGAGTACGCGCCGAGCAGCAGCGAGGACGAGGATCCTGCCAAGGAGATCGGGGTCACCTACAAATCGACGAGGTCGGCGGTAAGGACGGGCAGCACGGGGGCCTGGAGTGTCAGCTTGGGTGGGGCTGGGGATTCCACTTGTCACAGACAGAATTTGCCACTCTGAACATGGGATTGGACATTCTTTCTTATTAATGCACCTCCCTGTCCCTTCTTAATAGCCAAGCACCTTGTGCTGGGTTTATTCTGATAGTCCCTCCCTCCACGGGAGGCTGTCAAAGGTTGGCCTTTCCCTCTTAGAGGTGGGAGTTAAAACTCCAGGATGCCACTGGACTTGCCCAACACTGCACAGATTTTTCAGGAGAGGGAGCAGTTGGATCAGGTTTGCTAAACTGTTGGATTTGTGTTTTCAGTGTTAGACCATCTTTGGCTGCTGCCAAGGGAGGCAGCATTTTGTTTGCCCAACCTTCTGGAGAGAACGGGAAGGGACAGGAGGAGATGACAGCTTTGGGACTCCACAAGCTTTTGGCACCTAAGATGGATTTGTGTTTAATTGAGGCCGGCAGTAATTATTCTCTGGTTTCTGTGCAGCTGTTCTCAAAGGTTTGATAGAAGCTAGGAATAGGTATCTGTTCAATCCATTAAAGAGGAATCTAAACCAGATAACTGTGTTGAAACTGAATTTTGGCCACCTCCAGCTGGGTCAGAAGTTCAGTAACATCCTGTGTGTGGGCAGGAGGGTCCCATGATTTAAGTGTTGGACATGGGTGAACTGAGTGGGGCTTCCAGCTGAGCTGGGGCTGGGTGTGAAGGAGTAAAATAACTGTTCCCTGACTCTGCAGGCTAAAATTTGGGAGCAAAGGGGAATGAGCACTCTGGTCTCTGCACACACTAGGCTGGAGCCCATGGTGAATTTTCCCTAGCAAATGCCAAGGGATAAAGCAGGTGTGTCCAGTTCTTGCTCTGTGACAACCTTCAGGTAGCCAAG
Source organism: Corvus cornix cornix (assembly GCF_000738735.6). Classification (NCBI taxonomy): domain Eukaryota; kingdom Metazoa; phylum Chordata; class Aves; order Passeriformes; family Corvidae; genus Corvus; species Corvus cornix. Next base: position 4,688,781 of record NC_046352.1, on the reverse strand, counting down.
GAGCTCTCTGTCTTGTCCAGGTTTCCACTGTCTCCACTCTCGCCACAAGTTTTCCTTGCTTTTCAGAAACCCGTTGGCCCAGAAGACATGGGAGCCACAGCAGTGTATGAACTGGACACAGAGAAGGAGAAGGATGCCCAGGCCATCTTTGAGCGCAGCCAAAAAATTCAGGAGGTGAGTCAGCCTTGCTCCTTAGGAGCTCGTGCTCTGCAGCAGGAGAGCCTGTGCTTTACTCATCCCCTTCTGCACACCAAGAAGAGTTAGAGTCTCTTCTTCCCTGGAAGTGTGAGAAGCCAGAAGTGTAACCCTTGCAAATAGGGGACTTTTGTGGCTTTATTGGCATCTTGGTGTTAAGGAAGGCAGGGTGGGAAGGAAGACTGGTGTCAGAGTGGTGACAATTAATCCATGTCATGAAGCTCTCCTGATCCTTAATCATCTCTTCTTGCTTTTCTAGGAGCTGAGAGGAAAGGAAGATGATAAAATTTACCGTGGCATTAACAACTACCAGAAGTACGTTAAGCCCAAGGACACATCGATGGGAAACGCCTCTTCAGGAATGGTCAGGTGGGTTGGGATGAGCCTTGGGGGTCTGGGACCACGGAGGTGCTCAGGCACCATCCCAAAGGCATGGGTCTGGGGCTGGAACTCTGCTGTCACTGCCAATTTCTGCCTGTCTGACCAGTCTGGTCTCTGGTTCTGGCCAGGGCCCTGCTCCAGGGCTGCTGTGCAGCCGGGCTGAGCCCTCTGCCCCCCTTTCAGGAAAGGCCCCATCCGTGCTCCAGAGCACCTGCGGGCCACGGTGCGCTGGGACTACCAGCCCGACATCTGCAAGGACTACAAAGAGACCGGGTTCTGTGGCTTCGGGGGTGAGTGCCTCGTGTCTGCAGCTGAACACCAGGTGTGCAAACACCAGGTGTGCTGTGACCCCGTGTATGTGGTGCTGAGGCTGAGTCACAGACCCTTCTGTGCAGAGCTGTTTATGTAACATTCTTGTCATTCATGCTGGCCCTTCGAAAGCCCAGGGCCTCTAATTAGTGGTGACAGGAGTCCTAGGAGGGAACCCAGGATGTTCCAGTGACCCACATTCTTACAGGTATTGTGTCCACTGAGACCATGTGAGGAATGAGTTTTTCTGTTCCTTATCCCACTTTCCATGTGCATAACTGCTGGAACTGTCCCTGTGGCACTGAGAGGATGATCCTTGCAGCCTGTCAGCACTGAGGGATCCTGTACCTGCTCCAGGAGCTTGGTGCTGCCCTGGAGAAGGAGCAGTCAGATTTCTCTGGCTGGGCAAAGCTCAGGCTGCCCCAGAATGAGGTGTCCTGGTAACATTCTGCCCTTGCAGCCTGGCTCTTACTTCCTCTTTCTTTGTGCTGCTCAGACAGCTGCAAATTCCTGCACGACCGCTCGGACTACAAACACGGCTGGCAGATCGAACGGGAGCTGGACGAAGGCCGCTACGGTGTCAACGGTACGGCCTCGCTGCTCTCACAGGGCTCTGTTCCAAAGCTGTGCAGCTCCTGCTGCAGGATGAGCTTAGGGCCAGTAACCACTGACAGTGCTGAACAGACCTGCTGCTTTCACACAACCCCTGGCTTCCCCAGTGAGGATGGTTTCCCCTGGCTCTCTGTGAAGGAGAGCACTGCTGTTGTGTGGGTCCTAGCAGCGAGCTCTGTGGAGCTGGGGAGATGGGACTGTCTGTCCCCCGGATGCCCAGGAGGTGGGGTGTCATTTGTCATGCAGTGTCCATAGGTGAGGCCCAAGGCTCATGAGCACTGCTGTACAAACGGGGGGAAAAGGGTGTTCTCTGTTCAGTTGGAACCAGAGCTTGGTGGCAGCTGGTTTGGAAGAAAGTCTAAAACAGGAGGGGGCTGGAGAATGTTTCTCTTTATAGCAGTGAGTGGGTGAAGTAGAAAAGAATTTTCTCCTGAGATGAGCAACAGGCCTGCTGGCTCATTAGCCCTAATTATAGCACAGTCCCACACGTGTTACTGACATCAGCAACACCCAGATGCCAGAGCTCCATTGTTTCCAGCAGAGATTGAATCCCACCTGCTGTGCTCTCCCCTTATTTATTATTTCATGCCCCACACATGGGTTGGGCTGGCCTCTCCTCTCACTCTGCTCTGGTTCACTTTCTCTTCTGCAGACGACGAAAACTACGAGGTGAGCAGCGATGAGGAGGACATGCCTTTCAAATGCTTCATCTGCAGAGGTTCCTTTAAGAACCCCGTGGTCACCAAGTAAGTGGTGGTTTGGCACGAGGAGCCACGTGTCTGCTGTCAATCCAGCTCACAAGTCATTCATTCACTGCTGAGGCAAAGACAAACCCACCCCATGGGCTGTGGGTGGAACCTGCTTGTTGTCTGCTGTGGCTTTCTGGTGGGTGAGGAAATCCTGAGAGAGCCAGGGAGTCTCATAGCTGCATCTGGAGCATGCCCTTGGAAGGGATCTCAAACCCTTATTCAAGGACTTTTTAGATTTCCACAGATGCTGCCTCATTACCTCATCTTTCCCCCTTAACCTTGAGATTTTGTTTTCATTGCTCCTGGACTCGAATGGCAGCTGCACTGCCTGAGCAGAGAAGTGTGAGCATGGGGAAGCCAAGAGCTTGGCAAGGATGAGGAGGAGGCTGAGGACAGGCCTTTCTCACTCTGAATGCTGTCCTGCTGGTACCTGTGTCTGGAAGAGCTCACTGGTGGCTCTGTGCTGTCACTGCACATTGGTGAAGCAATGCTGAAAACACCTTCCATGGGGACAGGGATGCAGAGGAAGCTTTGCCTGCAGCTCACTTTTGCCTCCCTTGGGGACCATGGAGAGGGTGGTCATGCAGTGGAAGGGGCTACCCAGGGAGCTGGTGGAGTCCCCATCCCTGGAGGTGTCCAGGGAACAACTGGACGTGGGACTCAGTGCTCTGCTTTGGGTGACAAGGTGGGGATCAGTCAAAGGCTGGACTCTATCTTGGAGGTCTTTTCCAACCTTTATGTTCCTGTGTCCAGGACACAATGACTGGTGCCTGGCAGTGACCTCTGTGTCTCCGTACAGGTGCCGGCACTACTTCTGTGAGAGCTGTGCCCTCCAGCACTATCGCAAATCCCAGCGCTGCTACGTCTGTGACAAGCAAACCAATGGGGTCTTCAACCCTGCGAAAGGTAATGGGCATCTGGGGGAGCACCTGGAGCAGCAAAGGCACCAGCTCCTGCTGGACCTTCCTGGTGTTGGGCCTGGCCCTGAGCTGCAGTTCACAGCTCTTGGCTCAGTTAGTGTCAGGAAATAGTAAATCATGGATGCAAAATGAGCATGTGTGCTTACCCAGGTGGGGAACCTGGGGAGCGACTGGAGAGGGAAGGGAGGTGTGCCATGGGAGCAGAGGCAGCAGCTTGTGTGGTCAGTAATGCACTGAGGGAATGACTGTAACAGCTCCTGCCTGGACTCGGCAAACAGGGGCAGCTCCAAGCTGAGCCTCTGCAGGCAAGGGATGTTTGGTAGCTGCCCTGCTCCTGGGTGTTCGCAGGACCTGGGCCCCTGGCTCTGGGGGCGGGGGGCAGCCCCTGCACCTGGAGCCTCATCCTGCCTGTTCCTGTTTTTCAGAGCTCATGGCAAAATTGGAAAAACACAAAGGAGAGGAAGAAGAGGAACAGCAGTCAGACCATGGAGAGGATCCACAGTAGCAGAACACGTTTTGTACATAACTGAATAAAGCTTTTGTAGGATAAAAAAAAAAAAGCTCACAGCTGTTAGCCAGGGGTTACGTATCCAACCAGCAGCTACTGAACAGTGTCCACCTGTGCTGGACTCCATCTTTGCTGCCCTGTGGGGGCACAAGGCAGGACAGGTAAGACTCAAGGGCTGTGGCTGAGTCATCTGCTCCCCCCAGGACCCCCAGGTGCACCTGGGGAAGGAGGGTGACTGTTCAGTTACTTCATAACTGCTGCTTCTGACCACAGTGCTGCTGTTTCACTCCTAACTCTGCACCGATCCTGCATGGAACAAAGTTAATTTAAGCCCCTAATCTTTGAGCATGGAGCAAGCTGCAGGCATGGGCAGGGATGAGAAATATGAGCTTGCACTAAGTTCATCCTTCACCCTAAAAATGCTAATGCATGGGAAAGCAGGCTGGTCTTGTCCTGGTTCCTAGAACTCAAGACAGGGATAGAACTTCAGTGGGCAACACACTTCTTGAATCAGCCCTGTTTGTAAAACTTCATAACAAACCAGGAAATTAGTATCTTCTTACAGTAAGATGAAATCAGGACCCAAACCTGATCATAGTGAGGAAGTAGAACTGGGCCTGCCCTTAAACACCACTGCAACTGGGAGAATTTTACTGAACCTTTCAGAAAAGAGCAAGTCCAGGTGTTTGCAGCTTGTTGCTTTAGTTGAAGTACGTTTCTGAAGCATGAAGGCAGCTGCCATAAACTGCTGAGCTGTATGAAAATAAGGAGGTAAAAGCAAGCATGCACAGCCAGCCTGTCACCCTCTGTGATTCACTTCCATCATCCTGCACAAACAGCAGACTTAAAAAACAACTTCAGAAATATTTTATTTGTTTTGGAAAAAAACTAGAGTAACAAACTTTATCTGGGTTCAAGTACAGTTTATAAACACAAGGACCTGTTGCCAGCACCACTACTCCATCAAATGCACCTACACAAGGATCCTCAGTGCTTCAGTAAAGAGTAGACAACCTCCAGCACCCATGGCCCTTGGAAAAGTCAAACTAAAAGCCTTAAATACACCTCCAGAAAAACCAAACACCATGGACTGGGGGAGAGCTGCCACAGCAGCAGGGCAATCACACAGCCATGAATCACACGTGAGCAGCTTTTACCCGTCAGTGAGGGAAGGCAGAACAGCAGTGGTAATGGAAAGGTTAAAGTTCAGTTCTGTACAGGAGTCGTGAGGAAGAAGATCAGCATGAAAATCAATTTACTTTTCCTCTGTGCCAGGGTAAGTCACTGAGAACAGGCAGGTAAAGTGTTTTGTGCTGTGAAACCAGCCCAGCTAACAAAGTTCATCTGGAAGGGGATAAAAAAGCTGGTACATTGTACAGGCATCCACACTGCTCTGGTGACCCAGGAAGCTGGAAGGAGAGGCTGGAAGGCCCTGTCTGACCTGGAGTTCAGAGTGCTCAGCACGGAGTGAGAAGTCTTCAAAAGCCCTCTCCAGACTGGAAGAATCCAGTGCTGCAGAGGAATGCCCAGTGCAGCAGGAGTGCCTGGAATGGCATCTGCTTGTCTTTGATCTGCCATTTTCCATCACAAAGCAGTAACTAAGAATATAATCCCTTTTTTCTCCCCATTAAAACTTGCCCTGTGACAACACTGTTACAGGAACCTGACTAGTTCTAAGAGAATGCCCAAAACTAAAAGCTGCCCACCTCCCGTCAACTCTAAGGCACCCTTAAAAGAGAAAGAACCAAAGAGGGCAGGGACATGCAGCCTCAACTGTGAGGAAGCCAGTGACTTTTAGAAACACATAAATAAAGACCATAACTACACGGACTCACTCAGCCCCCTCAAGTGCTCTACCAGTGCTCAGCTGCAAGAACGGGGGCTCTGAACGCTGCACCTTCTGGAAAACTCCACAGATCCTTGGGTTGATCCTTTTCCAGCTCAGGTCTGTCAGTTTGTATCCAGGCTACTTCTTAAGTAAAGAGGCAGTTGAAGTTCCTTCCCAAGGACCTGTAAACTCCTCTGTGTGTAACATTCATCAGCTTTTATGAACAGGACCAATAAATTACAATGTCCAGAAAGCTCCTCCAGAACTCAGTGCAGTCCCTATTTTTCTAGAATTCCCAGTCATCCACATCCAGCTGCTCCAGATTTGATACCAACCCAAAAATGCCACTGGGATCCTGGGGCAGTGTCCCTTCCAAATTGGTGATGGGGGTGACAGGGCGCAGAAGTTCAGGGAGTGCTTCAGAAGCTCGGCGCTTGATCTGCACAGGAAGGGCAGAATGAGCACTCGGGGCTGCTCAGGTGCTGCTCCACCCAGCACTGCAGCCAGAAACAACAGGCAGGAAACACACGGGGCACCCTTTGGTCTCATTAAGGAGCAGATTAGAACTGCTTTACCCCAGAACTCAACTGGGCGGCTGTTGAACTGTTGTGGCTCCCAGGACAGGCAGATTTAAAACCTCTCTTAGATAAGAGATACTTCAAGAGCAGCCCAAGCACCTCCCCAGAGGATGTGATGATCACCACACCACACTACAGTTAGTCAAAAAACTGACTTAATCCTTCCAATCGCAGAAAATTCAGCCACTCAACATCCCCACCCTCCCAGCAAGACAACTACAGCAAAGCCACTGTGCTTTACCTGTAGAGAAATTAGTTCCTTACCTGCTTAAAAAAGGGGTGACTGAGCAGAGTGCCGGCGCTTGGCCTGTGGGAGGGAGGTAGAATGAGGGAAGCACACAAGAAAATGAGTCAGTGCTTGAAGTCAGATAGTGGCAATAAGACTGAGGTCCTTCCTGCCTCTCCCATTTCTCAGTTATTGGGTATCTCCCTTTTTTCAGTGGTAGCACTGTTATTAAGCATTTACAATCACATAATATTTTATGCAAGGAGTTCAACCTCCTTCTTCTAACCTTTACATTACATACTTGCATCCCCTACATCTGGCCAAGGACAGCTCCTGAGCAGTGGGGCACCCCTGGAAAGTCTGTCATGGCTACAGATTACCCTCACCACAAAGAAAAATGCAGCTTTGATCACTTTCCACCATTGCTCTCTGCTGGCTGAAAAGCAGCCATTTGCAGTGATGGGAACTGGGTAAACACGGTCTCAGAGGGGCCAGAAACTCAAGTTGTTTATTTTCTCTATGTGCAGCATCACTCATCCCCCAAGGAAGGCTGCAAAGGAATTCTTCGGGCTGTCACGTAGGAAGTGCTCAAGTGTTAACACTGCTCATTCTACACATTTGGACTGCTCTCCTCAACAGATGGGGCACATCCTCACTCCACTACACTTTTGGAACAGAAACTGTAAACAATCTCTGCTGGCTCCCATAGTTTAACCAGCCCTAGAATAGCGCAGGTGGGGAGAACAGCTTTCACCTGGCTTTACCTGAAATCGGGGTTCCTCTGGAGGCACTGCTCCACAAAGTTATGGAAGTAGGTGGAGAAGGTGCGGAGATAGGGGTGCAGGGCTGGCTCCCCGTTGGCCGCGCGCACGTTGCTCATGGCCGTGCTCTCCCCCATCCCATAGTTTGCACTGGAACGGGACATCTTCATAGTCAGCTCGTCAGCAGGAATTGTGGTGGTGTCCAGCAGGCAGGGAACAGTTCCATTCAGCTTTTCCAAGAGCATCTGGAAGAGCAGGGGCACAAGCAACATCACACACAGTTAAGGTTTCCCGTTCATGTAGGCAGGACGTCCTCCTGCGTTCACATCCCAGTGCAGCAAAGCAGTTCAAGGTGCCAGGACGAAGGACAGGAAAGGAGCTTGCAAACCCTACCTGAGTAGAAGGCATGTCTTTAAATGGGACGTGTCCATTTGCCAGCTCACAGGCCGTTATCCCCACGCTGTAAATGTCAGATTTTGCATCGTAACCCTGCAGATTCTACGTGAAAAGGAAATGGAAAGTTAGCTTCAGGGACTTGGATGTGATTGATTGGGCAATACCCATGATTCGACTGCAAGTCAGCAAACCCAGATGGTTAGAACAGTAACAGTACAGCCCACAGATAGAATGATTTATTGTGGTGAGGGATTTTTGGTTTGTTAAAACACACAGTTAAGGGCAACATTTATGTAACTGAAATCAGCCAGCCTGTAGGGATGGCATCTACCCTGGGTAACTCACATCTGATAACACCTTGTAAATGAGACAACCGGTAGAGATGCCTACAATTAAACTATTGAGTCAACTAGATCAAATTCCACCCACTTGCCCTGCATCCACCCCAAATCTGTTTCCTTTAGCCTCTCCCTTTGTTTTTCCTTGCATTCATGTACCCTTCTCCTTGCTAGGGGTCACTGGTTTTAAGACAAAAAGAAAAGAAAAAAGGAACAGAGCTCATCACAAGAAAGCAACTCTGCACGTTCTCTCATATCTCCCACCCTACACGCCCTGAACTTGCCCTAAGAGCTCAGAAAATTATACAGATACAGATGTGTTCATCACTAAACACAAGCAGTTTCTTTTAAACACACCTGCTGCAAAACTTCAGGACTGAGCCAAGGCAGCACTTTGATGCTGTATTTGGGGAAGTCATGAACAACTTTGAGTCGCTGCCCATGGTTGATCATACTCAGGTTACTCCGCAGGCCAGAGAGGTACACCTTCCCATCTACAGAGATCAGGATGTGGCTGGCTTTAACACTCCTGAGGAAAAAAGGGAGAAACAGTCAGGTTTCCTGGCCTTTACTGAACAGCTCAATGCACAGGACAATACCCGATCAGCTTCCTACCAGGAGGCTGACTCCTAACAACCATCTTTGGATGCTGGGCAAAATCGATTAACAGGATTCTATTCATTGCCTTTGCAAGTTCCCAAAGAATGTTTCTGTGGTGAGGAGAAATGCAGGACTAAATGTTATGGATCATGATTTTAGATACACAGTGGTCCTTGGGGCAAGTCTGCTCCACAATGACACTTTCATGCAGCTTAGTAAGATCAGTGATATCACTTCCCATGAGTATCAAACTGATTTGCTCTAACAGCAAAGTAATGCAAAATTTAATGTGTTCTGTGTCTCCTGATTCATTCTCTGCTCTACTCTGAGTATTATTTCCAAGAACTTCCACCAGAAGGAAAATGATCAATGTATTTTTTAATACCTATGTACATAGCCCATGTGGTGGATGTAGTCAAGTGCTTTCAAGACACCTTGGAGAATGTAAGCAATGGCTAGCTCAGTCATCCCATCTGTAAAATGGGTACAGATTAAATCTTTTGCAGAACCTAGAAAGAAACAAAACACCACCTGTTAGAACAGAAGCCCCAAGGACACTTCAGCTCTTCCATTTCATTTCACAGAATATGATGGTCAGCTAAAGGTACCCCCTCTCCACTCACCATAGGCCATGAAAGAAGTCACTACCCACAGCTCATTGTCAGCTATGAAAGTTGCTTTGTATGGAACGATGTTAGGGTGGTTGAAGAGCTTGGAAACATGAAGTTCTCCCTAAAAGATATTTTTATTAAATTTAGTAAATACCGAAACATGACTGCAATATTGATAAGCACTGCTCTTATTGTCTGTCCTCTTCTAAGCTTGCATGATGACTGCTGTTACCTGCAAGAATGTGACCATTTCATTTGTGCAGGCCTCCAGGTTCACTCTTCTGACTGTGACATACTCTCCTGTGGGTTTGTATCTGGCCAAGTTCACAACCATCAAGTCTTCAAAGCCTTTGCCTGAAAGAGAAAGCATTGAAGCTTCAGTAATACTTTTGGAAGCACTGTGGAGAACTCCTCTGGTCCCTGACCCTTCAGTAATCTTTACCCTCACTCACTGAAAGTACTTTTGGCCTTGTAAAAAAGAGTAATTGTTCCATCAGATACCACCTTCCTTGGCAGGTATCCCACTGAGAGGAATCCTCCCAGCCAGCAGAATTATCCTGTCCTTCAAATTCAGGACTGAGGGAGAAATAGTGATGGGGAGCACTAAGGACAGGTTGCAGGCTGCTTCAGCTGACTGTACTGCACACCCAGCACCATTGACCCACCACATGCCTCTCCCAGGTGAAAACCTTTGGGACTGGCATCTCATTTTTTATTCAAATGATTTTAAAATCAAAGATGACAGTCATCCAATATCAAAAATAAGCAATCAATCAAGAAAAGGCCAAAAAATGTGCAGAAATTATTTTCTTTACAAAGCAGACTCTGATCCTCCAGCCCTCCAGAATTACCTATGATCGTGAGCAACTCATAGCAGCTGCTGTCTGGCAGGAAGTTGCTCATGGTGTCCCTTTTAGGGGAAGAAGCTATCGACTCGGAGCTCGCCTCATTTGTCTGAGGGAAAAAAGTGAAGTCAAGTCAAAGGAAATAAAGATCACTTGCTGGAAAAATCATCTACGCCTCATATTATCATACACTTCAAAATAATAGGAATACAGAAGAGGATTTAATTGATGTCAAAGTAATTTTAAATAATCATTTATCAATTGAAATTCAGGAGATGCCTCATTTCAGAAGATCCAGACATCTATGTTACAAAACACGTAACAAGTAGGTTGTTAATCACTGTAAGCTAGAATTTATTTAGGAATATTTGGATAAAGCCAATTATTATTCCCCAGGACAGCCTAAACTCTGCTGTACAGTAACTGCCTTTCTCTTATAATTACAAACTTCTGTGCCACCATCCTGTTGCCTGAGCAAGAGCCAAAGGGAAGCTGCTCAAAGCCCTTCTCTGCACCATAACAGTTGGCGTTCCTGGGCGGATGCTGGGGCTCCTGGTTTTCAGCTGCTCACCTGGGATAAGCCCAGCACAGCTGAAGCTGCTTAGCTGAATGGTACAAGTGATGAAGAAAATCAGACACACATGAAAAGAGAAGCTCCAAATGAAAGCAAAAACTGCAAAGCATAAGTGCTTATAAAAAAAAAAAAAAAGGGGGGGGAAAAAGCACCCCCACACCACACAGGGAAGCAGCATTCCCAAGCCTGTCAGCTTTCCCTCACTCCATCTGACATAAAGCTTCCTGCCTTATTTACATACACTGAAATCTTCCCCAGCAGGATTTTGCAGATGATAAACTTCAATGTTCTTGCAAGTTCTTTTGTACCTTCTAACTCCTTCAAATGTCCAAAGTCACAAGGAGAGCATCCTAACAGGGATTAAAGTTTATTTGGTGTCTAAAACTGTCTTTAGTTATCTCAAATTTCCAGCACTTTAACTCCTCCTGGCATTTGGAAGTCCACCTCAATTTTTCCACCTCACTCTTCATCAACTGCAAATGCCCTTTATCAGACCTTTTCTCATGGTACATGAAGCAGAAAAGGTTTGTGCCTTTTCCTACCATGACAGCAGACTCCATTTTTTATTTCCATCACTGAAAGATGGAAACAACACAGTGACAGCTGAAAAACAAGGAACTTGCTGTTCTACCCTCAGCCCAGGGTAAATGCAGTGCAAAGAGCACAGACAGGAGTTTGCTGTAAATTACCTCTGGGTGCCTAAGCGTACTTTGGGAGTAAATTAGAACCACAGTTCGCAAGTTCCACCTTTTCAATTGCCTTTGAACAGCACACTGCCTACTTTTAAAACAGGTGTATTTTCCATTAAGGGAAAAGGCAAAAATTAAGATTTGTGGTGCTTTGGTATAATTTCAACTCAAACAACTCAGTCCCATGTCAGCATAGCTAAAACCCCCGGGAGCAGCATTCCCAAATACTTTCTTTTAGTGAACACTGCAGTGCTGTTCATTGGCTCAGGACAGGCAGCAACTTTCCACTCAGGATTTCAAACTTCTGCTAAAGAGGTCTGTCAATTCTGATCTCAGGTGTATCATTCATTACTTCTTCCAGGAATTTCACACAGTCCTGTCAACAGCAAGACTGCCAGCAGGGACACACAGGCAGATAGAAGCCTCTGAAGCAGAAAGGCACCACCAAGGAGATGGAAGCAGAAGGCTGGGAAGCAGTCATGGAGCGGTGACAGCTGGTGAGACACTGAGCAACATGTAAGTGGTTTGCTTTATTAAAGTCCACTCCAGATAGAGCATAAGCCAACAAAACAGATGCAAAGAATTAAATAAATTTAATCTTATTAATGGTGTAGGCTGTGCAGTAATGGAAAAATACTGTGAATTCCCTATTGAAAAGTCTTCCAGTATGAGGTCTTCACTCACCTCTCGTCATGTTAGCAGTGCCCAATAACAGAGTTAATGCAAAAGGAGCCCGACCAGAAATTTATCAACATCATACAACAGTTTAAAAAAGAAAGTTAAACTGAAATGTTATTTATGAGATACTGAAAAAAAGCTCCTCAGTGGTTTCACACGGGACAATTTTTGGTGTATGGTCAAAAGCAGCTGCAAAATGAAGTCCCACATGACCAGTTTTATGGCATGACATTCATTTAGAGCTGGCTTTTGGCTCGGGAGCCCAGTTTAATTTGAGATACATTTAAAGGAAATTAATCTTTGAAAGGCAACTATTGGTATAAATACCATAACACAATCAGTTATGCGATGCTTGCAAGGATCTGCATTTGCCAAATGACATTCATCTGAGTTAGGAGGAAGGAATATCAGTTTTGTTCTGCTGTCTTCCCCTCCACCTCCTCATTCCCTCCCTCACTTCAGCATGAGCAACAAAAATTTTCCTCCCACCCCCCTCCCCAAATTATGTATCTTTCTCTACAGCCTTGGTGGGAAAAAACAGGCTTTTATTTAGACGTAAAAAGACCCAAATGAGAATCAGCAAAAGTGTCAAAACCCCAAGTAAACGCTTGAAAAAAAACAAAACAGATGCTAATCTCAATTTCTTCCAGCCAAGCATGTCTAACACTCAGCAATTTTAAAAAAGGTGTGAATTTACTCGATTTTATACAAAACATTCCATATACATCTCCTATTTTGAGCTTTGTTTGTGCCAGTAAATTACAGACACTGGCACAAAAATCAATTATAAGCAGCTTGAACTGACACAGTTATGATTAAATCACACTTAATTCATGTTTGTAATTAGCTTAAACTAGAGCAAGCAACACCTGCACACCTGTGGTGGGGGGACATGGGGAATCATTTAGATTAAGATACTCTATTGTAAGTTGTGGTATTTTATGTGTTATGTGCTCATTATGAACCAGCCAGTGAGCAATCAGGGCCTGCAGAACAAACACTTTTCAGACATTCCATAAAACTACACTCTTCCTTCATTCTCTGAAGGATCAGAACTAAATCACCTCAAAAAGAGACCCTTGAGGAGCTGAGGGGAATGACAAATATAAATCCAAGAGATTAAGTTTAAATTTTTGAATTATCACATCTAGTTTGAAAACCACACACCAAAATCTCCACTCCAGGGTGAAACCCGTTTCCACACTTGTAGAGCTAAATATAGAGATGAGATATATAACTAAGATAAAAAGAAAAATCAAACTTCCACAAGGAATAATCTCCATGCAATGAACCACAGCACCACAGCCTGCACAAGTCACTTACTTTTCTCCGAGAGTCACCCGGAGGCTGCTCTGGAGTAAAGAAATTAATTGTTCACCATGTTGTGTTCAACAGATACCCATTAAAATATAGTTGGAAAACTAAGTAAATAACCCTAGATGACACTTTTTGATACCAAATAGACATGATTTTTTTTGTTCTATACAAAGACATTTAATTTACACACAAAATTGCAGCACTAATCATATTGCAGTACATGTACGGGATCAAAGAGATTCAGACAGTGCTACTGTTTGTATATTTGACATAAATGTAAGGTGACAAAATTTTTTACTATAACTCTAAACATTAACCTTCTGTCATGTCCCTGCTTATTGCAGGGGGGTTGGACTTGATCTTTAAAGGTCCCTTCCAACTCAAACAATTCTGTGATTATAAACACATTCGAAGATGACTCTTAAATACAGAAGAAACTATCTAATATTATTCAAAGTAATAAAAATTCTTTTACTCCACCTGGAAGCTCAAGACCTAGACATATTTCCTATGCTCTATTTATTTTCCACATCATTGATCAGGAATTCTGCATCCTAGTGGGCAACTTTGTTATGCAGACGCAGAGCACAAATACGTCAGCTCCTGCTTCTGGGGAGCCATCAGCAGCTTCAAAATCCATTTTCACTCAGAAAATTATAATTAACCTTCCCAAACCCCAAATCCATCTTTTGCATAGGAAAAAAAAAAAAGTGGTTATGCTAAGCTAATACAGAACTAATTTAGTACTGTTATCAATATGGAAATGACTTCCAAATAAGTTGCTAGATCTTGGACACTTCCACATTAAATTTCTGGGCTTAGCCAGTTTGAATACCCAGATTTACACTGAGATTTAATAATCTCTTTTAGTGTTAAGATATGTCCTTACTACCGAATTGCCAAGCTTTACAGCTAAAATAAAACATTTCTAGCAATGTCATTTAACAAGGGGAAAACTTACCTCCAAACAGCTCGAACTCTCTTAACCCCTCAACAATGAACTTCTCAGACACCCACCGCTGAAAGAAAAAAAATTCTCCACATAATCAGTTACTCCATCTAGAGAAAAGTTTCTTTTCCCCTTCCCCACAAGAAAAAAAATCCAAAACTTCAATGATTCTACTGTGGTCTGAAATTGATTTGCTGCATCACCAGTGACATCCTTACTTTGGACAAGGATATTCCCTTTTTGTGACAATGACATGCACCCAGCAACCACACAGGTGCTGCTGTTATTCCCAATCAACATGCACTTGCAATAAAGTTAATATCATTTTAAATCATTCAAACAAGCTTTTATACATGCATATACAGCAAAAATAATCAGCATGCCACAACCCCCTCATACAGCCAAATAAATGTTGGGGGTTTAGGTGCAATAAGTTTAAAAACAAAGCTTTCACTATTTACAAAGAGGTGGTATCTTTGAGCATTCAAATATTTTGGTTATCTATCTATTGACTGAATGCAAAACTAGAACATAAATAGTCTAAAGTTGTCATTCTCTTCCAGAACTCATGTTTGAAATTCACAGCAAGCATTAGGTTGTGCAGAGGAGTATTTCTATCATGATCTAATACTGCAGTTTAAATATACATATATATAAACACATAGTATACAATAGAATAGGCAATTTTAAGCTTGCAGAGTGTTGCTCACGAAGTTAATCAATCACAAACACTCCCATGGTACAATTTGCTGGTTAGCAAAATAATTTAATAAACAGCTAATGTTGCTCAGTGCACAAGAAGCCGGTCCTAGAAAGCACCAATGAGTCTTTAGGCAATGATGACTCAAAAGTTGTATGCAAGAATACCATTTGAAAGCATTAAAAGTAGTTCTGTTGTAGGAAACTTCCTCATTTAAAAATGCAAAAATCAAACAAAGCTGTTGTGTTTAGCTTTGCAAGCAAAGCGAAGGAAAAAAACCCCATAAATTGTGACACAGGTGAGGAGGCTACTTCTTAAAGAAAGGCTGAAAATAAAACCAACATTATGGTGCTTTTTCTTCACTACAAAGCCCACTACAGCCCCTCTGCACCACACCCCAAGGAGATACACGTGTAACAGAGGCTTTAGTGCAGGGTTTTTGACCGGCGCTGGTTGCACACCGACCCAGGTCCTGTACTCAGCCCTATAATCAGTTTTCCCTTATAGTGCTCTCCAGGCCCGGCCACCCTGCACAAGCGCAAGGCTCGTTCTATCGAGACACGAGGGAAGCTGAAAGGTCTTCAACACTCACCCTAATGCGCTCGGGTTTACTTACAAGGAAAGACATGGATCCGCCGCTGTGGGACACACGCAGCAGAAAGGGCAGGACACCTGCGGGCACAGGGGCGCGTCACCCCTCGGCGAGCACCGCCCGCATCCCCCGGCACCCCCACGGCCCTCACCCACCCGCGGCCCGGGACGGCCCCGGGGAAGCAGTAACCCCGGTAAGCACCACCCGGTGCCCCCACAAAGCACCGACACCCCCGAACTCCCGCCGGGCCCGGCAGTCCCAGAAGGGCCCCAGAAGGGCCCCAGAAGAGCGGTAACTCCGGCGAGAACTGCCCGGAGCCCCCCCCCAAAGCAGCGATACCCCCGAACACCCTCGGGGCCCCTCGCTGCCCCCGCAAAGCCCCGGTTCCCCCCCCCGGCCCCTCACGGACCCCTCAGGCTGCGGCCGCCGTTCACCGGCGGGAGACGCTGCGCGTGACGTCAGCGCGCCGACACCTGAGGCGCGGGCGCGCTCGCGTGACGTCAGCGCCGAAGCTCCCGCGAGCGGCGGGAAAGGAGGCGGCGCCATGTTGGGTCCCTCAGGGGGCCGAGGGACCGCAGCACCACGTCCTGTACTTCGGCCACATCAACCCGCCTAGCACTGCGGGCCGAGGCAGGGGCTGGAAAGAGGTCCAGTGGAAAAGAGCTGGCAGCGCTGATTGACAGGCAGCTGAACGTGAGCCCAGGTGGGCAAGAAGGCCTATGGCACCTGGCTTGTCAAAACGTGTGGTCAGCAGGGCCAGGGCAGGGATTGTGCCCCTGTGCCGGGCACTGGTGAGGCCACAGCCCAAGTGCTGTGTCCACTTCTGGTCCCCTCACTTTAAAAAGAGACTGAGGGGCTGGAGTGTGTCCAGAGAAGGGAACAGAACTGGGGAAGGGCCTGGAGCACCAGGAGCAGCTCAGCCTGGAGCAAAGGAGGCTCAGGGGGGACCTTGTGGCTCTGCACAACTCCCTGACAGGAGGGAGCAGCCAGGGGGGGATCAGGCTCTGCTCCCAGGGAACGGGGTACAGGATGAGAGGAAAAGGCCTCAAGCTGTGCCGGGAGAGGTTCAGGTTGGACATCAAGAGGAATTTCTTCACATAAAGGGTTCTTAAACATTGGAAGGGGCTGCCCAGGGAGGCAGTGGAGTCCCCATCGCTGGAGGTGTCCAAGGAGCGACTGGACATGGCACTCAGTGCTCTGGGCTGGGTGACAAGGTGGGGATCAGGCACAGGTTGAATCATCTGGGAGGTCTTGTCCAAACTAATCAATCCTGTGATTGATTGGATCCCTCAGAGAGTGGCCAAGGCTGTGCCCTCAACAGGGACCCTGCTCTGTCCATCTGGGGGCAGATTCTCCATCTCCCCCCAACCCAGCCTGCACAAGGGGAGAGACACCTTCCTCCAGCCCTCGCCCAGCAGGAACCACTTCCAGCACAGTACAGCACAGGTAGCACCAGCTCCTCCTTGCGTTTAAAACCTACACCAAAACTTACCCAGGACAAAGGAGGCTTTGAGATTCTAGTAAATGAAAGGAACGCTGAAACGAGCCAAGTAAAGCAGGAGTGTTTCAATTATATTTTACTATTCATTAGATTGTTCATTTGAATGTTCGTATTACAAAATTAGCTGCCATGGCCCACAACTGGATGGGACTTCAGGAAAGCTGTCCACTTACTTAAAAGAGCACAAACTAGTATTTCCTTTCAAAGAACTCTGTGAAACAATAACATATTAATCTTTAAAGCTAAATAGTGCTAAAATTTCACATAATCTACATTAGTTTTGGTTTTAAATAATTTTACCAACCATTATAAAATTAATGTATTTGCATGTACCAGGTTACAGACATTTGCATTTCAATCAGGGTGAAGTATCCTATGCTGGAACAAGAAGTTTAAGCAATTGCTGTTTCAACAGCAGCTAATTCTTATTGCCTCAGAACCAAGTTTCCACAAAGTATTGAACAAGAACACACAGGACACTGTTTCCCCACAAAACTGTTAAAAGTCTGTTACAAGCAACAATAAAATGCCTTCTGGACAGGAAGCATTTATAAAATGCAGAGCTCTCCCAGCGAAGTGCTTGCACAGGGCATTCACTTCATTCTTCCCATTTAGATTCAAAAACCCTGAAGTGATCACTGACCAGATGAAGAGGACAAGTATCCTCTGAAACGTTTTCACTGGCTTGGGGAGATTGGCAGTTGCAGGTACTCCACTAGATCTGGCTCCTGGCTGAAGTGAACTGGGCAGCAGCTGCTGAGATCAGGAGAGAAGGGGTTGAGGCAAATTTGAACAGTTAAATATACTGAAGGAAAGCTGGTTGAGTTGCTAACTCACCATGCACTCACTCCTGAAGGAACACTATGCTGACATCACAGACTTCACACTGTGTTAAGTTTGCAGCATCCAAACACACAAGTAGGAAACTGTCCATGTATTCCATTCCCTTGGTTCTAACCATCTCTGTGTTACACACATAAGCCAGTCATGCCCACAGGTGACCTAATACTGCTTCAGGCCTTTGTAAAAAAAAAAAGAAGATAAAAAATCTTCTACTTCTATTAGAACTTCTATTCTGCTGGGCTTAAATCCCTGAAGAATCCATACTGGGTATGGAAGGCTCTAAGTGTTGTGCCTTGATGCAAATAAATGCAAGTAAATGTTTATTGTGCAGTTTTCCTCCCCCTAAGTTTTTCCCCTTTCCCTCACAATGACTAAAATCAAAGTTTAAAACCAAAGCATGAATATGTTACCAGCACACATGGACAGGTTTACAATCTTCTGTTTTTAAAGAAAAAATGACAAAAAGCATTCAAGAATATTGCAATTTTTTTTTAAACAGACAAGTAGCGAAACTTTGTACCATCTGGAACAGAACTGCCAAGACAAAGCTCTCCACACATTTTGCTGTAATACTTAAATAAGTTACACCAATGCAAGAACTTCTCTCTTAATGGTTACTAGTGTTCAAGGAATCAGAGGATTATGGAGTTATGTAGGTCTTTGTACCCCGTGAATAACAATTCCACAGGTGGCACCGAGATGCTTCTCATGACAGTCACATGGCTTTCACTTTGATTTGCTTCATCTTCATCTGCTTCTTCTCAAGCTTCTTCTGCTCACGCCGCAGAGCAGCTTCCTGTAGGCAAGGACAGGGATCTGAATAAACACGGGTGATCTCTTCAAAGAGCAAGCAGATCATTTCAGAGCCAAACAACAAAGCCCTCCAGCACTGGGTTCACATCTCACCGGGAACCTTCATGTATTTCAGAAAGCAGCAGCAAAGACCCTGACAGTTGTCTGCCCTCCAGCAAATAGAAATCAAAGTTGCCACTGCTACAATGCCTACGGGCAGCCCTGGAGATCTCCTAGGAGGGATCTGCCAGCAGCCTGTACCACTGTGAACATCCACCTCACCTCCAGCCGACGCTGCTTCTCAGGATCTTCTTCATTCATGATTCGCTCCTTCTCCGCACGTTTCTTCTCCTCTCGGCGGGACTGGGCAGCCTCCTGTCTCTGCACGTGAGTCAGCTTGAGGAAGTTCTCTTCCACCCGAGCCCTGTTCTTGTCAGCTTTTTGTTTACCCTTTGCACAGAGAAAAGCAAATGCAGTTTGTACTGATTTCCCCATGAGCAGGACGCAGGATCTCTACCAGTCATACAAGAAACAGAAGGATCCAGTGGATCCAGAAGGATCCAGTGGTAATGGTTCCAATTCCACACAATGTTCAGAAGACAGAAAACCAGACACTACTTACTTCTCTGTTCAGCCGGAACTTCTTTGCTTTGTCAATGGAGTAGATAACCATGCTCATCAGAGGCAGCAAAGACTCCATGTCCTTTGGGGAAGTGTTGCCTGAACCAGGCACTGAAATAAAAGAGTTCCTTGTTCATTCAGACAGACTGGCAGTACTTGTCTACTTGCTGTGATGCTCTTCCCTTATGGCTCACACTGTTCATGAAATAAAGATGCTCTTATCCTACTCTTTAGGAAGCTTCATTTGGAGCTATGGGATTGAATTTTGAAGAGATTTGATGATCTATTCTTTTCTAGAATAGATTCCCAACAAGCTACTTCTACTTCAAACCAGGGTAAACCAATTGAGCCTGCGCAAGTTCAAACTGCAAGGCTTGTGGTTTTTAAAGCCACCCCAAGAGAGAAGAGTGTGAGCTGAGGTCAATAACAGCAAGACTGAGTGTCCTGTTATCACAACAATATGCTGCTTGGTCTGCAGTGTATTGCTGCCTTCTGTTTATCAATCAATGATCCTTCTGCATGCACTGAAGTAATTTATCACACATTATCTTCCACAGGTGACAGATCATGTGACTTACACAAATAAAGCCCAACACTCCCCCAGACACACACAGACAACAGTTCTCTTACCATTAAATGTAAACAGAAGTGTCTTTTTAGTTTCGGGCAGTTTTGTAAGCTGGCCCTCCCTGGAGGAAAGAAACAAATCTTTGGAATGAGTGAAGAAAAATACAAAGTAACTACCATTAGTTGGAAAAACCTCATCAAAACCCAAAAGACTCTTGGAAAGTACTTCAATAAAATAAACATTAAAAGCCTGGCTATAACCCAAAGTTAAGTTTCAAACTATTCGGATTCCTGAAGTGTTTTACCCAAGAGCCTGCAGAGGAAAGGCATGAGTGTGGAAACATACAGCACCAGTCCCTCTGAGTGTCAAGAGGGCATCTGAGCACTACGAAGGCCTGTATATTTTTAATTACATTCAGCTTCACACATCCCCTTGTTGTTTATACCACTGAAGATCTCTAAATATTTTGGGAGAACAAAATATTTTCTCAAGAGTTTAAGTATTCACTGCCCCAAATCCCACAGTATTCTAATGTGAAAATCTAAGGCCTACATTTCACAGATCCTTCACAATTTTAGTACAAGGTACACACATAAGCTGTCTTATAATTAAATCAAAATATGTTTCTTTATGTTCATTTATTTATCCACCTGTGAGCATAATACACCCTTGCAAAAACCTATGTGGTAATTCAGATAAGATACATCACCCACCACTTGGCAGTTCTGAAGCAGCCCCTGACAGTACCTCTGGACTAGGAGGCTCAGGGAAACAGCAGAGATGCTGCCTCTGTGTATTGCTAAAGCACAGCTGAGAATCAGCCTGAACAGAGCTCTGCCTTTATACGTACTCTTGCATAAGTTTTGGACCGGAGAACTGGTCCGAGAATTGGACAGACTCAATCTTGTCAGCGTAGTGTGTGAGGAAATGGATCATCTGAAAGAAAAACGGGGATTAGTTTTTCCCAGCACCAATCCAGCTGCGGCCTACCCACTCCATGTGGGTTTGCCAGGTTCCCTGCCCATGGCAGGGGGCTGGAACTGGATGATTTTTAAGGCCCCTTCCAGCCAAAACCATTCTGTGGTTCTGTATGTCACTCAGGAAATTGCTGTGCTCAGCTTGCCACAGTGACACTGATAAAGATGTGAACTTTTTCCTTTAACTTTTCCTTTTAACTTTTTAGAACATACAAGCTGTAAATGCCAGGATTACCAAGGAGTATTTGTATTAATTCATTCAAGTTTACCTTAGCGTCCATCATTCCCTCTGTGACCTCTCCCATCTCTGACAAGATAGCCAGCGAATCTGGAAGCCCATATTTTGCACCAGACTTAGGTTTATCACTGCAGAATTCACTCTGTTTCAAAGAGAGCAATGAGAAAGAAAAATAAACACAAGCCTGTAAGTATCTTATCAGACTGAACTGTTCTGCAACAGTGGGACCCCTAAAAGAACCTGAAAAGAAACAACAAAAAATATACTTAGTCACTCAGCCTGGCTGGGGACATTTCAAACGAAGTAAAGCACACAGCATCAACAGTCTTTAAGTTACTATTTTCCTTCAGAAGGCAGGACTTTAAGGAAGAAGATAAAACAATTCTAATACATCCATGCTGGAGTGTTCAAATTGGATTAAGGCATTTTGCTTACATTGTTTGATAACAGAACAAAAACTGGCATCCTACCAACCACACTTCATGCTGTTACTTGAGAGAAAAGATTTGCAAAGCAGTGCTTGTTATCACTGGATTCTTTGCAAGCTCTGCAATTCTTTTCAGGGCTTGAACATATGGGAAGTTTTAATTTCAGATCATGTAAAAACAGATTATTTAAACCTAAATTTTCCACATCACATATCACTAATTAAGTTTACTTTTCAATCCTTGAAGAAGTCTTTTGTGCAAATTAAATGAGGTGAAGTAACACTCATGTATGCTGACAAAATACTGCAGCCTCTCCTAAACCAACTGTACCCCAAAAGAAAGGTGTAAGCTGCTTTCCACCGCCTCTTTCCCTGCAGATCTGACACAGGGAGCACTTCTGATGTTTGATTCCATTAGACTTTTATCTGTAGATGAAAATGTCTTTTCCCCACAAATTCCAACAGGTCAGTCACAGGTTTTCAGCTGTTCCCAAGAAAACAATCAATACGCAGATTAAATTCTTATATGCTATTATTTATCAATGTGCATGTACATACCAGGTCCTGCATCTCTTTCTGAAGTCTCACCAGTGCTTTTCTGGTTCCAACAGCAAACACATATGTGTCCATATCTTCATCATTCATTGTCACTTTTATTTGCTGTGAAACGAAGTTATTAGCCCTGGTCAGATTTCAATGTTTGTCTGACACTTTGATTCCTAAGAACAAGGACTAAGCAAGGAGAGACACACCTAAGAAAAAGGTGGTTGGTTTAAAGCTTTTCAGTGTGTCTTAAAGTAAGGGAGCTTTTTAATTAGACTGAGCACACAATTCAGTATTGTGCTGTAATGATGGTGATTAGAACAGCAGAGTTGTAAAACTAATTTGCAATTAATTATTTTTAATAGAATAAGTAAATACAATTATAGATGCATGGAAAGAGTATTCACAGTGCACATAGTGTTCTTCAAATGTAACCTCTCTTGGCACTTATGCTCTCTAAGACCAAGTAGGAAGGCAAAAAGTAACATTAAGAATATAATATCCAGACCAACATATGGGCTAAGCAGTCCTGTTCCGGCAGACTGAACAGACAGACAAACAATCACTAAGTATTTCAGATTGTAAAACCACTTTTTATCAAGATGAGGTCTTGAATCATGATAGACTGCTCACGAAACCATTCAAACGATAAAATCCACAGATAAAGCAACTTCCAGTCATCAGCAGTTTGCATTTCACAGGCAGGAAAGAAATACAAACAATTCTTTGAGGTTGTTTTAACAGTTACTGAACTGGAAGATATGGAATACTACAGAAATCACCTGGAACAATCAAAAGCAGCAGAGCAGAAGCAAAGGAATACAAGTTTATCAGAGCTAACCTGAAGGGCTGAGTACTCACCACTTGGTCCGACGCCGGCCTCATCATGCGCGCCAGGACGTTCAGCAGGTCCTGTCTCTTGAGAAACTAAAAACACGAGGTGGTAAACACAGAAAACAGCTGAATAGACAACAGTAAAAAATTCTTTCCTAATATCTAAGCTGAGTTTTCCCTCTGTGACCAGTACAGCTCAAAAGCAGGCCCACTTTCTGCACTGGAAGAGTTTCTCAGGGTTTTGTTCCCTCAAGTCAGAAGATGAACTGTGGGACTGTTCCATCCGAGGTGCAGAGTATTTGTCTTTGCTGTACCTCATTGGAATTCCTGTTGGTCCATTTATCCCTGTAAGTGGCAGGTGGGCTCTTCAGCCTACAGTTACCTCTGTTCACACTACACCTCTGGTTTCTATACTCTTTCTGCAAGCACTTGCTCTTTGGTGCCAGCTTTACGGGCCAGAATACAGGTCTGTACAGACCTTCAGATGACCAGTTTTCCCTCCTCTGTGTGTGTATTCAGAACTCTGTATCTGCATGTGAGCACAAATGCCAAGCTGGGATTCCTTGCTGCTCACACAGGAATGGAAAAGCCTCTAGAACCTGACAACTGGTGACACGTAAACAGCATCACAAACTCCCTCATTCTTACCTTTAACTGGATGAGCATTCCTTCACAGCACACCCTTCCAGAGCACCACAAGTTATATATGTGTTCATTTTCTTGATTTAGTTTCCCAGTGCTTGTAGCTTCTTTATTAGTGCCATCATCCCCTGAGGAAAAACAACAGCGACAGAGAACTGCAATTTAAACTCACAAACTGAGACACCATAGCTCAGCAGAAGGCTTAGAGCTCACGATACCCCAGCACAGAGAAGGATTCTCTACAGCCTAAATGCCAGTCTAAACCCAGCTTTATTCAAATACTAAAATTGGATCCGTGTCATTATGGAACTCACCAACAAGAGCAAAGTTACTTTCTAGCAGCTCCCTGTGAGTGTTGAACCAAGCATGAGCCAGGCGGTTGTTTTTGTTCTTCCCAATGATGTAGTTCATGATGTAAGCCAGGAGACCTGTTACCATCAGGATCTCCATGTAGTAACTCTCCCAGCTGTTTTGAAGGTGAGCAGGGACCTGTGTAAGGGAACAGAAACTGTGATTTACATATTGAACGAGTGGATTTTATACACATGAAAATTTGGGAAACACAGAGTACCGGAGAAGCTCCATCCCCAACACAGCAATAAGCTAACGAGAGAGCTAAGCCTACGTAAGGCACTTGGGTTACTGGGGCACAGTAATCATACAGGAAACAACTGATAACAGCATTCCCAAAATACCTGCTTAATACAAACACAGCACTCACTTCCAAGTGAGCCTGGGCTAGCACACATCCCTCAGAGTAAGCAGCCCAGCACTTCAATTCACCAAGCATTTGGGCTTGATGCCCTGCCCATCACAGCATTATGTGATCGTAACTTCTTTGGAAATCCAAACTAACACCCAGTGCCCAGGAACATTCTCAGCATGCCACACAGAGCCACAGACTCCACGGGGGAGCAGGGAAGCCTTCCTGACCTTGCCACTTCAAAGGCTAATTAGCCATTCTGCTATCACTGTACCACCCTTGAGTCACAAAAGTACCCAAATCTTAATTTTCACTGCCAAGGTCAGCTATAATACCTAAAAAGAGATCTCAGGGGTAACAAAAATGCAGACCTTGAGTACCTGATTGTTCTGTGAAAGACTATTTTGGGAGGCAAAAAGGTGATGCAGCATGGGCAGAGAGACTGGCTTTAAAAACCAACAGAGCTGACAAGTTCTAGTCTGACACTTAAGCCATAAATAAGCTAAAAACACACTGTGTTCATTGTAAGTGCATATTAGTACTTCAGTGACATTCCTGGTGTACTGTCTTAAGAAAATAAGTGATGAAACTCCAAATAGAAACTGGATCAATAGTTATACGTACATTAACTATTGTTATGGGGTCTTTATTTTTGCTATGAGATGCATCTGGTTTCTCTTCATACCCTTCAAACTCCTCATCATCATATGGTTCACTTTCAGTGTCACCTTCCTAAAGGACAAAATTACAAACAGTATGAAAATCCAAAGCCCAGCAAGTAAAATCCTAAAAGAGAAAGAAAGGTGCAGAGACACTATTAGAAAACACATAGAGGAAGGGGACAAGGCCATACCTGTGTGTCTGCATCATCAAAGTCTTCCTGATTTTCATCCTGACCTTCAAGCTCTACAGTGGCTTCTTCTTCATCGTCTTCTGTAGTGATGATCCTCTGAGGAGACTCTGTGACTGTATCTTCATTCACATCTTCAAATTCAGCGAAGTCATTATCATCGTATTCTAAAATGTCATCTCCATCCTCAAATTCATCATACTTTGCCAAAGAAAAGCTCCATGGAATGAACAGGACAGCGATAAAAATATGTAAGTGCTTCATTTTCACTGGAAAAAAGAATTAAATCAATCATTGCAAAAAGGCCTTGTCCATTCCGTTACATCACACCTCCAGTAATCCCCAACACACAATGCACAATTTGAAAACACTACAAGAGTCAGACCAGAGAGAGAAATAAACCCCTGCCCGATCCTGCCATCTTCTCTATAAAGAAAGTGACTACTGCTACAAGAACAAAATAACTCTGGAGGTTCTGAACTCTGTTGCTTGTGGCAGCAGCAAATTCACATCTGGCCACACTGTTCAAATGAGCTGAGAAGGAAAGCAGGGATGTTCTGCTACAAAACTGACTCTCCAATAGCATCTCTCAGCTAGCTCTGCCAGCTCACTTCCAAGACCACAACTGTGTCTACAGTTGTTATTAATTAGCAATTAGGCACAGTCAGAGCATTTAGTGTGTAACAGCAGCAGTATCTATTGCACTACTCCCCAGAACAAGAGAGTAAGCGGGCTCACGAGCCCAGAGCTCTCCCCACATCAGCCAGAAACCTGCAGAGTTTGTCAGTTCACCTTTTTTTGCCCTCAGCTTCCTGCCTCTTCTGCTTGAGTTCAAAACAGTCCCAACCTCCCATTCAGGTTGGGGGGACCTTCTCCAAGGTCCAAAAAAGGCAGCAATAACCCCCCAGCTGCACTCCACAAGCAGACACAGAGGATCAGCTGCATCGGGCTCTGCTGTCAGGCTCATTTTACCCCCTCCCGCAACCAGATCTGAGTGGAAACCTGAATGTTAATCAGAGTGTTCTCTTACAAACTTAGAATAGAAATGATTTGTTTCTAAATTTGACCAGCATTCCTCTGAGTGCCTCATGCAGGGAAGCCACTGCTATGGATGACAAGGATGACTAAAATAAACACCTTTGTCAAAGACTCCTCACTTCAGCAAAAACCTGCACAGAATGTGTTTACAGAACCTTAATCAGGATGGAAAGTTCAGCAAGGCCGAGCCCAGGAATTTGGAACACTGTGTGAGAACCTCACAATTTTATGTGAATTTAAGCAGAAAAAACCCCAAAATACTATTTAGATAGGACAGAATTTGCACTCAGAGGTTAAAAACGACAGGACAACAGAGCCACCTGCTTGACCATACTCTAACAGTTTCACAGTAAGAATTCCAAGACTATTTGAGAACATCCACTTTCAGAATTGAAGACAATTTCAGAATTGACGACTCCAAACAGCTTCATGCAAAATAAAACTCTGCAGCCAATTCGAAGGATACAGTTGAACCGGAGGTGGGTGAGAGCTGGAGCAGCCTCTTAACTCAGCAGTCTGTCAGAATGGGTTCCAAGTACAAACTCCAGGAAGCAGACTATCCTCAGCAGGCCCTCCACGACCCACACGCTACCGACTGTCCCTTGCAACCGATTCATTCTCCCATCTCCACACCGGCTGCCCAGACCCCATTGGCAAGAGAAACTACTTCAAACAATCCGAAGGCAAACGCTGCTGCTGCCGCTCCCTGTGCTGAACATTCAGCAGCTTCGGGCTTGCTCAGTAGATCTCGAGCCTAGACCCGAGCTCAGTGGCAGATTTTGGAGAAGCGCCCGTCCCCAGCAGGTCGGGCCCTCACCGTGATCCCCGCCCGAAGCGGGACCACCGGCGGTGTTTGTTACCCCGCCGCTCCAGGGACGTTCCCAGTTCCTTCCCGGAAAACGAGTCAAGGTCAACAAGATAAAATCAGGGATCTGCCGCCCCCGGGGCGGTGCCCAGACCCCCCGGCCCCACCGCCAGCTCCTCCCGCCCCGCGGGGCGCAGCACAGGCCCCGCACGCCCGGTGCCCTCCGCGCGAGGCTGCCCCTCCAGGGGGCACCGCCGGTACCGAGCTCCCCGGAGGCGGCGAGCCCCGTCCGGCCGCCCGGGGGAGGTGGGAGCGGGGTGTCCCGTCCCGGCGGGGCCGCAGGGGCCGGGGGTCGCGTTACCTGAGTCACGGGCCCGGCCCCCACCCTCCGCTCCGCGCCCGCCGTGCCGGGGCGCATGCGCAGTGCCGGCCCCGCCGCATGTGCGGGGGTGCGCGGGTACACACGCGTGGGCGAGCCCAGCCCTGCGGCGCGGGAACCACCCAGGACCCAGCGCGGTCCCGGGGCTGCCGGTGACGTTACCCTCTCCAGGTTTCGCTCCCGGTTTTCCCGCTCCCGCCTTTGCCCGGTCCCACCGCCCTCACTCCCCGCTGCTTCAATTGCGGGCGGTGCGCGTGCGCCGGGGGGGCGCGCGGCCGCCGCGCGTCATCACGTACGGAGCGTGGGCACGTCGGTGCGTCGCGTCTCCACCCCCCCGCCCGGTAACCGGGGAAGTGGCGGCGACGGCTGCGGGGCTGAGGGTGAGTGCGGGGGGCTGAGGGGCAAGGGAGGGCAGCGAGGCCGGGCCGAGCGCGGCGGCGTGTCTTCCCCCGCCGGCCTGCGGGACCTCTCGCGGGCGGGACCCGCCGTAGCCGCGGCCTGGAGCGGGCGCGGGCAGCCCGGGCCTGCCCCGCACAAAGGGCCCGCCCCGCACCGCGGTTCCGCGGGCGGGAAGGGCCCGCGCAGGGCCCGGTGTGCCGGGACAGCGCCTGTCCGGGGCTCCCGTCCCCGCCCCGGCCCTGGTCCCTGCCGTGCCCTGGGGAGGGCGATCCCGGCGCGCGGGAGTTCCTCCGCCCTTCCCTCCTGGAACGGGAGCGGCTGAGGCGCATCGCGGCCCGTGCCCGCGGATCCCGGCGGCCGCCGGAAGGGTCCGTGCCCCGCGCGTTTCCTCCCACGGAACGGCGGCCACAGGGCAGCGAAGCCTCGGGAGTTTTCCTGTGGTCTCTGCGTCCTGTGGGAACCAGTCCCTGTTCACTCGCTGCTGGCGAGTGGGCGATCTGACCACATTTTGTACTTTTGCTGATGTATGACTATAAAAAAGTGGCCCTTCTTATTTTTTGAGATAGCCGAAGGGAGGAAAAAGGTAGGTAAGTACAGTGAGGAAGAGTCCTTACAATCAGATTTTAAGTTAACAGTTTTCAAAGATTCCCACTGTGCTGTCACGGCAGAAATGCGGTTCCGCCTCTTATTCCTGTATTGTACATTTTGATCTCCCAGTGCCACAGATCCGCGGGTGTAAAAGCTACAAGGTGTGTCAGGACAAGAGGGAAAACAGGACTCCAGGGTCAGCTGCTGCCATGAAGAGCTGGAGAGCAGAGTTTCCCCCAAAACGTGCTACTGAGCTTTGGTCTTGACTCGAGATTTATTGAGCAAGCCCCAAGCTGGTAAATGTTCAGCACAGGGACCGGCTGCAGTATTTACCTTCCGATTGTTTGGAAGCTGTTTTTTTGCCAGTGAGTTCTGATCTCATTGAAGATTCCTAGTGTGAGGATTTGTTTAATAAGACTTGTAGCCTTTGGACAGCTAATTATAATGCATTGGAAAGCAGTGGGTGTCTTCCTCTCTTTCCTGCCTTACAGGTATGATTTGCTTGACCATGCAGATAATGAAATGACTCAAGAATGGAAACTGTAAATATTAATATATCAGTTCAGTCTTCATCTTAGAATATCAAGTTCTGGGCAGACATGCTATGTGGAGTGTTTAAAATATTGTTTGAAAAATAGAGGTTGGAGAGCATATAAATATGTGTGCATAATATAGAGAGATCATGTATGTGGCTGAAGGTGCTGTCTTAAGAGGCAAAGGGAGTTGGCTTTTGGCAGAGATGTGCCTGGGCTCACACGAGCCTTGTGCTGCCCTGGGCCCATTTCTCTGGAGGTTGCTGGGTTGCAGGAGTGAGATATTGACAAGCCGTGAAACACTTCCAGATGGGACGATGTGGACATGCAAAATATGCACCGAGCTGCCTTTTCGTCTCTTGTTCCTCCTGATGTTCAAAGTTCTGGCCTTGGGTTTGTTTGTCTTAGACTGCAAACAGGACAGGTAACATCTTAAATATGTTTGAGTAATCCTTGAAGGACACAACCTGTTCTGGAAGACAGCCACTTTGTTTTATTCTTCTCTGGAATTGTGGATATGTTCACACTGACAAAAGAGCAGAGCCCCATCCTTTTTGGGAAACAGATTAAACTCTTGTCTCTCAGAGTTCCACAAGTCCCTGTGTCATGACTGAAGGGATCAAGTAACAAGAAAAATAATGGCAATTATCTATAACTGCCTGAAGCAGAAAGGGCATTAATTTGTCTTTTCTCATGTTAACAGGTATATTGGGGACATCATGAATTGGAATAAAGGCGGACCTGGTACGAAGAGAGGCTTCGGGTTTGGTGGATTTGCCATAACACCTGGGAAGAAAGAGGAGCCCAAGCTGTCTCAGCAGTCCCACAGTGCTTTTGGCACAGCCGGCTCCTCGGCAGCGTTCGCAAAATCGGGGCCTCCTCAGCTGCCTTCCTTCTACAAAATCGGGTCAAAGAGAGCAAATTTTGATGAGGAGAATGCGTAAGTACCGTTATTTCTCGTGTTTCTGTAGCTCTAGATTTTAATGGTTTTATGTTTCCGAGGTCAGGGGAAGTATCTGTGATGTTTGTATATATAAATACATAATAATATACTTAGAAGACTGTGAGATACTACAGTAGCCCATGGAAGCTTTCCTCCTCCAGCTTTCCCCTCTCTAGAACGTATTTTATTCACTCTATGGTGCTCTCAAAGTTGGAGCCAAGCAGGATAAATTTGGGTGTCTTTTGCACAGGAAAACATTGATCTCCACAATTCTTTACTAACCCTTCTATTGGCTGCATAAATGTGTAAGTAAGGCTGAGAAGGTTGGGATTGTTAAACCTGGAGAAGTTTGGGGCTGACCTACTGAAGGGAGCCTACAAGAAAGATGGAGAGAAGCTGAGTTTCATATTATCTACTTGCCCTGCCATCACTTTGAACTTATAACATGAATAATTGTAAATAAATAAATCTCAACATCTTCTCTTGTGTCCATACTGACTTTTATTGTCTGTGTGGGTACCTTGACTCAACCAGAAGCCATGAAAGACAGCGCAGTGCTGTAAACTATGTGCTGACTGGACTGTTGTTCATCTCTTTTCAGGTACTTTGAGGATGAAGAGGAAGATTCCAGCAATGTGGAATTGCCCTACATTCCCGCAGAGAATTCCCCCACTCGGCAGCAGTTCCATTCCAAATCTGCAGACTCTGACAGTGATGATGATCCTCTGGAGGCATTCATGGCTGAAGTGGAGGCAAGACCAGGCTCGGGAAATGTTTATTCATTGATGTGGCTGTACCTGTGTGCTGTCAGGGGCAGCAAATATCACTCAGGGCTTTGGCAGCTGCGGTCAAAATGCCACTTGACTTTGGGTTTTGTGTAGAATGGTGTTAGTTAGAACTCAAAAATGAATTAGATCGGCAGAGAGTGGATATGACTTACAATAACTTAACTATTTAACTGCTTTTAGGATGTCAGAACAATACAACATAGAGCTCTGCTTGTCTCTAAACATCAAACTAAGGTTTTGTGCATTTTTCACTACCTAAATGGAAATTGTTTGTATTTATCATGAGCTGTTTCTTAGCTACAGTTCTGTTATTAGTTGGGTTCAGGAGAAATATGGGTAGTTTATTTTTTCAACAGCATCGTCACAAGCTTAGAGTATGTAAATTCAAAGGTATTGGTAGGAGAATTTATTTAGCATAATCAGATACGGAACAAGACAAAGCTTAGTCCAAGAAGTGTTGTCTCTGTGACATAATGGTCTAATTATGCAGGAACATTTTTCCCTTACATGTTTTACCATCTTGGTCTTTTTTAACATGTGACAATTTTATGACCTGTTAGGATCAAGCTGCTCGAGACATGAAGAGACTCGAAGATAAAGACAAAGAAAAAAAGAACGTTAAGTAAGTTCTTTTTTATCATTCCCATTCCTACCAGTGTCTTGTATGGTGCTCAGAGAATTCCAGTGCATTCTGTTGATGATGGTTGTTCATTAGACAGTATAGTATATACCTAATAAACATCATTAACCAGTGCATGATATCCTGTGGATAACGATTTGTGCTGTGAAAATGCAATAATAGGGAAGAATCCATGGCATCATCCTGTGGCAAACGGCAGCAACACGGAGAGTTATCCCACGTGAGAAGCCTTTCCAGGCCACAGAAATTGGGGCAGCACGTTGTATTCCTGCCACCTTCCAGATCAGCCTGGATAGTTTTTCTGCTTCCCACACCCTTGGAGAGATCAGGATGGTTTAGCTTAAAATTGCATTTATGTGAGCAAAATAACTCAGTGCTGCTGTACCTGGCCTACTGGAGACTCTTCCAAACTTGCACTTAGTTTTTAGACATTGAAGCTGATAGATTAGGTGGCACGTGACAATTGGGGTTTGGAGTTTAAAAACAGTTTAAATTTGTGCAGCTTATCTATTTGTTTTGACCAAGGAAAATAGTTATGCTGTTGATTCTTGATAGAAATGTCAGATATATTTGTAGAAGTTACATTGCATGGGGTTGATCAGGTATACATGGTCCTGAAACAGAACACTGGATCCAAATCACCACCTGGGGAAGTTCTGAACTGGATTTGCACTTCCTGGCTCATATTCCTCTTCAGTTGTGGCTCTTCTGTAGCATCGAGAGCTTAGACCAGAATGATCTTTGATGTGGCTTCTGCTGGGAAGATGGAGTCCTAATCTTTCAGTCTCAGTACTAGAAGTAAAGAGAAGTCTTTGCAGGGTCACTGCCATGGTTGGCACCAGATATGAAAACTCCATGGGTTGGGAATATGAATGTTGCCGAGTTGATAGCGTTGTCTCTTCCACAAAATCTGGAGCTCAGCACTAATCAAATGAAACTGTTGAGCTGAGTCTGTGGAACACTTGCAGGGAAGTTTTTTCTCCGCTTGTTTTTCCAGGGGTATTCGAGATGACATTGAAGAGGAAGATGACCAAGTGAGTTCCTATGCAGTCTTTCTATCTTCTTTCTTGTTGTTTTGGTTTTTTTTACCTTTCCTCTCCAAACACATAACTACTAGGGACAAACAAAATTCCAGTATCATGCACAGTATCCGGACAATTCAGCAGGAAGCTGTAGTGGTTACTCTGTGGTCTCTACCCTTCTAGGTGTTTTAAGAAGAATATTAGACAGTTGCATTCATTGAAGAAGATTTTTTTTCAGTCAGTTTGAACTTCAGATTCCTGTATAGGTTGTTCAGTGTCCAAGGATCTTACAAATTGTAATTAGCACAGTCAGCTCCAGGGGACACCAGGGAGGGGCTGTTGGACTGTGGAGGCTCCTTGCAGTGGTATGTGGGGTCTGTTCAGGGCAAGAATCAGGCTTTTTTGATCCCTGTTTTCAGAGAAGCTCCAGTTCTCATTGAGGTTTATAAGCATCACTGTAGCCAAAATAATAAAGAGAAAAAACTTAATTTCAAAATGTACCTTACTACTGAGTTGTAGTTACTAACTCTTGTGTTACTTGCATTAATGCAGAGCTTGGCAGGGTTGTCTGGCCGTGAGGGCTCTGCTGCCAGTGGTGTGTGTAGCTGTGCCAAAGTTTGAGCAGAGATGACTTTATGCTTGGGGACAGTTGTTGTTCAAGTGTATTGTGTGCATAGCTCTGTGACTGAGGGAAAATTGGCCAGGAGAATGGAAAAGCCAGATGAGTATATACATATATATTTGTAATTGAGCCTTGTTTGACAAATCTGATCTTAAATATTTGCTTCAAGTCAAGCGAGACTGGTGTTTTCTCTATGAGAAAGTCTTGGTGTGCCAGTGAGAATCTGGGAGACACAAACATCTTTGTGAGCTGTGAGGATTGCGTGTGACAGGGTGACAGTGTTTTAATTTGGGCTTGTCTTGAAGGACTCTTCTGAAATAGTTTCTTTACTTCCCCTAACTAGACTTTGAGAAATGAAACTGTATCTATTTTTCATTGAGAGAGTCAACAACAGATGTGAAAGAAACTATCTTTGGCATAGCATGTTTAAAAAAATAAACATCATATGCTTAGTAACAATGTACTTTCTGGTTAGAAACCTACAGCGTTTGTGCTTTGTTCATATGGAAATAAGAATAGATCCTTGTTAAATGTAACAAGACTTGGTAGAAGGAGTTGTTAAGCAGACACGTAAGAGGAGTTTGGTTTTTAGGAGCATTTTGTGGTGTAGCTGAAACTGGAGTTGTTTTCTTTATTTGTACTTCTTGTCCTTCGGGATGTATCTGTTGGTATTTATTAGAAGAATCAGTTCTCGCGAATGTAGTTACTTTTTCCTCAATGGTAGGTGTGAAAGCAAACAGCCACTTAGCACAGACATCACTTCAACAAACAGTAGTAATTTTGCATCCTATTGTATGTGAGTTTGCTGATCTGTTTTGCTGCAGGAAGCATATTTTCGCTACATGGCTGAGAACCCCACTGCTGGTGTGGTGCAAGAGGAGGAAGAGGATAACCTGGAGTACGATAGTGATGGGAATCCGATTGCACCGTCCAAAAAAATCATTGATCCTCTTCCACCTATTGACCATTCAGAGGTAGGAGGGAATTCTGTTCTGTTCTGTTTGAGGCATTCCAGAGAGGAGGAGCTGAGAAGGCCCCTGTAATATTTCAGTGCTTTCTTAGGTAAGTCATATCAAAGGTCCTTGAGAAATGGCATCATTTAAGCAAATGTTCTGGCAGACAATTAAGAACTTCAGAAAAAATGGAATCTTGAGTCTGGACTAACTGAGTAATTAATTAATTAATTATCTTGCAGATTGAATACCCACCATTTGAGAAAAATTTCTACGATGAGCACGAGGAGATCACCAGCTTGACCCCGCAGCAAGTGGTGGAGTTACGGCACAAGCTGAATCTCCGGGTAAGCTGGTCACAGAACTGTCCTCCCAGCAGCTTTTAACTCCCTTTTATTTTCAGACTATCTTAGTTTTAATGAAGATTTTCACAGGGAACTCCTGCTTTTGAATCCAGGCCTCTCGGACACTTCCAGTGATCTTGTTTTCTTGAAAGTCTCCTATGGATTTGTGAAAGTGGACAGTGAGGATTGACACTTGAGACCTAGGAGTTAAAGCAGAAGCTAGGAGTTTAAAGCTAGGAGTTAGATATGCAGAAATTAGTTCTTTGCCATTTGTAACATGTTAGTGGGGTGACCTTCTGTGAAGGGAATTATTTGGGGTAGAACACCAGTTATACACAAGGAGGTAAAAATGATGTTGAGTATCTCATGTTGATTGACAGATAATTAAATTTTTATACCTGAAAGTCTTGTTTACACAACACATTTGAATTTGCACCCAGTTACATTTAACATCCACTCAAAAAGTAAAGTTATTTTTCAGAGGCAGAGAGACCCTTGACGCTTTTTTTTTTTTTTTTTTTAACAGATTGCTCTTTGTTTTTCTCTCACTGTTCATGAACAAAGATCTTTTTGTCTTTCCAAGGTCTCCGGGGCTGCTCCTCCAAGGCCTGGCAGTAGTTTTGCTCATTTTGGGTTTGATGAGCAACTTATGCATCAGATTAGGAAATCTGAGTATACCCAACCCACTCCAATACAGTGTCAGGTGAGTGTTGTTCATTCTCAAACTTCTAAAGAGAACTGAAAGAATGCATGCGAAGCTCCCTCATCCACATGAGGATGTGACAAATTCTAGTTGCTTGCAGAGAGCCATGGGTTTTTCTAGAAAAATAGCTTTGATATTTTTTAAATAGAAGTTTACCCACTTTTTTTTTCCTTGTTAAATGACTGCTGTAAATATATCCATATTCCTTTTTCATTGTATTTTTTGGCAAATGAAGAACATTCAAGTGATGTCTCTCGCTTAAAGAAATGTATGAGAAGTTCAGGGTTTGTGGTTTTTTTTTTAGAGGTTGTATTAAAAATAACCATAGCAGTAGCTGAATAAAGAGCCGTATATTGACAGCTTTATTCCTTGAAGAGCCATGCAAACTAAAGGGATTCTACTGCAATGTTTTTAGCATTCTTAGAGCTGGACAAGATACATTTGTGTACATATAAACATATCCTTGGGGTGCTGTACCGTGCCCAAACATTGATTTCATACAGGCCACCAGTAGTCCAACACAGTAATGGTTTCCAGCCCTTAAAATAAACCAATTCAGAGCTGAACTTGGCAATAAAACCGTGTGAGCATTGGCAAATTGTTGCTGCGAGTCCTCTGTGGTGGGCTTTCCTCGTTACCTGAGTGTTCCTGTACTGTCTAGCACAAGGATACACTATGGTGGGCATAATGTGGGGTTAGAATCTCCTTCTTTTCAGGGTGTTCCAGTGGCCCTAAGTGGCAGAGACATGATTGGGATTGCTAAGACTGGAAGTGGGAAAACAGCCGCCTTCATCTGGCCAATGCTGATCCACATCATGGATCAGAAGGAGCTTGAACCAGGGGATGGTCCCATTGCAGTGATCGTCTGCCCGACCAGGGAGCTCTGCCAGCAGGTAGGTGTGGAGCATTCCTGTGTGTGCCAGCCAGTCTTCTTGGAGAAGAAGGCAAAACTCTTGGCAAAAATTATCAGAGAACCTCAGGAAAGTATTTGAAAAAACTACTCTGTGCATGAGTAGCCTGGCTCCAGCTCACACCTCTTATCTACCCTTGTTTTCTTGAAAGATCATGACAAATCTAAAATTTTAAATTTTTGCACAGTGCTCCTGTATTACTTTTAGGCATAAGAATGCTGTGGATGCATTGCATTGTTATGTGCAAAAGGATAGAGCCTGCAGGTTAAATTATTGTTGGATACCTAAATAGGTTTCTCAAGTTACTGGAAATTACCCACATGTGTCAAAGTATTCATCCCTGAGGAGTTTGGAATAATTTCGTTAAGTTAGTAGCTGAAAAGGGCATTTCAAAAGCCGAGCTGAATTTGCAAGGTCGGTGTGTTGTCTCAGAGCTGTCTGACGTGAGCTGTGCTGTGTTTGTGTCACACCCTCAGATCCACTCCGAGTGCAAGCGCTTTGGCAAGGCGTATAACCTGCGCTCCGTGGCTGTGTATGGAGGAGGGAGCATGTGGGAGCAAGCCAAGGCCCTGCAGGAGGGGGCAGAGATCGTGGTCTGCACTCCAGTAAGTACCTGTGTGCACCAAGTACAGGGGTTTGCACTGTTGGACTTGAAAAAGGTTACAAGAATCTGTTCCTATGTTGTGAATATTGACACTAATTCTAGACTGAAGCCTTGAGATGTTTTCTGTTCTAAGTCTCTGGTAAGTCAGGATAAAAAGCAGCTAGGTGGTTGTATATATTAACATGTTTTTAAATATGCTTTAAAAACTTGGAGCTTTCTCTTACTAGGGTCGTTTGATTGATCATGTGAAAAAGAAAGCTACGAACCTTCAGAGAGTCAC
Organism: Corvus cornix cornix; assembly: GCF_000738735.6. Classification (NCBI taxonomy): domain Eukaryota; kingdom Metazoa; phylum Chordata; class Aves; order Passeriformes; family Corvidae; genus Corvus; species Corvus cornix. The sequence continues at coordinate 4,652,334 of NC_046352.1, read as the reverse complement.
TTACCTTGTGTTTGATGAAGCTGACAGAATGTTTGATATGGGGTTTGGTACGTATTGAACCAAAGTCACTGTTTTGGAAAGCAGTGGTGCCCAGTCCCAGCTTTGTGGGTCTGTAAAATTAAATAGTGAGTGAGAAGCATTCATTCATTCTATGATTATGTGTCAAATAAAGCAGTGAAACTTCATTTTGACTTACTTCTACTAAATAATGAGCATACAGGGTTGATTAGAGCATTTCTTCTCCTTTGCAGAGTATCAGGTCAGATCAATTGCAAGCCACGTACGTCCTGACAGACAGAGTGAGTAAACAGTGAGTCTGGAGCAGAGCTTGGATTTCCAGTTCTGGACACAGCCACACCAGGAGACTTGTGCCAAAGTCCACTGGTGTTGTTCTCACTGGTGGGCTGTTGGGAGGGCGTAGTTGTGACATGTGGGCATTCAGCTTATCTCCCTGTAATCCCTCCACTGACTGCACTCAGAGCAAAGATGATTAGCTGAATTCATGTTCATATGCCTTGAAATTCAGTGTTCTGAGCTGCCATGAGAGAAAGTTCACAGCAGGGTCCCATATTATCAACATTTCAGATGCCATGAAATGTGTTTCCACTTTGTGGTATTCTAACAGTGGTTGGTAATTTCCATTAGAATCCATAAAACCTCAGCTTCAGCTCACTGACACTCAGGAATCCAAGTCCTCCTTCACAACATCCGTGCAGTGTTTTCACAGTTCTGAAAGAAAGTTTCTACTTCAAGGAGTTTGAACCCTGTTTCTCTTCCAGCCCTCTTGTTCAGTGCCACGTTCCGTAAGAAGATTGAGAAATTGGCCCGGGATATTCTGATTGACCCAATTCGGGTTGTGCAAGGAGACATTGGAGAGGTGATTCCATGATACTTGTGAGACACTCAGAGCAAGGAGTTGTTGTGTTTCTGTTCTCTGAAATTGAAGTTAAACTGCAAAAATCATCATTTATATTTAGTTTTAAATAATTTGTGCTTAGCAAAAATAGAAAGTTTTGTGCGTTTTTATTTTTATCTTACTGACCTTCTTCCTGCCAACAAATATTCCTGAAGTGGTGGGAGGTTTCATCAAGGAGTAAAACATTAATGGAGTGGTTTATTTTTGTTATTAGGCTGAATCAATGGATGTATCTTTTAGTTTTGTCTCAAAAGCATGAACAAAGCCGTTGCAACTTCTGCAATGAAGGATTTGAGACTTAAAAGCTCTTTCGTATGTTTTACGTGGGAATGTTGATGCTGGACTTGCTTGACAGTGACAGCTGAACTATTGGCAGGCTGGGATCTGGTAGGAAGCTGATGAAGTGCCCAGATGTAAATTCGCTGGGAAGAAACTTTGCTAATAATATATTCAAACAGTTGAGAAATTTCACAAGATGCCTTCAGAACATTCTTCTTTTAACCAGTTCTCTGTATTTTTTATTTTTTACATCGGGTCCCCGTATAACAAAAAAAATGTCTGCATGAAGCTCTTCTTTCTGGGAAAATTTTTCCTTAATTTTGCTTAAGAAAAGCAGCAGCTTTCCCAGCTCAGTCACAGGGCCTCCATTCATTGATCTAAACTGTTACTGTATAGTGGGAGCATCATCCTTGAAATAATATTAAAATATGTAAAAATCCTGTCTTTCAAAGAAACTTGCAGGTAGTGCTGTGAGCTGTGCTGCACTGTATTAATTTAGGAGTCTGTTGATTCCTCCCACCTTCCTCACTGAGGACATTTCTCCCCTTAGGCAAATGAAGATGTCACTCAGATTGTGGAGATCTTCCCCTCTGGGCCCAGCAAGTGGAACTGGCTGACACGGCGCCTCGTGGAGTTCACGTCCTCCGGGAGCGTCCTCCTCTTTGTCACCAAGAAAGCCAACGCAGAGGAACTGGCCAATAACCTCAAGCAGGAGGATCATAACCTGGGGCTGCTTCATGGGGACATGGACCAGAGTGAGAGAAATAAAGTCATTTCGGAGTTCAAGAAAAAGGGCATCCCCATACTGGTAGCTACTGATGTGGCAGGTACGTGACCTTCTGGAAGGCAGCTCAGACAAGCTGTGGGTATCACAGAAAGGCAAACATGTTGCAGTGGAAGGCAACCAGGTTGGCTTCTGCACCTCTAGGACACTGTGTTCCAGGTGCTTTTCAGAACCATGGAATATCCTGAGCTGGAAGGGACCCACAGGGATCATGGAGCCCAGCTCCTGGCCCTGCACAAACACCCCCAAGAGTCGTCACACTGTGTGCCTGTGCAGTACATGGCATTGGGAAGGGAGGTTATTTTTAGTCTCTTAATGATGCCTAAATTACAGTCTGACATATTTTTTAATATGCAGAAAGGAAAGCTGTGTCTTAAGGAAGTGGTTGCTGTTCATTCATCAGCTGACATTCCTTTTGCCCGCTGGACCAGAGTAGGGTGATACCCTGGTACCAGAGGGATTGCTTTGAGTTAGTTGGGGATAACGACACTTCCCACCACACTGCTCTCTCTTCCAGCTCGAGGGTTGGATATCCCTTCCATCAAGACTGTCATCAACTATGACGTGGCTCGGGACATAGACACCCACACCCACCGGATCGGCCGCACCGGCCGCGCGGGGGAGAAGGGCGTCGCTTACACTCTGCTGACCCCCAAGGACAGCAACTTCGCTGGTGACCTCGTCAGAAACCTGGAGGGTGCCAACCAACACGTCTCCAAAGAGCTGCTGGATCTGGCAATGCAGGTATGAGCCAGCAAAACTACTTGAGATGAGGAAGTTTCACTCCAGATTCAGCACAAAATCAGCCAGCTCATGTCACAGGCTCCATCATGTGTTAGTGGTGACCTTTTGGGGACCTGTTGTGGTTTAAAGTAGGTTTCCTAGTGTTTTTAATGGCCTTTGAAAGAATCCATGAAGATTTTGGAACACAGTATGTGTCTTGGGGTGACTTTATGATGTGTATCCCCTATCACCGCTCTATGTCCAGAAATTAATTTGTGCCTTTCTGTGCCTTTGGCCAAACCGGCACAGTATGTGATCTATTTTGGGACCAGGCACTGCCTAGGAAATTAGGAGCTGTAATCTGCTGATGCCAGCAGAGCATTCCAGTGTCTCATTGCAGTCAGATTTATAGCAGGCACCTGGGAGATGCAGCTTAGTTGAAAGCTAAACTAGAAAACAATTACAGGGACATTCCCTCTGTGAAAGGGTTGTTGCTTGATCATTCCACCTGCTTGGCAGTGCTCTCTGGCAGGTTTGCTATATATAGGTATGACAGGTAGCTGCAGCAATTGTGCTTGTGCCACTGAACTCATCCACTCTTTAATTTCTTGTCTTTTGCTGCCTGTGTAGCTGCAAGAGAGCCCAACTCCCAAATTCAGAGATGGATTAGCAAGCCTGTGGCTACATTAGCAAGCAGCTTGAACAGCAGCTGCCAAATGAAAATACTTTCTCTGACATAGAGAGGCAGCATTTTCAGAAGGAACAGAATTAGTGAGGCAGAGCTTCCCTGGCTGCCTTGAGAGGAGCATGTAGAAGTCAGCTGACTTATTTACATTTGGAGAGACTGTAGGGCATAAAAAGAGGTGCAGCCAGCTAATACTTAAACACCTGGAAACAGGAGGTCTGGTTGGGCTGACATTCCCTGGCCACTGCTTGGTATAGAAAGTTTTGGTGACAGACCCTCATTTCTCCTTAGCCAAGCACTGGGCTAAATCAGTGACCAAAGTATGAGCAAGAGCAGAACTCCTAAGTGATGGCATTGGAAATTGTGTTTATTCCTGGGTTTATTAGAATTCAAACCCCCAAAACCTTAACATGGATGAGAGTTGAAGGCATAAAATTAGTTTTCATAGAAAGCATTTGTAACCCAAAGCATCAGACTCACATGGCACAACTGTCTACAGCAGCTGTGTGGTTGAATGGAAAACAGTATTTGTTTGTCTTTCGAAATGCTCAGTGTCCTTTTTTTCTCATTCTCATTACATGCATTTATGAAGCTTTTTATTCCCTGTGTTGAGAAACATTTATCCTTTTGTTACAGAATCCGTGGTTCCGGAAATCCCGTTTTAAAGGAGGGAAAGGCAAGAAGCTGAATATTGGTGGTGGAGGCTTGGGATACCGCGAACGCCCCGGGCTGGGCTCAGAAAATACCGTAAGTAGAGATGCTGAGAAGGTTGTTCACAGATTCTTGGAACTTTTTCACTTAGTGATTAAAGATGATTCTTTAATTTAAAAAATCTTGGTACTGGATTACAGTGTCTGCTTTAAAAGTTCTCATAGCTCAGCATCTTTCAGAGTTAGGATCAGATATGTCAAGTGAAAGTCTCCTGTGCTGTTCTCTTGTCAAGAGCTGCTTTTTTTTAGAGCCAGCGTGATCCAGAAGGTTTGGAGATTCCTCATAGACTGTCACTGTAAAATAAATACTAATAAATTACTTCAAAAGCCATTTCCAGGCTGATTTTTGGCAGAAAAAAAATGGAGCTAACTGTTCCACTGCTCAGGGCTCTCCAGAAGTCTGTCATCCTTAGTGGATATCTTTCCTTGAGTGCAGGGACAGGATAGATTTGGGGAGTGGTTGAATTGAGTGTGCCTGTGTGGGATAAACCTCTGCAGTTGCCCTTTGTGGTTTTGCGCAGGACCGTGGAAACAACAACAGTGTGATGAGCAACTACGAGGCCTACAAGCCATCCACGGGGGCCATGGGGGACAGGCTGACAGCAATGAAAGCAGCTTTCCAGGTTGGTTCCATGCTTGGATTCTTCTCTGCCCTGAAAATGCAGCAGCCCTGTTATTTCAGGGAAGTTGAGTGTGGTGGTTGTGGCTGTGTCACTTGGAGCACACTCAGCATTGCAGTCCTGAGTGGTGGAATTAGGTGCAGGCTGGACCGAACACGTTTGCACAAATTTGCCAAACTTTCTTTGTTTTCTGCTGCCTCTTTGTTCTTTTTCCTTTCTGGATTCTGCACCTGGGCTTGATTCTGTTGAGGTTGCTTAGCAGCAATAATGTAATTGCAAGCGAAAGGGGAAACAGAAGCTTTGTCTCTTCAGTGTAAAAATTAACCCCTCAATGTAAGAATTCCCTTGTCCCTGTGGTCTGGGAGGAGGTGCCCGTTACTGGGTGTCCATAAGCACAGCAAGAATGTAATCACTCCAAGACTGACTTTTTCTAGGAACTCTGTTTCCCAAAATCCAAGGTGGGCTTGTGAACGCACCGTGACTCCGTGTTCTGTGGGGCAGCACAGAGCCAAACCTGCTCTCTTTTGTCTCTCCCTTTCCTGCAGTCCCAGTACAAGAGTCACTTTGTTGCTGCAAGTTTAAATAACCAAAAGACTGGGAGCTCTGCTGCTGGTGCCAGCGGCTGGACCAGCGCTGGGAGCCTGAACTCCGTCCCGACGAGTTCAGCGCAGCAAAACGCTGCCAACCCCGAGAGCCCCATCGCGGCCATGGTGGCAGCAAAGGGTGTCCCGGGCTTCACCAGCACCGGCAATCTGAGCAGCGTTCCCACCTTCCCGAGTGTCGGAGCACAGGGCTTCAACAACACAAACACCAGCACCAACAGTCGAGAAGGCGGCGGCGGCGTTGGTGGCGTTGTCAGAGAACGGTACAACGACAACCGGCCCAGTCGCCACGGCGAGGCCCCGCGGCGTGGGGAGGGCGGTGGCCGCGCAGAGGGTGGCGGCCGCTACAACGACGTCCAGCGCTACAACGACGTCCAACGCCACGGTGAAGGTGGCGGCCGCCACAGTGACCCCTCCCGGCACGGTGACGGCCGCCACGGGGACGTCCATCGCCACAGCGAGGGCCGGCACTTCACCGACTTCCCGGGCGGTGGGAACCGCAACAACGGCGACAGCAGGAACAGCACTGAAGGGAGGAACAGCGAGAGCAGGAATGGAGAGAACAGGAAGGATGCCAACAGCCGGGACAACAAGACAGATGGTTTTGCTGTCCCAGAGCCCCCAAAACGGAAGAAGAGCCGGTGGGACAGTTAAAAGCTGGGGGTTCACAGCCTGGAATCTCTGCAGGTAGTGTTGTCTTTTTCCAGAGGATTTCTTGGGGTTTCTGGTAACTGGTTGTTGAGCAGCTGGGGCAGGAGAAGGAAACCATGAGAACCCCCATGCAAGTTCATCTGCGGACAGATTCACCTGAACGAAATGCACACAACACCTAGTGAAAGAAATCATTTTGATAAAGTTCCCTGGGTTCTGGGTTTGAAATATTCAGTGCTCAAGTGACTCTGCTGGATTTAAACAGATCTTCTTGACAAAAAGAAGCTGTTCCACATCCTTGGAACGTTAAGAAACTGTTGTCCATAGAAGTATAAATTAGTCTTTTCTTAACCAGCGTTCACATTTACAAACCAGTCCAGTCCACCTAGAGATGCTCAGGACCTGCCTGTTAGACATTAATCTTGCAGCAGTTTGGTCAGTATGGTGAGTTCTTCCCCCCTCTCCTTTTCACATATTCTCCCTAAATAATTTGGCCTCCACGTTGCCCTTACCTCTTTCCCCATCACCTAAGAATGCATCAATTTGCTTTGCTGAAGGTGGGGCAGAGCAAGTTGATTTTTCTATTTTTTTTTTTAATTTTTTTTTTTTTTTTTTTTTTTTTTTTTTTTTTTTTTTTGGTGTGTGTGGAGCTGTTCAAGGGATCCTTCTCCAGCTCAGCAAATCACAAATTCACTTGTAGTGTAGGTTGGACTCCCTGGCTTGTTTGTGGTCAGTACTTTAATTCCAACCCCATTGCCCAGATATTTCTTTTCTTTTGAAGAACCTCCTATTTCCTAATATCCCTCATTCTGGTGGAAGCCTGCATAGCAAACCTGTCTCTCTGCTGTGCCTATGCACCCTCTGTTCTGAGAGGGTTGAGTGCTTTCTTCAAATTAAAAACAAAAAAGGGAAAACAATCACCACAACAATCAGAGGCTGGAGCCCCCAGCAAGTGTGGCTAAAGGAAGAGGCTTCACTCAGAAATTCAGGGATCTGTTACTCAGAAGCCTTTAGGGAGAACCCAGAAAAAGTTAATGAAAAACAGCTCCAATCTGGCCCTGTATTGGACACGTAGTAAATCTATAAAATCTTGCTTGCCCATTTTTAACTCGTCGTGTGTATTACCCATTTTTTAACTTCTTTTTTTTTTTTTGCCACAAGGTAGGGAAGAACTTTTCAATTGGAACATGTCAGCACCCACCGCTGGCTTGTTTCCACTGGAAGAAGTACCAGAAGCTGTCAGGGTTTTGTGACATTGTGATGTTTTCTTTATCAGCTGTGCATTTACTTTCTGCTTGCTCTAGTAAATGTTTTATTACTGGTACAAATATATTCAGTGTGTGCTTTTTATTCTCCACTTCCTTTGGCTGCCCTGGTGTGCAGATGGAGAACTGACTGACTGGAGATTTGACTGTGTCTCTCTCACCAGAGGTTGTGGATTGTAGTTGATAAAAGACTTCCTGTGGTTTTTCTTAGTATCTTTCACCCCAAAATGTTTCACGAACCCTGCTTTAGCTTCAAGGCCTCCTGGGAAATAGATTTTCCTCTGCTTTATAAGAGGAAAGGATAGAGCCCAGGGCATAGGACTCATCCCAGCTTTTTGTGGGGTCATGGGCAGACCTGGAAAGAGAACTCAGCAACAGTCCTGAGATCTGACTGACACCTGAACTGGCTTCAGTTAAGACACCAAGTGATTATTTGGGCCCCCTCAGAAATCAGCTCTAATCTGTTGGAGTTTTTAAAAAGAGTTTCCAGAATTCGCTCCCCACAGTGTGGGCATTGCCCTGGTTTGAGCTCTGCACATTTGGTGTGAAGACAGGGGTGGTTCAGGGCAGACTGGCAGGGCTTCACAAGCTGTTGTGTTCCCCTTCTCACCCTGAAGGTTCATCACTCTGCAATTAAAGATTGGAGTCTCAAAACAAATTGTAAAAATATCCCCACAGTCTGAGCTGCCATCTGCTCCCTCCCTTCCCGGATCCCAGCTTGCTGCCACTGGGAACCAGCCCCATGTGAGGCATATGCTGGGGGTTCTCCCCTTTTTAACACTTCCCTCTGCTCTTTGTAGAATTATTGAAATTCCTCACCCCTCTCCCAGCTACCGGGAGCCTCTTGGGCAGAGAGTGAGTAAATACTGATAAGTGACAGGGAGCCACAAATGTCAGCTTGCAGGGCTGTGCGAGGTCCATGGGAGGGTTGGTTCCATCCCCATGGAACAAGGGAGCAGTGTGAGCAGCATTCCAGCTGCCCTGAGAGGGGATCTGTCCCTGTAGTGGCAGCTGTGCTGGTGTCTTCCAAAGAGACAAATTCCTTCCAGGAGATGATTAAAAAAATGTGAATCCTGGAGCCCTTCCCTCCCCTGACATGGCTCCTGGTTGTTTGTCCCTCCAGTTCCCTGTGACTCCCTTTCCACCTTAGTGTTTCACAGAATTATTTACCTGTTCCCTGACACTGTCTTTAGCATGAAATTGCTGCCTTGAGGAACTGTGTAGGAAAAAGATGCTCCATGCTACCACCAACATGCTGTTTAATTCATTTGCCATCTACACCAGCTCCTTGGGAATGCCTTTTCCCTCAGGCAAGGAGCTTTCCCAGCCAGTGCAGAGCAGTGGGCAGGGGGATGCTGGGGCTGCCTGTCACTGGCAGGGAGAGCAGACCTGGCTGGGAACGGGGCCAGGGTTCCAGCCTTTCCCCCCGCTGCTGCTCTCCAGCCACTGGCCGCTGGCTCCGTGATAGAATACAAGGATGGACACAAGCCAGACAGACTATTCACTTCTTAGCCTGCAGTGAGATGACACAGCCACGACTGTTGCATGCAGGGGCCTGTGTGTTAATGGATGAAGTGTTAGGGGTCCAGGTATTCCCTGCACCCTTCCAGGCCACAAAGTTTGTCCTGCCTCCCTCAGCCCACCCTGTCCCAGTGCCTCCTGCTCTGATTTGTGGTTGTGTGTTGCTGTTCATGCCACCCGTGAGCTGCAGAGGATGCAAGGGAGGGCAGGGTGAGCTGCAGAGCAGCTCCACGGGCACTCTGTGCTCCCCCAGGCCGGACAAGGCCGGAGCTGGTTCTGGGTAGGGGAGTCCGAGGGGATGGGCTTTAATGCCCTGGAGAAGTCACCTCCCACTTGTGGGGTAGGAGTGAGCACGGAGGTGATTCCTGGTGAAGACTCAAGGCTTTGCATGCACAGACATCGTATCAGTCACTTGCACGTGGAGGAGAATGAGGTTTTATGGCTTGTTTTTGGGCCGGGGGAAAGGAGGAGCGAGAGCACCTGATCCTTTTGTACACTGGCTCTGACGGAAAGGGAGCTGGGCTGTTCCAGCTGCTGTACCAACCCTGGCCCTCCATGCAAGTGTCAGCAGAGCCCGAAGCGTGAGGATCAGCATCTTTCCGGGCACATCTGGATGCCGAGGTGGGAGATGCACCCTCCTTTTCACAGCACCGTTTCCAGCTCCTTGTCGGGCTTGGGGTGACACTGAGTCGGGTCTGTCAGATCCATCGTGTTTTCCCCCCGGGGTTTCTGGCTCATTTCCTGGGCGGGGCAGGGCAGGAGCTGGTCCGAGGCGCCGGAGCTGGGGATGTATCCGGGCGGGCGGGGCCGGGCCGGGAGCAGCAGCCCCCGGGTGCCCCCCGCTCCCCGCCCCGCCAGGCTCGTGCTGCAGCTTTGGGGGGCCTGGGACCCCGGCCCGGCGCAGCAGCAGCTCCCGGGGCGCGCCTGCTGCCCCAAGTCCAGCGCCAGGAGCCTCCGGAAATGGGCCTTCTTGATCTCGGCCTGCACCTGAGTGAGCAGAGGGGGCTGCTGTTCCCAGAGACAGCAAAACAACCTTCCCTCCCCTTCCTGCTTTCCCTTCCCTTTCCCCTGCCCTTTTCCCTTACCTCCCTTTTTCCTTTCCCTTTCTTTTTTTTCCCTCCATATCCTACTGAGAGGGATGAATCCAAGCTTTTTGCTCTGGTTATCACAGCCTGGGGCTGCAGGTTTGCCTTCCCTGACCCTGAAGGGACTGGAACAGGGAGCTCAGCCCCTCGCTCTTCCCACTTACCTCCCCATTGCAAAAGCAGTAGATAAAAGCCACAAAGAAACCCTGCCAAGAGACCAAAAGAGGTGGAGTTTGAGGTCCCGGAGCCTCCCTGGATGAACATCCCTCAATGCTCAGAGCAGTCCCGTGTCAACACACCTGGGAGGAGTTAAAGAGCATCTCGTAGTGCATCTGAATCTGCCACAGGAGTCCGGAGACCTCGGTGTAGGGCATGGCCATGAACACCACGTAGTGGACTCCGAAAAGCGGCATCAGCACCAGCGTGGACTTGAGCAGCTTCCTGAAAGGAGAAATCCTGGAGCTGTTACCCAGGACCCGCTGGGCAGCCCCCGGCCCCCGCAGTGTCCAGGCTGGAGGTGGGAGCAGGAAGAGCTCGGAACTCCAGAGCCAGGCTTCAATCCAGCGGAGCTGCCAGAAGCACTGGCTGCCAGTGTCCTGCCACCCTTCCTCACTCCTTCAGCCCTACCCACACCTCTGCTCCTTATTCACAACCTCTGGGAGCCATCCTGGCTGAACAGGCAGGACATGAGGGTGTGGGGCTGCCAGCACTTGCCTGTACTGCTGCCGGGGGTCCAGCTTGCCCGTGGTGGTCTCCCAGAGCTTGGAGGCCAACACCCGGACGATGTTGAGGAAGAGGAAAAAGTTCACCTGCCAACAGACACCCACTGTGGTGATGGTGCTCACAGTGACCTGGGGTCTGCCTGAGGAGCCATCAGGGACACAGACAGGCAACTCTGGTGCAGGCAGGGACATGGCAGCGATGCTGTGGTCAAAGCAGGAGGGACCAGAGCCCCCGGATCCCTCTGGGCCCTCCCTGGGTGCCCAAGTGGCCAGGACAAAACTCCAGTGACCACAAGCAAACAGCTCTGGTCTCTATCAATCCTCTTTCCCCAAAAAGAATTGGGAGGCTTATCCACAGGATTCTTACCACAACAGCAGCCAGGATGGGGACCTGATAAATCCACTTCATGTTCCCCGCACTGAGGTCCCAGCACCTGAGAAGACCAGTAAAGAAACTCCTTGGAGAAACCTGATGTCACTGGGAAGGTAAATTGCCAGCTGATGGCTCCCTGTACCCCCAACCACCATCTCCTACCCTTCACCCCTTTGGTGGGCTTTGTGTAAATCTTGAGCCCTAGCTACAAGCATTTGTAACTGTCATGGTGGGGCAAAGCAGGTTTAAATAAGCATTAATGTTCCTGAGGGCTCCTTGGCCACCTCATCCCAAACTCCTGCTGTTCAAGTGGTGGCCTTTCTCCTTTTAAAATGCCTCACTCCAGAATGTGCCCTTTAGCATCCATCTCTGTGCTGTTTATTGATCAATTTATGCTGCAAACCTGCATCCACCATCCTCCCAAATGCAGAACAAAACCATTATCACTCTGCATTACTGACAATTCTATGAACAAGCCTTGAATGTGTGTTTCCTCCTCTTGTTCTTTTTGGAAAATTTTCATTTCCAAAAAGCTCTGGTGCCCACAGATACTTTGCTGGCATTTGCAACCACTCTTCCCCTCCCAAAGGTGGGTGTACGCACTGCGTATCCGCCAGCGAGGCCCTGACGCTGGCCCAGACAGACACAAACACAGCAGGGAGACCTGGAAGGGCAGAGCCAGAGTGAGGAGCAGGGTTGAAGCATCACCTTTGCAGATCAAATCAGTTCCTGCTTCCCACTGCCCTTCCCTGGGCACTCGGTGCTGCTCAGCCGTGGCCGATGCCACAGCTCCAGGCTGCTCTCCGGGCCCACGGCCGGGTCTGTGCTCACCCCAGCCGATGATGATGAGGACCCACAAGTAGTTCTTGTTGGAGAGGAAGGCCATGAAGATCAGGCTGTGCAGGTAGAGACCTTCCACCAGGATCCAGTAGTGGTTGGTGGCCAGAAAATAGAGGAAGAGAGTCACCACCACCTTGCAGCCAACCTGTGGGCACAGGGAGATGCCCATGTCAGGCTGGTCCCCAAAAGCAAAACTTTTTGCTTTCTGGTCACCAAAACCCAGCTGTGCCCCGTGTTCCTCTCGCAGAGACCTACATCTTCCCTGGGATATTCCAGCATCTTCTTTCCCACAGGACAGGTATTGCCTGTACACAGGCCAAGGTACTCTGTCGCTCTCGTCTCTAGTGTGGCACCAGGACAGGGAGGAGCTGGGTAGAGCCAAAGGTGGACCTTCATCCCCTTCCCCTGAGCAGCACAGCCCTGGACTGGGAGGATCCCGAGCACATCCCATTGCATCAGGGCTCCTAAATTCCCCTTTTCCCCCATCCACCACTTGCCAAGTGGCCCCGTTGTCCTGGCAAGGGACCCCTGAAATCCTCCTCCCGCATCCTGTCGGTGTCGCTGGGCACCGTGCCTGAGTAGAGCACCATGTCCTTCACGAAGATGCTGAGGGCCCGGCAGATGAAGGAGGTGAAGAGGTGGACGTGGATGTAGTTCCGTGTGCAGTGCAGGCGCCTGCGGAGAAGGGATGTCACACGAACCCAGCCCCGCTGCCCAGCCAACTCATCACACCTGGGCTGAGGGAATGGGGGGGTCCCAGAGGGAGCTCTGGGGTGTCAGCCTTCCCATGGACACAGAAAGCAGACCTAGGAGCAAGTGGCGTGTCCACACTGTCCAAGAGCGGGGTGGAGCAGACCAGGAGCTGGTCACACTGGGGTGTTTGGGGCTTTGGGAAATTGGTGGATGTTTGTGTTGGGTCTGGGGTTGTTCCTATTCCTTTGGGGGCTGCCCCCCCTCAGGGCTCGTGTGTGTGGGCGATGGGATGAGGAGGGTTCTCCCACACAGGAGGGGCTTTGGCCTCCCCTTACTTGAAGTAGGAGAGGATGCAGACAGCAACGATGAGGGAGGCCAGTGAGATGGAGTAGCCCACGGTGTACATCAGGTGCAGGCGGTCAAACACCTCCTGGAAGAGAAGGACTGAGCTCCACCTCCCTGCCGGAGCACAGGGGGAGCAGGGCTGGTTTGAGGAGCAGAGAGGGAAGAGCACCCCACCCCCAGCACTTCTCTGGCCTTTGCTTCATCCTTCCCTGGCCCCCATCCACACCCCTTTCCCAGCACCTCTGACACACACGATCACCTTCTCGCGGCTCCGGCTCTCGGAGGAGAAGAGCAGGGCACACTCCGTGTAGTTGGCCCAGGTCTTGTTGATGCTGAGAGCCATGGCCCAGGTCCCGTAGGCACTGCAGTACCTGTAGGCATGACCTGGGAACAGCAACGGGCACTGTGGCAGCAGAAGGACCCGCGGGAAGCCCAGACATGTCCCTGCTGCATGGATTGTCACCAGGGAGAGGTCGCTCTCTGCCCAGGTACAAGACTTGCCTTTGTGGTTGAAGTCATAGATGTAGTCGGGGCAAGGCACTGACACCTCCTGGCTGGGGGAGCCCCTTGGCCAGCAGATGATCCCATCCCACTCTGGAGGGCAGCTGGGGTCTGGCCAAAGAGCAAAGACACATCTCACATCTCCAGTCAGGGCCTCAGCATAACCTCTGGCTTCCCCAGGTGTATGCTGGACCAGGGGGAGGAAAACGCTGCCACAGATTCCCCTGGGCTGCAGAGAGGGAGAAGCTGCAGGGGGCCAGGGATAGGGACACATCCCACCTCTTCCAGATGGGGCAAGGCCCCTCCACAGCTCTCGTTTGTGGTGTACATGGAGCTGTCTGGAAACTGCTGGAGCCAGTGCTGGCTCCTCAGGGTGATGGTTGCACCCAGAGCACACAGGGTGCCATGAGCTCCACAAACCCCGAGGAGCTGGGTGTCCTCAGCCCCATCCCGCTCCCGTCAGAGGGGACAGTATTCCCCACAGTGTAACGAGCTCCACCAGGGCTGGCTGGCCCAAGCACAGGGGAGGGACAATACCTTTGATCTTCTCCAGCTGGGCCTTTATGTCTCTCTGACACTTTTCCTTGGCCTCCACCAGGAGATAGATCTGCTCTTCTTTCGTGAGAACATCATCGGGATCAACCTGCCCAGACAAAACCCAAGTGACAACCCCTCGGCTCAAGTCACAGCATGGCCATGCTCTCCCAACCCTCTCCAGGAGAGTCAGGTTTAGGTGGCTTTGGGTAGATTCAACAACACAGGGAAGGAAAAAAGCTCTTCCTGCCTACCTGCTCTCATTTTTCCCTCTTCCAAGGCTGATGCTGACCCCAAGCCCCCTCCCACCCTCTCCATGGTCATTTCTGCTCATGTTTCTGTGCAGAAATCAGTGGCCTGTCGGGCTCCTGCCCCAGCTCTCTGTCACCCACCCCACGAGCAGTGCTGGGTGTCCCTGTTGCCCACACTGAGCTCTCCAGGCCAGGTCTGGCAACCTCTGGGTAAAATGCCTGACCAGGGCTCAGCGAACCAGCCAGTGTCCAGTTCCCGGAGTAGACAGTGCAACCCATGGCACCTTCAGCCTCCCCATCACACCACATGTGCAAATGTCTTTTGGGGTGTTTTGGGCTAAGATGCTTGAAGGAGTCTAGAGCCAGGATGAGGACACAGCTTTGGAAGTGAAAAGGAGCTGGGATGCAGAGGGGTCACTCTCCCCAGACTGACTGCAGTGAGCACAGCCAAACCTGGCTCCAGAGAGATCCAGGACTCCCGTCCATGCTCTTCCCCAAACCAGCATCTGGGTGGCTGGATGGGGGGCTGGTGAGGGATGTGGGGCAGGCGTGGGATGCTGAGGGTTCATCAGCAGGGTGGGGGCCTGGCTGTGGGAGTCTCACTGGCTGTGCCCAGCTCTGCTCTCCCCACATGCCTCCAGCCCCTCCTGCACTGCTCGTAAACCGCCCGCTCCGTTCCCCCGACTCTTCCGAGGCAGTGAGCCCTGCCCTCAATGTGTCCAAGAAATGGAAAAGCCATCACGCTGCAGTGCCTCCATGGCTGCTGGGAAGCTTTTAGCAGGAGTGGAGAGAGTGGAGATGCTCTCCCTCCTGCCCAGCAGCTCTGCAGAGCGGGACCGTGAGTCGGGAGCACGCCCAGCCCCGACCGGGCGGGTGGCACAACATTTAAAACCAGGAGAGGGACCGGAGGAGCCCCGGGGCCACGCAGACTTACCAGAGCCCACGCCGAGCTGAGGAGGCAGCAGCAGAAGAGAGTCACCATGATACCTCCCACGGGACCAGATGCCTCCATGGTGCCACCGTGTCACTCGGATGGGGACTTCAGGGACCAGAATTGCTGCCAGCGGTGGAGAGGGCTGGTGCGTTCAGCAGGACAGAGCATCTTCTGGGAGCACCGTCCTGGCTGCCAGCCCCGCTGAGGTGAGGCGGCAGTGGGGGCACAGCCCGTCCCTGGGAGATCAGGGCTGGGTGAACCCCCTGTCCCTGCGGGCACTGCCCCGGCACGGCTATAGGGATCTGCTCACAGGCTCTCCAGGCAGGGCGGTTTCTCCCCCCATCATGCTTGATCCTATTCTCTCTTTGTGTCTTGCCTGCTTTAAGCAGCTCTGGGAGCGTGTGCAAACAATTCCCGTTCGGATGGGGATGGCAGAGGTTTATTGGCTTAGCCCAAGGTGCTAAAATCCTCTTCATTCAAGGCAGATTCCTCTTCTCTTTTCAGAAACTTCTCTCACTGCCTGGTGGCTCATTTTTCAGCTGTCACAGCATTCCCCCACTGCCCCCAAGTCCCCTCCAGCCCCAGACTGGTCCCAAGGAGCCGGAGGAAGGTGGGGGAAATCCCAGCGAGGTGGCTAGAAGCAGGGAGGCAGAGGGTGCAAGCACGTGAGCAGCACCTCGAGCTGATGCTCCTGCGTTAGGATGTCTTTCAGGCAGACACCAGTTTAACCCTTTTCCTTCTCCGGGGGCTGGGATGTGTTTTGGGGACATGTGCTGGGATCTGTCCTGCTCCCCCAGGCACCCACAGTGACCTCAGGGCATGTCTGCATTCGGTCTCCTGTGGAGAGGGGCTGGAGGCTCCATCCTGGGGCAGGGGGGTGGAGGGAGCAGCCACCCGCACGGGGTCCCACGCTGTCGTTGGGCATCAGGTCAGAGCTGGTCCCACTGCAGCTGTCACCATCCCCCTGCATCCCCCTGTGGCGGCCCCAGGGCTGCCCCCTGCCTTTCAGGATCATGCTGATGCCCAGCTTGCTCCCACCACCCAGCCAGTTCCAACACCTTGTGTCCCCCTGGGGCACAAAGAGGGGAGCCCTCTTTCCCCAAGCAGGTTGTCATTAGTGGGATGAGGATGGAATTCAACAGCGCAGTGCCAAATCCCTGGAACAGCAGCTCCCAGCCTGGGCCCCTCCCTTGGCCCGTGTAATCCATGGCCAGACACAGCTCTTGCTGCCTCCGTGAGTGCCCCAATCCTGCACAGAGCAGCAGAGCCCCTGGAGCCTCCCTTGGGGTTTTCCTGGCAAGGCAGCTCATTCTGGCCCCAGCCATGAGCCCCCATGACTGCATGATGAGGGTCAGAGTCCTGCTGGGCTCCTGCAGCGAGGGAAGGCCGAGGGAGCACCGCAAATCCCAAGGACAGGGCTCAGGAGGGGCTGCTGCTCCTGCTGATAGAATCAGACAGCAACACAAGCCCTGCAGTGGCCATCAGCTGAAAATCAAGGAGGGTTTGGGGACATCGGGGGCAGCTGCCTGTCTGCACCGCCCGGGCCATGGCGTGGGTGTGACACGAGCTCTGTCAGCAGCTCCTCGGGATGCTGCATGGGCACGGAGGGCAACCGAGGGATAAACAGTCCAACTGCACCATGAATGTTTTCTGAAGGCTCTGCTGGGTCTGATTTCTGACCCAGAAGAGGGATTCTGGGGAGTGAGGATGGAGTTAAGGTGAGGTTATTTTGGTGTCAGATGGATGCTGAGGGGGAGGCAGCTCAGGGGCAATTTGATTCCCTTGATTTCCCAGGCGAAACCTGACCCAGGCTCCGAGTTCACACTTAGCAAAACACGTTGGTTTTTTTTGCCAAATGACTAGTATTCTAGAGAGCTCTGGAAAACAGTGATTGCAAATGACAGCCATCCAGCCCCCTCAGCTCCCCAGTCCCCGCTAGCAATCAGGAGATGATGGCATATAGCAAATTCCCAGGAGTTTGTGGCTGTTCCCTCCTCCTGAATGACCCCCGTAACTCCTCCTGTGCCCTGGTGCCCCACACTTTGTTTAAGTTACTGGTTTAGAATGTCTCAGTATCACCCTCAAGCCCCATTTTCTGGGATGCGGAACTTCAGTGAGTTCTGTGCCTTTTGTGGGTCTTCAAACAGTTGGAAGGAGGGTGAGAGCAGGGGCATCTCCCACCAGAGCCTGCCCAGCACCTGGAGAGGAGCCAAAAGGAGACCCCATCGGCCCTGCACGTTTTGTAGGTGCTTGGGATGGGTGGTGCTAGGCTGGGAAAGATCTGCGCTGATGGATTCAGTTGTGCCTTTGGCCATCATTTGTGTTTCCTCCTTAGCCATCCTGAGGGAGGTGAGCACCTACACTGGTCTTTTCCAGGGCACAAGCTCAGCCCTGGGGAGAGACTGGGGCAAAGCAGACCCTGAGCATGAGGCCAAGGCAGTGTTCAGAGAGTTCTGAGCTCCTTTGAAGCAGCTCTTCATAAATCCTGGTCTTAAAAGGGCTCTGCAGTGCTGGCCCTTGCCGGGCTGCCTGCAACCAGGCACATTTCCCTGTGGGTATCAGGGCAGGTTTATCAGCCATCCTGTTGCTATTTTCTTGCCGGGCCCCCGTGGCCATTTGCGTTTAGGTTTCAGTGATCGTTTAGCAAGCAGCCCCCATGCAGCCCACCCGGTGCAGGTGCTGGAGGGGGACACGTCCCCCCTTTTGCAGCTGGGGGGGGCAGCTGGTGGCTCCGTGGAGCCAGGAGCTGATGACAATGGGCAATTGTCAAATTGGGGCCCCTCTCGTTTGAGTTTTCTTCCTTTTATAGTAAGTAGCAGTTGCTTCAGCAGCTGGCCTGCCCTCCAGGGTGAGCACTGGGCTCTGTATATAAGGGAAGGAGCAGCCTTTGCCTTTCATCCCTCATTCGCTTCCCTCGCTGGGCGGCAGGACTCATCCCGCACCTCCGCAAATCCCGGCACGATGCCGCTCAAGAAACCCGACCCGAAGAAGGAAGCAGCCAAAGCAGCTCCAGGATCGGAGCCT
This sequence comes from Corvus cornix cornix, assembly GCF_000738735.6. Taxonomy (NCBI): domain Eukaryota; kingdom Metazoa; phylum Chordata; class Aves; order Passeriformes; family Corvidae; genus Corvus; species Corvus cornix. Next base: position 4,634,276 of record NC_046352.1, on the reverse strand, counting down.
GCTTTCGATCCCAAGAGCGTGAAGGTGAGTGAGGAATGAAGATGTCACCGTGTTTCTCCGTGCCTGTCATCTGCCAGACACAGGCGATGTAAAGCGCTGTGCAAATGGCATTAGCCAGGCTGGAAGCCAGCCTTGGGAGGGGAAAATTATCTGATTGTGTGGATGCAGCAGGCTGGGAGTGATGCTGTCCTCGCTGGGGGGATGTCTCAGTCTTCCCCACCCAGCCCTGCCCAGCACTCACTGGAGGGAACCAGGATGCTGCTCGCGGAGCTCCGGCTGCAGAGTCGAACCCCCCAGCTCCTGCTGAGAGCCCGTGTCGGGGCCAGCAGCAATAAAAGGCTTCTCTGCCACCCACTGTCTCCATCCTGAAGTATTTTGTTGCCTTTGTTGCCTCCTCCATGTAAGAGCATCCTTTATCCAATGGCTCCACAACAGGAGCTCGCTTTTTCCGTGATTCCTCGGGATACTCACATTTTTAAGCCAGAGCTGTGGCAGGAGAGTTATTAAGAGCAGGCTCAGCATGGAGACTGTTTAATCACTTGAACTTGGGATCAGGCCTTAAAATAACATCCTTTCCACCCAAAATAGTCCTGACTGTGGTCTGAGCATCCCTCCTGCCTGCCCATCCCGCTGCTGCCAGCTGTGCTCTCCACAGGGATCTCAGCTCCACAGCAAGGGCAGCAGCAGTCGGGGACACAGCACAGCCAGACATGGCATAGGTATGGGACACGGCATGGATACGGTGCCTGCCCCAAGCCCAAGGAGGGAGAGGTCCAGAGGGGAAGAGTCCCTTTGCTCCCCCCAGCAGTAGCACACCTCTCATGCCCAGCTCTGCTCTCTTCTCTCTACAGATCGAATTCACAGCAGAGCAGATTGAAGGTAAGTGCTGAGTTCAGATTCTCTCAGAGATGGCTTTAGAAATGGGGAATTGTTTTTCCAGCTAGTTTTTCACCACAGACATGAGAGACGAGGCCCCACACATCAAATCCCCTCTTTGGGGAAAGACCAGCAGGATCCAGAGCCTGGCAGGGAAAAGATATTTTTCCTTCATGGTGCGAGATGCAGCCTGGGTCAAAGTCAGGGATTCTGGTGGGAGGAACACCCCCAGAGAGTGGAGATCCGAGTGGAAAAGGGGATAAGTAGAGATGTCCTGCAGCAAAGCCAGCTGCTGAGAGTGCAGGGATCCAGCAGGTCACCCAGCCAGCTCTGCAGAGGTGACAAAACCTGCCTGAGCAGCCAAGCCACTCGTCCAAGGAGTCTGGCAACAGTCAGCCCGCATTGCTCAAGCTCACTCAGGGCTGCGACGTGTTCAGAGGGCACAGCGCGCACGTGTCCATCCCTTCCCTGCTGGCCAGGCACGACGTGCTTTGCTGGAGTGGGAATGGGGCCGCTCTGAGCTCTTCTTCCCTGCAGAGTTCAGAGAAGCCTTCGGGCTGTTTGACCGGACGCCCGCGGGGACGATGCAGATCAGCTACGGACAGTGCGGGGACGTCCTGCGGGCACTCGGCCACAACCCCACCAATGCAGAGGTCCTCAAGGTGCTGGGCAAGCCCAAACCAGAAGGTGACGGCAAGCTGGGGACAGGGTGGGACAAGCAATTCCTGTTCTCCCTGGCAGCAAGTAGAGGGTTACATTCCCTGTAGGAAGAACCCTGCAAGGTGAAGGAACTGGAAAGGAAATTATGCAGATAAGCTTCATTCCTGTGTAATTCCTTCACTCCCCCATACCATGGATGATGACATACGGGAGAGGCAGTCCTCACACAGGAATGGTGGCAAGTGATGCTTAGCAGACCTTATCCTGAACTGGTGCAAACCAGTATAACCCAAACAGTCCCAGTGTGGCCATATTACCATGGTGACAGACAGCCCACCTGATGGTTTAATTTTGGGCTGATATCAGGGGTCTCTGTGCAGTCCCCTGATGTTAATACTCTATTCCTCATATGGATCTTCCAATCTCAAGTCTAATATAATAGTTCCATCTCCTCATGGGGCTTCTCCCCTGTACTCTGATGGAAAAGAGAGCAAGAAAGTTAATCAGGAGGCCCTCAGAGGCTGAATTCAGCCCCATGAGGTTCGTCTCTGACCTCATCTCCTCCCCTTCCAGAAATGAACACAAAGATGCTGGACTTTGAGACCTTCCTCCCCATCCTGCAGCACTTCACCCGCAACAAGGAGCAGGGCACCTTCGAGGACTTTGTGGAAGGGCTGCGTGTCTTCGACAAGGAGGGCAACGGGATGGTCATGGGGGCTGAGCTGCGCCATGTGCTGGTCACGCTGGGTACGGGCTGGCTCCAGGGGGGAGCAGGGCATGGGCCCCAGGCTCTTTCTGGACAAGTGGCTCAGGTAGCTGGCTGGCCTCACATACCGCAGAGACCCTTTTCGCTCTGCTGCTCATTGTCTCTTTTAGGAGTCAATGACTCCTGAATGCGTGGCCTTTTCCATCTTATGCCACAGCTTCATGCATGATCCCGGCAAAATGGGGACTCCAGAACATCCTCAGTTATCAAACAACAGCTGCAGTGTGGTCTCTCCACAATGTCCCACCAGCATTCCTCAGTAGTGGCACACAGCTCTTCTTTAATCCCCTTCTTCCTCTGGTGTCTTTGGTTATCTGGAAGAAAGACAGGAAGGTCCTGGCAGGCTGAAAACCCTTCCCCTCACCTCTCCATCCTCCTCTTCCAGGAGAGAAGATGACGGAAAGCGAGGTGGAGCAGCTCATGGCAGGGCAGGAAGATGCCAATGGCTGTATCAACTATGAAGGTAGGAGCAAGAGATTCCCATTGGGGCCATCTCAGATATGACTGTCGTGTCTTAGGGTGCAAAATCCATCCTTTGCAAGGGCTCTGGTTGGACTCAATGATCTTAATGGTCTTTTCTAACCTTAATGATTCCATGATTCTATGACATTGATGATCACTGGAAGGGAGGTGTGGACCACCCTCCAAAGCCTTTCCAAAAAAGCACTGAGACATGTCAGCCGGGGTGGGAACAAGGTGGTTGTACCAGTGATTTCCAGGAAAAGCAGCTGAAGACAGCATGTTTCCAAGGAGTTCAGGGCTGTTTTGGCACCATTTTGTTGCAAGCTATTGAAAATAAACAAAAATAAACAAAGCCAGCATCTTTCACAGCAGAGGCTAATTGGGAACATTTGGAGACCTGGATCACTTGCAGCTCCAAGAGGGTGAAAATCTGGAATAGGAGGTGGTTAAATTTGGGAATGCCTAAAATTGGAGAGCAGAGAGAGGAAAAGAGGGGACCCATTTCTCTTGGCCTCAGAAAACTGGGGATAATGGTACTGCCTTATCTCCAAGGGTTGGCATCACTCTGACCAGGTTGGGGATAGCATGCAAGAAGTGGGAACAGAAAGAGGAATATCAGTCCTGGCAGAGCATCCCCTTTATCCCTGGGGTGTCTGGGCTGGGGGTCCCCCTCCTGCCTCTCCACCTGCCCGCCCCAGCTCACAGCATGTCCTGACCTCTCACACTCTCATTTCTCCTCAGCTTTTGTCAAGCACATCATGTCTGGTTGAAAGGAGAAACTTCAGGTGAGTTCAGCAGCATCCCCTGCTGCTCACTCCAAAATTGGAAATCCTGCAAGTAACAGCCAGGGGCAGAGAAGCCAAAACCCAGACCTGCAGTGGATTAATGCCACAGGAATAATCCCAGCTCTGAAGGCACAAAAGTTACATTGATGATAAGCAATTTCATTTGTAACTCCTACCAATTAAAATTTATCAGGACAGCATCACCCCTATCATGGTCATTTGTGGGCTGGGTAATTGTGTGGAGTCTGCTCGGAAAGAAAGGGGTGGTTTATGGAGCTGAGGGGGTCAACAGCAGCCAGTGGAAATAAATGTTTTTAAACCTGCATCAGTGAATGACTTGACGCTAAGAAAATATTAAGTACTTAGAGAAGAAATTTCCAAACTGAGAAATATCAACATTCCCATTAATGTTAGAAAGAATATGGAAAATGTACCATGGATGTTTGTTAAGCTTTTTTGTGTTCCTAGAGATCTGCTTGAGGAAAACAGAGAAACATTGCTGAGGGGATGAATTATCCCCTAAATTCATCCCCTTTGAGGGTGAATTACCCCTCTAAAATCTATTCAATTGAAAAGAAAATCCACATTGCTGCCTGGCCCCAGCTTCCCCTGCCAATTTCTTATGGTTTCATTATCTATTTACTTTTTTAAACACTTCTTCTTCCCTCAGCTATGTAAAAGCCAGGAGGCCAGAAAAAAAAAGTAAAAATGACCTTCAGATACTGCTAAATATACAAATTAAACATTTAAAAATCTCTCCCCTCCCAAAATCTCTTAAACATCAGAAGGTTAAAATGCAGACAGACAGAAGTCTGAACTTCGAATGTTCAGCATCCTTTTAATCTTCTTTTTAATCCATTTCTCTCCAGTTCTTGTTCATCAGCTCAGCAATATAGATGGTTGGGTGGCATATGCTGCCAGGAGGTTTAATTCTTCACATAACTATTTGCATATAAAACTCTTTTTTAAATGGTGTGGACTTACAGCTCTTGACATTTTGGGTTCATCTGAGAAGGAATACCCTGAATTCTCTCATCCCAAAGATTCTTTGTATTGAGTCCTCTCCTGCTTCTCCCAGGCTCTCAGAAATGCTTGAACCTGCCTGAGCACCAGGAAAAGCAAGACTCCTCCATCCATGTGCTTTCCACGAGATGTTTTGCCTAAGCCGTCGCGAAGCGTTGGCCACCACTTGTGTGTGCCTAAACCTGGTATTCTGGGACATATCTGCAACTAGGTTTTAAACCTCAAGTTACTCTTTTCAGGTTTTCCCTGTGACATTTGGCTCATTAAATTTCATTCCTTCCTCCCTTACATGGTTTGTCTGGTTTGGCTTGGGACTACTTACGGACACAGTGGATGGAGGAGACCCCTCGGTCTTCACCAGGTCTCAGAGGTAACAGGGTATTCCCATTCCCCACAGGGAGAGGGGGAAAAGGCAAGGAATGCAAAACAAGAGTTCAGACTTGTAAGTGAGGATCATTGCCCTTCCCTTGGCATTGGGCAGGAGCTGGGCTGCAGTCTGGTCACCTCTTGCTGATGCAGACGTGGAGCAAGGAGAGCACAAGGGACAGATTGCATCAAAGAGACATCCTTCAGGTTTGGGAGGTTCTTAATTTCCTCTCTGCCCTAAAATCAATCCTTTTACAAACCTGTAACCCATCCATTCTTCATCACACTGTCCCATGAGCATTCCCTCCAGGTCCAGGCTGAACAGCACCATGGAGCAAAGAGGGACCTGCTTGGCCCTGCCACTGTCCCTGTCACAGAGGGACCCGCAGGCACGGCTCCTTCATCAATGCGCTGCTTGTCCCAGTCAGCAAACACCCTTAAAAACACCAAAATGTCAGATAAAGCATCAAAAACCTTCTTTGATCTGTATCAATGAGAGATCCAAAAGTCTAGTTTTGAAGGTTTCTAGAAAGTTGACTCCTGCTGAATAAGCAAGGGAGAAGAAAAATGGGAAAAGAACAGGTATTTCTGGGCCAGGTCCACCCTCACAGCATGGGTTGATGGGTCCCTGGGGTGTGGGTAGTGTCCTGCCTGGGATGGAGCACAGCCAGGATGGGCTCCTGGATGGTTCTTCTCCAGGCAGATGGTGTGTTCCAGCCAGGAGCTGTCTGGGGGCTGTGATACAAACTGGCGACTCTCCCCCTCTTCCTACCTGCAAAGCAATCATCAGAGCATCGCCACAAGCAGTGAATAATTCATGACGTGTAACTCAACCTTCCCATCAGCAGAACACTGGGAGCAGAAAACACTTTCCTTTGATTTGTTCCTTATTCCAATGTCCTCACTCTGACTTTGACTAGAAATTGAAGGCATTTTGCCCCAATGTGTTGACTTCGGCTGCCACTCGCTCCTTCCTGTGCAGTGACTGAGTAACAGCTGCTTTCAATTCCCACTGTTTGATTCAACTGCTCATAAAAAGCAACATAAGCTGTTTATAGATGCAAGATTAGATTTGAGCTCTTCTCTGTGCTATTCCTACAGCTTCCATTGGGCAGGATGTGGGCACCTCGTGTTTTTAATGTACTATCTGTGCTTTAACCTCCTAGAGGACCACAGTGACGAGGTCAGAAGAGACCCTGCTTGCTGCACACTCGCTCCGGGGTCACGTTTGTCCTTGTCACCGCTGTGGCACCGACTCCTGCAGCAGAACATGCTGTGGCAGAGAGGAACGAAGCAGAGGAGAGGTGGGGACCTGCCTCAACTCACAGAGGAAATCCACAGCAGGGACTGGGGGCCCTGAAGCCGTGATATTCCTGCTATAGCTGTGATATCCCTGCCCTGCAAGCCAAGAGGCTGCACTCACTCCTCTGTGCAGAGCACAAGCCTTGTGTTTGAGCCTCCAGCTTCCATGCTGAAAGGAGCAACACTAAATTAAAACCAAAGTGAGACCTGCAGAGACAGACAGAAAGCAAACAGTGGGAAATGACAGAACTAGAGGAAAACAATTTTCCATGTGAAAAATCCAGCCCTTGAAGCACCCTTGGGGGAAGAGCCAGACACATTTTACTTTGGGGACCTGTTATGTCTCTTTAGGATAAAGCAGAGCTTGTTTGTAGCAAAGCAGGTTGGAATGATGCACTTGAACAGGCACAGTGTGTATGTCTGTACCTCTACTTGTGCCTCCATGTCTCTTCCCCTGGCAAGGCTGCTCCCCTCCTCCTCTGGAAAAGCTGAGGATTCCACAGAGAAAGCAGTTTTAGTCCCAGAGACATTTATAAAAGCATCTGTGGGTGCCAGTGAGTGACCCCACAGGCAGAAATGCACTGTAGGACTGAGGAGTCTCTGTAAATCCAGATCTCCAAAGACAACAGTAAACACTGACCTTTTACAGTTTGGATGTTTTACGTTAATTCCAGGGGACTCTGAGGAGAGGTACAAGGAGCCCCCATGCTGTGGTGAGCCTGTATCTCCTCAGGCTGTGATAAGACAGACTCTCATACCAAAGAAGGTCTGGATGTCAGGAGTTCTGTGCCCTGGGGAATGGGAGAGACATGGAGCCAGCTTTCATCCCCAGGAGTTATCTGCAGTGCAGGAGATCAGGAGGAGGATGAACATGGACTGTGCACCTTGAAAGGCTCATTGGAGCCCTAGACCACGTACACACACCACTGTCATCACCATCAGTGAGCGAGGCCAAAGGCCTTCAGGGGAGGAGACACTTCACTGTCATGTTACTCACACCCTGGCAAAATTACTTGGATCGATGTGATTAGGAAACCAGGTGTCCATCCCAGGGGACAGCACTGCTCTGGGCCCCATTTGTTATTTGTCTCAGGTGAGGGATTGAAGAAAGCTTTGCCTGCTCACACCCTGAAAGCAAACACCTGCAGATTTGCTGCCAGTAACAAATTTGTAACTACACCTTTCAGAAGTGCAGAGAAAGAGGGGAAGGAAGCAGGCTGTGCCCTCCTGCTCCACACACAGCTTTTACTCTCATGTAAAGATACAGCCCCTGCTCACGTTTGCTCAGCAGCACATCAGAATCTGACCTTCGGGCCTGAGTGCAAGTGCAAAGCACTGAACAGAGCAGGATGGAGCACAGAGTCCGTGTAGGTGTGTATGCATCAGGGTGGTGTTGTGGCTGATTCAGCAAGCCCACAGAAGGATTTGGAGAAGGAAGGCCTCTGCTAGCTGCAGGTGGCTATTGATAGGTCAGTATTTTTAATAAATCGAGGTTTACTTGTGCATCTTTACTCCATTCTTTTGCTAAAGCTCTGTGTGCCAGATACTGTACTTTCAAACACATCCAAGCTGTAACTGGCAAATTACCTGCCTCGTCCCTAATACCCCAGTCTGCCAGTTTTAGTCCTGGATATGAGGACATCAGGAGGAATTTCTTCACAGAATGGGTTGTTAAACATTGGAAGGGGCTGTGCAGGGAGGTGGTGGAGTCCCTGTCCCTGGAGATGTCCAAGGAATGACTGGACGTGGCACTCAGTGCTCTGGTCTATTGAGAAGGTGGGGATCAGTCACAGGTCGGACTCGATAATCTGGGAGGTCTTTTTCAACCCACAGGCTCCTGTGATTTTGTGATATCGTGACTGAACCTACCTGGGGAGAACCATCCGCAGGGACCCCTCAGTGACGGGGACAGGACCCGGACCGTGCTGACCCTGGGACCCATGCTGATCCGACTCTGGGAACGGGGACACGGGAATCACCAGCAAAACCCAGCGCAGGGGCCGGGTTGGCTCAGGACGCACTGGTGATGGCAGGAGGCAGCCCTCGGACCAGCATCCCGGGAGACGCGGGGGCTCCCGACAGACCTGGGGATCTCCAGAGCCCGGTCTGCGGCACAAACTGCAAGTTCTACATTCCACGGGTGCAAAGGCGCCCTGCCCTGCCGGGGGTTCACTGGCCTCCTCACACTCGTCCATCTCCGTTCTCGCTCGATCATCTCCGTCTCTGCTCGGGCGGCTCCGTTCCAGCTCGGACATCTCCGCCCCGTCGCTCGGCCATCTCCGTCCCAGCTCGGCTATCTTCGTCCTGACTCGGCCATCTCCGTCGCCGAGTAGTTTCCTCCCGGCTGCCGAGTGAGGCTTTCCCAGCTGTTTTCCGTCGACACTCGGCTCTTTCCGCCTGCGCCTTCGGGTATTTCCGCCGGACGGTTCGGGTATTTCCGCCGCCGGTTCGGGCGGACTCGGCGCCCGCCGGCCTCGCTCGCTCCGGTAACGGTCGGTGCGGGTTCAAATGAGCCGCGGCCGGGCCGGGCCCCGCCGGGACTCGCTCTGAGCCGGGCCGGGACTGGGGCCGCCCCGCTCGGGCTCGGCGACCAGGAGGCGGAGGCAGGGGAGAGCAGGATGACGGTGCTGCAGGAACCCGTCCAGGTACCGACCCCCGGGCGGCTCAGGCCCCAAAGCCCGGCCCGGCCCGGGTTAGGCCGCCCCGCCCGCTCCGGGGCCGCGGCTGCGGGCCGCTCCCGGCGGCCTCTCGGCCGGTGGGCCCGCAGGACCTCCAGCTCCTCCGCCCTCCCTCCCGCCGGAGCCCGCCGGGCTTCCCCTTCCAGCCTCCCGTCCCCATCCCCGCGCCCCCGGGACCGGCCGCGCTCGCCCCTTTGCCCCCCGAGCCCCCGAGGGAGGTGTCGGTCTCCCCGCAGCTCCTCAGCCGATCCGGCTCCCAGGAAGGGGCCCCCCGCAGATCCCCCGGGAGACCTGTTGCTACTTCGCTCACCTTTCTGCGTTCGCTGCCGTGTCGTGTTTAAATGCTCGCAGCGTGCTCGGATCCCTCCGTGTCGTGCGAGTGAAGGACGTTCCTTTTTCCCAAGGAGTTGGTCCCTTCGGGTTGATGGGAGACCTAGGAGAGAAAATAATGTCGATCTCCTTTTTCTCTCGTGTTTTAGTCTCACTGCAGTTACTCTGATGGGCTTCCTGTTCTTGTGCTCAGCCTTCCCATCCAAAAGTCGCGATTCACAGAATTAGGAGCTGCTTTTTTTTTCCACAGTTCTTGTATGCCCATTCTCTAACTATTCACAGTTTTCGTTAATCAGTCATCTTATTCATGTTCCCATTCTTTAAAAAAATATATTTTTAGCTTTTTAACAGGATGTTTTGGGGTTGGTTTTTTTTTTGGTAATTACAGCAAGAGGTTCCTGGCAGCAGTGTCTTGGTGGAACACGATTGTGTTCTGTTGTGAACATAGAATTCTTGCTCTTGGCTCTTTTCTTCCTAAAGAAAAGGTGGAAGGGGAAGAAAGTCTCCTGTGGAAAACCACCCTGCTGACTTGATCCTGTCTGTGGAAGATGGTGACAGTGAGGGCATTCTTGTAAACCAGGGTTTGTGTCCTTGATGGCACTGCTCTACTCATCCCCTCTGAGAGCAAGGGTCAGCACGGTGCTGGAAATGCTTTTGGCCACCTGGTCCCCCTCCTGCAGAGGCCATCCTGCACCATTGGTGTTATCCGTGGAGCTGGGCTGGTTGTTTTGCACCAGTTGGATATTCCAGGAAAACATGGGATTACAATAGAAAAGGAAGCAAGAATGCACTGCAGTGTGAATGAGTGAAACTGACAGGAAACAATACCAAATGTTTCCGGTGCTGTGCTAACTAGGCTTGACCAAATGGAAATATCTGCTATTCTGAGAGCTCCCTGATAGAAATGTGGGCTCTGGTGGTATTTCAGCAAGGTAAAGACCTCCCTAATGCTGTTCTCCATTCTTAACCTCTTCCTAGCTTGAATGTTTTGATGAGGCTTTGCTATGTTGAATATATCTATTTAGATTGAGTATATCTATTTAGATTGTTCTTTCAAATGACAAATCATTCCTTTAGCAGTAGTTCTGCTGCTGTCAGCTTTGCTGCTGTTCCTTGCTCACAGGAGTGCTGGTAAGTTTAGGAATTATTTGGGACTGGGTAAAGTCCATTGTGTTTCTGAATTCCCAGTTTAGTTGAAGTCCACGGACTTAACTCTGTTTTTATAATTTTCTTAAATGTTTGGGAAAGTTGACACTAGTTCTCATTTTTGTCATTGAAGAGATTTTTCCTGTCTATTTGTTCTCTCCCAGCCTTTCAGATGTCTTCAGGGCTCAGCATTCCAGGAAAAAACTGTCATCCTTACATCGTCACAGCTGTGATGTTACTTATCTGTCACAGCCTGACAGATAAACAACAGAATTTGTGTTTGTATGTAGCCTTATAAATGTTGTGCTTTAATTACATGAAATTCATGTCCCAGAAGGCATCTTGGTCACTGGTTAGGTTTTTGCTAACTTTTGAAGTTCTTTTAAGTTGAACAAAGTGCCAGAGTTTACAGCCCTCTGCTGTACTTCCTGATATGGTCGATTTAAAACCCTTCAGCTCCAACATAAAACTCTGTGTCCCATGTGCTGAGAAACAAGCTGGATGCCTTCCAAATACTTCTGAAAAACATCTTGGAAAGAAAATGAGTGCTTTGCTTGGAATTTAGCTGTTCAAGGTGATCATCTGCTGTGACTCACTGGAATGGTGCTTGAACTTGGCTGCAAACTGCAGGACCAACGTGTGCTTGTTCAGTGGGTAGAGTGTGTGTAACTGGGGAGTGCAGCACAGCCCATCCCAGAGCTCTCCTCCTCCCTGACCACCCTGAAGACTCTGAAATCATGGTAGAATCTGCTTAGCATGGCAATATAGGCTAAACAGCTTGGAAAACAATTTCCAAGGCAATACAGCTGTCAGAAGAGACCATCTCTTAAGAGCTCTTTGGCTTAGATATGAACTGACACTTGGACAATGCACAGGATTTTCTGGATAGAAGATGGACCTGTCTGAATCTGATTTTATTTTCCTGCTCTCCTCTCTGAGGATGCCTCTCTGCAGGGCTGTGTATGGTAGTTTTGGAATTCCCTGTTCATTTTGCATTTCAAATTAATTATTTTTAATATGAGTGGCTAGGACCTGGATGTTCGTCTGCTTTGCAAGCATGCGTGAATAAAATGTGGAAACGCTTCCAACTTTTCTCCTTCCTGTGATGCAGCCCTGAGAACAGGGCTGAGAACACTACTCTGGTGTGGTCTAGCAATTGTGTACCACTAGTGCTGTGTACATGCGTTGTGCTTCTTCTAGAACAAACTGAATTACTGTGCTGTATTGAGATCAATATTCCTGTCCTAAAAGGTGGGTAAGAAATCCTCTTTTCTGAGGCACAGTCATAGTTTAGACATCTGTTCTCATGGAAAATTGTTGCTGCATAGGTATGGCTGATGCCCTGCTGCCTTCCTTTCCTCTTCCTGCTCTTTTAGGAGAGAGTGTGTGAGGATCCAGGCTCCAGCATCAGTGAGATCAGGGCAGGAGGCACATTTTGGGTTGCAAAGTGATAATTGCTACAGATCAGGGATTCTACCAGCCCATTTCTTGCTTTCCCTCTGCTCCATAACAATTGTTATTTGAGCCAGTGTGTAGTGTAACTCTTAAAAAGTGGCTGTGTCATAGCCCCAAATCCCTCGTGTCCCCTCTTGGCCTTTGGCAGGATTCTTCCTGGCAACTTGCTCTTGTTTGAGCAGTCAGATGACCCTGATTTCCCCACTCCCACACCTTTGTTTTGTGAGCTGGCTGAGTTACAGCCCTGCAACGACAGGATTTTTAACCTGAAGGCGCCACAAGTTGGCTGGATTCATCTAAATGTCGCTTGTGATTTGGTGAAGAAGAGCTGCTTTTGGGAGCAAGAGAAACAGGAGACCTTGGGCTGCTCTGGCTTGGGGATGGCTTGAAAGATTGTATCCCTGACCTTCTATCTCCCTGTTTGTCCCGCTCTGTCTGCAGGGCGTGGAACCACCTTCAGCCTGGGAGCTTTTCAAGGCAGCCGGGAGGAATCACTTCAGGAGGCTCTGAGGCTCAGTTACTGAAATATGAAATACAACCAGAGAGAAACAATGTATTTGTATTGCAATGATGAAACTAAGAGAATTCACTTTTAAATACTTCCAAATACTTTCACACAAGCTTAAAAGCACCTGTTGATTTCTTAAGTGTATTTTTGGGATCTACTAATAGGAGAAAACAGACTCTCTGTAGAGACTTGTGTATAATATTCCCTGTAGTACTTGGGAGCCCTGGTGTGTACTGTTCATGACGGCTGTGTGGGCTTCTTGTGAAGAGAACTTGCACAGTTTTCACACCCTGTGTTTGTCAAGTTTGTGTTGGAAGAAGTAGCATATGGTACATGTAACTCTGTGATGTTTGGATTTTTTTTTTTTAAGATGAAGTTGGCGCCTGCCTTTCCCACTGGGAATAGCACTGCAGGGCAGTATTGCTTTCCCTGTGCAAGATTTCTTTTCATTTCGGAGTGTATCATAGGTTTTAGAAGCAAATTTTATTTGTCTTTGGTTGCTGATGAGTATTAGAAAAATTCTAGGTCACAGTGCCTTGAATTCATAAGTTCAGATCTCGTTTGGGATCCGTAATAACAAAACTACTGCAAAATGGCTCTTTGCTGCTGATGGAAAAGGGCTTTGGAACTGGAGCAAAGATCCCAGGTGGGAAGGAACTGCTCTCCTGAACCCAACCCTGCCCACCTTGGAGCACAAACCCTGATGAGCATGCACAGCACCCTTGGAGTAGGTGGGGAGGAAAGGCTGAACAGATCTTAAATTATTTTTTGAATCCCAGCCTCTTTTACAGATAACAGATGACTTTTAATGCAATCTGAAAAAGTTGGCCGAGTAGTTTGTGTGAAATCCTCTTACCCCAGCCCTGGACAGCTCTTGTGTGTCAGCTACTGGTGACAGCAGTCCAAGTAAATGACACCTGCCTTGCTGGTGTGCAGGTTGTACACCTCTGTGTGTGTCTGTTCCGCTGGAATCGTGCCATCCTTCCAGTCTGCATGAATATTGGCAGTCACAAACTCAAACTTGGTGTTCATGAAAAAGGAAACAGTACCTGTGAGCTGGACTTGGCCAAGTGTGAGTGTGTGAGCAAAATCAGAAATAGGTTGTGTTCATCTATGGCTGTAGAATACCATTTGTCCATTTAATTTGCATTGCACACGTTCTTGGGTGCTACTTCACAGCTGGTGACAGTGGAGAGGTGGCTGAAGACCCAACAAAATGCTGCACAAAGAGCAGTGGATTCTGTTCACCTTGGCCCTCAAGGGAACACTGATGCCTCTTCAGAGAAGATCCTTTATGCTGTTTAATCAACACAAGTCTCATCTTGACCATCTTGGACACTGAGAGGCTTCTGGGCCTGTTGGGTTTTGGTTTGGTATCTTGGGGAGATGCTTTAGTGGGATACTCTGACCAGTTGGGGTTGGATTTTGTTTTGATCGTTACTGAAGGTGGTGTTGTTTGGTGGTAGTTTGCAGTAATTCCTGCCAAGTTGTGCACCAGGCTAAAACTCGGTGATTTCTGAGGGGTTTGGATGGTTGTGTCTGGTAACTAGTGAGAAACATTCCAAGGTTGATTCCTGACTTCGGTGCAGAGTTTGGTGGGGTTTTTTAAGCCTCCTTACTAATAGTTGAAACAAATACAGCTTGGCCAGCGTGTTTATCCTCGCCTTTCTTTTTATGGCTCTATAAAACCAAGCTGAACTTTGCCTTTTGACAGTAAGAGGTAAGGAGTTTTTTGCATTTTTAAAGCTTCCCCACTAAATTAAGATGATTTTCTTGCCTTGCAGGCTGCTATCTGGCAAGCACTGAACCACTACGCGTATCGTGATGCTGTGTTCCTCGCAGAAAGGTTATATGCAGAAGGTGTGTACTTTGCAATTAAAAAGTTGATGCTTTTTTTGTTTCAATTTTTAATTTAGGTTTTTTGAGCCTCTGTTCCTGCTTCATTTTCCTTCTGTTCTGGTAATGAAGTTTAACTTTCTGCTTGGGGAAAGCAGAGGAATGCCTCGCAATTAGGTTGGAAAATCAAATCGTGTAACAGTAGCAATGTTATTTTACAGTAAAATCTCCTTAAAATTAAACTCAGATTTGTGTGTTTAAGTGCAGTGTTTACGGTTTATGGTATCAAATGGGAGAGTGCTGGGGTTTTTTAATAACCCTCAAGCATTGCATGTCTTCCAAGGGCACTTGAGGATAGATGCAGCACACAAATTCTACAAATTGGCTTGACATTGAAAGCTGTCTTTGCTAATAATGCTGTTCAGATATGTTGATTGGCTCAAAGAGAGTCTTGTGATGGTGAGAAAAAAGCACTGTGAAATTGAGACAGTGAGAATCAGAACATATGGAACAGGTGTCTCCTGCTGAATCCCTGCTAATTGTTACTTCATTCTAAAGCTGTCAGGTCTGGGGTGTCTTGGATAGTGAGCAGGCAGCAGTAACATAAATCTGTACTTTCTCTGGGTCCTTTGAACACTTTTTTTGGTGTGTTCTAGCACCTTTTATTTCTTTAACCTTTTCTCCATGATCTCAGATAAGCTTTTCGTTCTTCTGTACTTCTTTCTCCTCAAAACTGGTGGTCAGCTTTCTTTCTCTGTTTTGAAAGGTATTGTTCCCTAACCACTAACATAAAAAACACCCCAATCCTTAAGCTAAAATACAAGCATCATACAATTTCTCATGCTAAACAACCTGAACTTACAGTTTGAATTAAACTGTATAAGCTATTTCATGCTCTGTTTTGTAATGAAATATTTTGCCTGCCTTGCCCACAATGCAGTTCTTAACAATGGAAGCACAAACCTAAGTTTTGAGAGATAAAGACTTCTTTTTCCTTGTGTCAGGGTTACAAATGAAATCTGGGGTGTTTGATCTGGTGTTTAAATGAGAACTGTTGTGTAGAATATTATGGAACCTGGTAATCCAGGTGTGCATGAAGGAAATAGTATTTTAGGGATGACAGAGCTCCCCTGAACACAACACACTGTGAGGTGCAGGGAAATGGTAGATTGAAGGTAATTGCCAAGGATTTAGGAGCAAAGCAAATCTACTTTTTGCAGCAGCCAGGAGAAAAATACCTGGCTTGATAGTGGCACGTCTTCACAGAATAATTCTCTGCAAGAATACTTCAAACAGCCTTTTTCAGTGACCAGCAGTGCTGAGAGAAAGCAGCATGAATGCTGACACTTGGTGCAAGCAATTAACTGCTAACAAAACATCTGGCTCCTGGTTAAAATAAGTGGTTACATTGCAGAGTGGAAGCTGCAGAACTTGAATACAGTGGCTCCACATTGGCAGGAGTGGTTTCACCCTGAGAAGAACTTCTTTTAAGTCTACCTGCAATTACTGTCCTTGATGGGACATCTGTGGCTTGGTCGTTTCCCAGAACTCTCCAAGTCTGTTAAAGTAGCAGATAAAAATTGATTTAAGTTGAATTTTCGGAAAGGTCTTCTGGTGTTTTTAGGATAAGGCTAATGAGGTGTCCTCTGTTTGGATCTTCTGTTTCCATTGTCAGTGTTCAGGTGATAACAAAAACTTAAAATAGTCAGTTTTCAGTGAAGCAAAGGATTTGGGCAGATTCCCAAAGAGGTTTTTGTACAGTGCTCATATTGATTTTTCTAAAGAGTTCTCTGTAGGTGGGTGAACAAACATCAAAATTGTTTCTTTTAATGCCGAGTTCCATTTGCAGGATAATGTGTTTTGAAAAGTATAAAGGTAATGTGGGCTTATTAATTGCTTGGAGTTTGAAGTTGCTCGTGTTCATACACAGCTTTTGATTTAAAATATCACTTTGTGAGGGTGATTTGAGTGTAACGTTTGGGGAAGTACAGAGAGTGGGTTAAGCCACCACGGATGAACAAAATCTGTTGAGTTTACAGGAAGGATTAAAGTTACTTCAGGAGTTAACTCTGTCCTTTATGCTGTAATCACAAGTGGGTCTGACCTCAGTCTCAAACCTGGATGCCAAGTCAAGCTCTTTGAGTAGAACATCCTCAGTGTGGTGCATAATTCATCTCTGCAGTGGAAGAAAATGTGCAAGCAAACATCAAATCTAAATAATTCCAGTCTCTGCCCTGATCCCTTTTGTTCTCTGTTTAGATAGAGATGACTTTTCCTGATGCTTGACTACTTCTTCCAGAATTTAGAAACTTGTGAGATCTCAGCTTGGGAAAAGGATTTATGGAATTACAGAATCCCAGAATGGTTTGGGTTGGAAGGGACCTTAAAGCCCATCCTGTTCCACCCCCTGCCGTGGGCAGGGACATCTTCCACTATCCCAGGCTGCTCTGAGCCCCATCCTGGTTTTAGGAGAACTTGTCCCTATCGATAGATCCCAACATAAAGCAACTAAAGCATCTGAATGGTGCTGTCAAGCCATGTTCCCAATGAAATAATGGGAGTAGGCAGCAAAAACGACAGGACTCAATGTTGGTGAAGAGGTGAGTGGTAACTGACCAACTTTAATAGTCATTAAAATCAGAAAATCTTCTCCACTGAGTCACGTGAAGGTAAAGCATCAAATGCTTTAGAACAAGAACAGAAGTAAAATTGCAAATGGAAAAAGACCACTTGAAATTGGGATTAAAACTGGCTGCTTGGGCTGGAATAGACTTTCCTTCTGAAAGTTGTTGTCTTTTGTGTTGTGCCAGTGTTTATGCACTCCTTAAAGTAGTGCAAAGTGTTGGTGGCAGGTGTGGTGATACTCTGAGCCAAGTCAGTCTTGGTGTGGCCAACAGGTTGTTAAAGTAGCTCTGGCCTGGCTGCTGTGCTTGGCTTGCTGCTGTTCTAACAACAGCTGGCTGATGACTTATTTAGGTTGGGTAGCCAGAAGGATCAAAGTTCCTTTACAGCTGGAGATGTTACGAGTTGATCTGACTAGCCAAGGAAATGGCATAGGAAGTTTGGTAATCACCAACAGATAAATGCACTTCATTCAGGAATTAATTTCCAATACCAATACCTACTTTCTTCCATCTTGTCCATAGCTGGCTTTTACTCCCTGCCCCCAAATTCTTTGTACTAAAACGATTAACAACTAACTGATGATTTTTTTTCTTACATTTTGTTTTCCAGTACACTC
Source organism: Corvus cornix cornix (assembly GCF_000738735.6). Classification (NCBI taxonomy): domain Eukaryota; kingdom Metazoa; phylum Chordata; class Aves; order Passeriformes; family Corvidae; genus Corvus; species Corvus cornix. Next base: position 4,616,842 of record NC_046352.1, on the reverse strand, counting down.
AGAAGAAGCACTGTTTTTACTGGCAACGTGTTACTACCGCTCAGGAAAGGCCTATAAAGCTTACAGGCTCCTAAAGGGACACAGCTGTACCACCCCACAGTGTAAATACCTGCTTGCAAAATGTTGTGTGGACCTCAGCAAGTAAGTAAATCCCTCATGTTTTGTCCAGGGTTACAAATGGATTCATTTTTTTGCTTGGATTTCTCTTTAGAAGCTATCATCTTGTATAAACTAGAAATTCATTGGTCCTTCAGCACAAAAGATTATAAGTTCAATTTATTTTGCTTTCAGATATGGATCTAATGAGCATTATCCCATGTTACAGAAACCTCTAAAAGTTGTTGAGTAACTTAGACAGGAATTGTGGAGCTGTGTGGGGAGAAAACAGACCTCTCCAGAGTGTGTGGGGAAAGCTCCTTGGTCTTTGCTGCCCTCTTTAGTAGGGAAGTCCTTTGATGTCCCAGGATGTTTTGACTTGGTCTGGTTCTTCTGGCTCTTAACTGCTGTGGAGCCATTAGGATTCAGCTTTCTTTGCATCTTCCATTGAAAGGGAAATGGTGCTAATGTTCTACTGGAGAGGTCCCAGTGGAATAAATTCAAAGCTGATTGTTCTCTCCCTTGCTTTTACAAAGTCTGGGGTGTGCATATAGCACATCAGCTCCTGAACTGGTGTCAGATTTCTTAAACACATTGTTTAGAATTTGTTAAATTTAACTGTTGCTGCTGCGTGAGCTCATTTATACAACCGTGCCTTATTTTCTTGTGGGCATGGTCTGTGCTGATAGAAGCATCCACCTACAAGCGACATTTCAAGTGGTGGCAAGAAAAGGTGATTTGTTTGTTCAGGTGTTTGGGCTCAGATGCCTGAAAAATGCCTCCCACCCCAGCAGTTGTATAAAGTCATTTTGAAGGCTGACAGCCAGTGGCCCATTTGTGTGAGTGGTGCTGCTCCTGCAGGTGGAGGAGGTGCAAATTGAGCCTTTGTTCTCCTTTTGAGCCCTTCTTGGAAGAAAGGAAGGCATTAAAATCCAAAATCTCTGCCATATCCCAATATTGGGTCTTAACTCAGTGTATGGGGCCTTACAGATTGTATTTCTTCAGAAAACAAAGCCAAATTAAGCACTGTCTTAGCTTAGATAAAGCACCTTCAAAGATCAAGTGTGTGGAAGATTTTCTTGTCCTTCATCCTAGGATTGATCACTTTTGGAAAAGTCATGCTCTATTTTGTACCTTTGCTTTTGGGTTTGTTTTGTTTTTCTTCCCTCCCAGTAGAGCTGTTTGACTTCAGAGTCCTGAACCTCCCTGTTGTAGAGGAATCCATTGGTTACTAAACATTCATTTGCAGGAATTGGTTTGTGGTTTAAAACCTGTGAACACTGACAATGGATTTCTGTTTTTGTTTGCAGCAGGGTGAAAACACTGGACTGCCAGTACTGTGAGCCTTGTAACCCCTTTAAACCTCTTGTTTTTTAAAAAGGCTTGCAGAAGGAGAGCAGATCTTGTCTGGTGGAGTGTTGAATAAACAGAAAAGCCATGATGACATTGTTATGGAGTTTGGTGACTCTGCATGCTTTACACTCTCCTTACTGGGACATGTCTACTGGTAAAGTTGCTTTTTCATTTTGCCCAATAAAGCTGGAGGGTTTTTATTTGACCAAGCCCAGATTTAGTCAAACATATCCTTAGTCATTACAGGAGACATCTATCTCTGGGTTACACAATTTTGGAGCACGATAAGTTCAGGTGGGTAGTTGTGGAATCAGTCTAATTTGGGAATACAAGAATGGTTTAATTTTCTCCCAAAGGCTGAAAACACAAATTCCTCTTTCCCAGGTGGATACGAATGAAATCCAAGAGTCTGGTTTTTTATATACCTTTGCATTTGCTCTGTATTCTTCCCTAAGAAAAAATCTCAGCTTGTTTCTCAGTGTCACCATTTAGATTTTTTTTTTTATCTGTTCTATACATGTGTAGCTCTAACCTTCAAATCAAAGTTCTGAGGGTGCCAGGCAGAATAACTTGACAAATTTAAGTGTTTTGACTTTGCCAAGATGCAAGAAAGGTTTCGGTAAATGTGAATGATTTGATTGAATAGGAGTAGTTTGGCTCGTGGATTCTTCTCTACTATAGCTGTTCTCAATTATTTTCAAAATTATTTCTTTGTAGGCAAATACTTAAGTGTTCAGTTTAGTCCCTAATTTATTTGCAAAAATATTATCCATAGATACTTAAGATGGCTGGAAGGCTGGCAATCAGGTTACTGTTGGCAGAAAAGAAACAAGCTGTTGCAAAGAACAGCATCTTCCTAAAAATGAAAATTCTCAAGCTATTCTAGTGCTTATGTAACTTTTTTTGACAACTGTGTCTAAATATGTCAAATAACTTCAAAAGAACTCAGTATTCTTCTGGCTTGAAAAATGAGGAATGTTTCTATGCCTCTCAACATGTTTTTGTTTTTCAATTCCTCTTCTGGAGAACTCTCTTGAACAAAAGTGCTGTTCTGAAGTTTCCCTGTGAACTGTTTCATTCTTTTTGCAGCAAGACAGACCGGCTTGCCAAAGGATCAGAATGTTACCAAAAGAGCCTTAGTTTAAATCCTTTCCTTTGGTCCCCTTTTGAATCACTATGTGAAATAGGTGAGTCTGCTGAACTGTTTTACTCAGTAATTCTTTGGAGAGATTTTTGTGAGCAACAATTAATTTAAAATACTTTGCCATTTTTAAAAACTTCTGTCTTGTTTTCTTTCATTTTCATTATTTATACATTTTTGGATTTAACAATACCCTGTGCTTTCCAGCCTACATTTAGTAGACACTTAGAAACTGTTTCTGAAAATAGCTGAAACAAACAATAAATAACAATTATTAAAAATATTGATTGTCCAGGGTTTTGTAGCAGAAGAATGGAAGAACACTTCTGCTTTAGTATAAAGGGCCCAGAGTGACCTAGTCTAGTGGAGGGTGGGAATGAGATGATTTTTAAGGTCCCTTCCAACCCAGCCCAAACGTTCTATGATTCTGTGAAATGTTTTAAAACACTTCTAAAATCCTTTGTCTCCTGTCCTTGTTTCAGACTGAATATTCAGTGTATAGACTCAGGAATAAGTATTAAATCTCCTTCCACTCTTACAGGTGAAAAGCCAGACCCTGACCAAACATTTAAATTAACATCCTTACAGAACTTCAGCAGCTGTCTGCCCAACACTTGCACAACGTTGGTGTCTAATCACAACATATCCCACAGACAGCCTGAGACTGTCCTCATGGAGACACCCCAGGACACAATTGTGAGTTTTGCTGAAATCACTGTAAAATCACCTGGTAAAATTAGTTAATTTTTCCAGCTTAACTGAAAAATGCTAATTAAACTATACCCTGAGTACCTAACAGCTGCCTTTTATTCTTCAGGAGTTGAACAGAATCAACCTAGAATCCTCCAATTCAAAGTATTCCTCTTTGAATTCGGATTCCTCCATGTCTTACATTGACTCTGCTGTGATTTCCTCGGATTCTGTCCCTCTGGGGTCAGGAACTGCCATATTGTCCAAACAGGCTCAAAATAAACCAAAAACTGGACGGAGTTTACTGGGGGGACCTGCAGCTTTGAGCCCACTAACTCCAAGGTAAGTCCTTGGGATGGCCAAGCTCTGCCCAGGGCTGAGCTGCTGCTAATGGCTGGGATTTGGAACAGGAGGGCTGGTGCTGCACAGCGCACTCACACACGTGTTGGTGGAATTCTGTAAACAGTGCTGCACAAGGGAAACCCAAACAACTTCAGGAACTGCTCTTGGTCCTAGTGTTGATCTCTTCTGGTTTTTAAACAAACAGTTGCTGGTTTGGAGGGGAATTGTAGATTGAGGATATTGCTTATTGCCACGTTCTCACTTGAAAAATCTCTAAAGGAATGCGTTACTCTTCTGGAATAAACTTTATTATGAAAGGCTACTGTAAAGAGCTTTTCTTGAAGAACAACTCTTGATGATCCTGTGGGTCCAGCTCAGAATATTCCATGATCTGGGTCTCTGTTTTAACCCCAGCATCAGAGCAACTCTCCAGGTGTAACACTCAGACACTGACCCTTCCTCTCTGGTTTGTTCTCAGCTTTGGAATTTTGCCACTAGAAACCCCAAGCCCTGGAGATGGGTCCTATTTACAGAATTACACCAACTCTTCCTCTGTAATCGATGTGCCATCCACCGGAGCACCTTCAAAGAAGGTACCTTGCATTCTGGAACACAGCTGCTCTTCTGAGAGCTTGACATTGCAGTGCACTTTAAAGAAGAATCCATAATACAGCGAAAAAGACATGTGAGCTGAGTTTTCCCACCCAAATGCCCAGGCTGGTGTTGCTGGAGTAACCTAGGGAAGGTCTCTGTGTTCTGTCCACCTCCCATCACAGAGGGTACAAACACTGATGCTTCCAAACAACAGCAGATGCAAACTTCTCAGTTTGCTGGGCAGAGTGGGGAGACTTGGAGTTTTCGCTTTGCTTGTTTAATGTATTTTCTGAAGCCTCAAGTGAGCTGAAGCTACTGCTCTCCTGCAAGTAGTTCTTGAATTGTAGTTTACAGGCCAGAGTAATAAAAATCCTGCTGCTGGTCTGTAAAGGACTGAGAGAATGGTGCTATTTCACTCAGCAGAGTCTTGGGTAGGGGAAACTAAAAATTGTCTGTTTTACTCAGGAAGAAACTGCCATAGTTGCCATAGTGATAAATGAGAGGTGGAATGTTGGTGACAGTTGAAGAACTATTTGTTCCTTTCTAAAAACAAAAAACCTGAGGATTTTTCCCTGTATTTTTAGTAAATCTGTAAGTTGCATGAGGGGTGTTAGTGTTTTACAGGGGGCAGTATTTTGGAAGTGAAAACTCGATGCAAGTAATAGTGTTGAATCCCTCAAACAGTAGAACTTTAATTGCCACGTTCGCTCTGGACAAATCTTGGTACTCACCTTGCTGTGCCATTCTGAAAGGGAAATTTGGGAACTGTGCTAAAACGGTCTGTTAGGGATGTGCTTTGTGTGGCTGATCCAGTTCCCATCCTGTACCTGCTCAGGACCAAGGAATTTTCCATGGTACATTTGAAAACAATGGCTTGTGGTGGACTGTGCACATGTAGGAAGGTAAATTTCCATGAGTCTGAAAATAGAAATAAAGTTAGTAAAGTGCAGCTCTTCTGAGAGCTGAAAAGCTTTGGGGAATCAAGTCGGATTTGCTTCCGTTTTGTTGCTTTGCTGAGTGTGACACAACTGAGGTCTGAATTTCACTACTCCACACTTAGGCACTGCACAGACAGAGCTGTGCCGCTACCAAAACACAAGTATTTAATACCTTTGAATACAAACAGCTTAAATTCTGGTTCATGCTTTGTCCAGTGCAAATAATGACTGTGCCAGTTCCACTTTGCTCTTCCAGTTCTGTGTCAGACAAGGTTTGGTGGAGCTGTGGCTGAACAGAGGCAGTTTCCTAGGAAACACTTACATAAGTGAATGAAGCATTAGGATGGATCCAAAGGCTTCCTTTCTGAGTGGGCAAGTGTCCTTGCTGGCCACCTAAACCATCCTCTGGTAACAGAATCTGGGAAAGGAAGGGAAGGACAGAGCTTTAGAGGTTGGATAATGCATAAACTGGCATTGCTTGTGCTGGTGTTGATCCCACTTGTCCCTTCCAAACAGCCATCACGGAATTCCATGTTGGTGTCCTTGGAGTGGGCAGAAAGATAATTTTAAGTTTTTTTTTTTAAAAAGTAGGAAGAGGAGGATCTGTTCTGAAAACAGGCTGTGCAGTTTGTGAATGGCTTCTGAATGGGATTGTAATAGGATAATTCAAAAATATTTTTCTTTCTTTTTTTTGTGTGTGTGGTTTGTTTTCAACTTTATGCAGGAAAAAGCCTTTAAATATGACATCTTTTAATTCCCTTTTGTTCTTGCACAAGCACTTTATCATATAGTTTCTTGCCACTAGATGGAGATTCTATATCTTCAAATAATGTGCATAAGCTTTGTGGACCTGGTGTTGTTAACAGGTAGAATGAGAAACACTTCTGATGGGTTTCCCCTTGGGATGGGGGAACCCTCCCCTTAATTAAAATAATTGTTTCTCCTTGTGCAGTGTTCGGTGGGTGGAATGGGTTGGGTTTGGTGCAGCAGAGATGGAGACTCCTGAGTGACATAATAACAAACCTGTAGAAACTCTGTGTTGTGCAGACTGTCAGCAGGATCAGCCAGGCTGGAACAAAATCCGTCTTCTCGCAGAGTGGGAATAGCCGGGAAGTCACCCCAATTCTTGTTGCACAGACACAGAGCTCTGGTCCACAGACAAGGTAAAAAAACCATAGTGTTGGAGCATTTTTGTTTAAAACAAAGCTAAAAACTGTTACTAGTAGAAGTGGAGCAAAGAAGTTTACTTTTCCGTGTGTAACTTTTAAATTTTTGTTTTCAGTACAACACCTCAGGTATTGAGCCCAACCATTGCTGCTCCACCCAACGCGCTGCCTCGACGAAGCTCTCGCCTGTTTACCAGTGATAGTTCTACAACCAAGGTACCAAACCTCCCAGTGCTGGAAATTTGTTCCTTTGTTACCCATGCCACTGTACCAACTGTTAATTTCCACATATTCATAGCAGTTTTAGCAGCCTAAGAACAGATTCTGTGGTGAGCAGGGCATGGCTGGGCATGCTTGTTACACATAATTTTACACAATTCGCTCTCAAGTTCAGATTTCTGAATTTAAAAAATTCTTTTATATGTAACTCTTACTTTTCTTATTTGCAGGAAAATAGCAAAAAATTAAAAATGAAGTTTCCACCTAAGATTCCAAACAGAAAAACAAAAAGTAAAACAAATAAGGGAGGAATAACACAACCAAACTTAAATGATAGTTTGGAAATTACCAAACTGGACTCTTCCATCATTTCAGAAGGGAAAATTTCCACTGTTGCACCACAAATCCAAGCTTTCACGCTACAGAAAGCAGCAGCAGGTCTGTTTGAGCACTACTGGACTGTAGTAGAGTAAAATCTGCTATATCTGGGTTTTAGTGTTGCTTCAGTATTTGCTTCTTCCCCATTTCATTTTAGCCTGCAGCTCTCACCTTTGTATAGTGATAAAAACTGATTTAATTCAATTCAATCTTCTTGTTAACTTAGAAACATGTGAAGAAATATTGAAAGTGGTAATTACCAGGAGATACATCTTGCAAGTTCTGGTCCATATTAATGATTAAAATATTTTCAAAGTATTGATACATAAAGTATTATAAATTATTATGCAATGTATTAATTATGATAATAGAATAATTAATATTATGCCTATAAGTGTTATGTTGTTATAATTTATAACTTTAAAATAATATAAATTACTTTAAAGTATATAAGGTGAGATATTACCCTTGGGAACTGATTCAAAGGAGTTACTCGTAACCCAGCATCTTCCCTCAACATGGGCTTTATGTAGTCTGTTCTCCCTTGATATTTCCCACTTGTTTAAAAACAAGTCTTTATTCAGATTGTCAGAAAATCCTAAGCAAAATGCTGAATTCCTCTCTTTTGGCTCAGTAATGTTTCCAGGCAGTAAGAGGATGTATCCATGGCTACCAGGCTTGTGGAAACTGCTCAGATCTAGAGAAGTGTTTGAATAGCTGCTGGAAGTGCAGAACTCCACTCGCCCTGAACCCCAGAGTTTAAAGACTCATTATTTTCTGGCTTCCCTTACAGAGTCTGATATTCAGAATATCATGTTCATGTTAATTAAAAGTGTATAAACCTTGTTTGGAAACTCCTGAAAGGTTTTCATAGGCAAGTTCAGGGGCAGTGCACAAGGGAGAGCATTTGGGATTAGCACTTCCAAGTAAATAAGTCTCAGCTGTCTTCTTTTCTTTTTTTTTTTCCCTCCCACTTTTATTTATTGTGTTTTTCTCCTAGAAGGTTTGATGAGCCTTCTCCGGGACATGGGGAAAGGTTATTTAGCCTTGTGCTCATACAACTGCAAAGAAGCCATCAATATTTTGAGCCATTTGCCATCCCATCACTACAACACAGGCTGGGTGCTGTGCCAAATTGGGAGAGCTTACTTTGAGCTGGCAGAGTACATGCAGGTAGGAACTGGGGCTGGGCCTTCCTCTTCTCACTTTCCTTTGGCAGTTTTACACAAAACCTGCAGATTTCCTGTAAAATCTGTGGGAAGTTTGCAGTTGTGGTAAATGGATAAATATAAAAGTTACACTGGAATGGATTTAGATCTTGAATCTGCTTCCTTAGAGCTTTATCACTGCGCTTTCCTAAAAACTTTTTTTAATGTTATTTGTATCCATCTGTTGGGGTCTCTTCCTTGTCTGTCCTGTCTCTGCCTCCAGCTGTGCTGATGGAATTGTTTGCACTGCACTGTTTTAGATTAGATCACTGAACAATTTGAGCTCTAAAACAAAAAACTTCTCTCCATTCTAGTTAATTCTGATCACATCAGTGACCCAGTTTCCCTTCCAGCCTCACAAATGAAGCGTTGGCACAGCTGAGGTGATGCCAAACTGCTCCAGAATCAGAAGTGAGCAGTTAAGGGTAATCCCACAGTTCACCTCTCCTTGGCACTGTTGTCCTGACAGTTGATGTGCCCATTTGCTAAGTTTTTAAAACACTCCTTGGCAGAACGTGTGCAGGAGACAAAGGAGAGGGGGGTCTTGAGCTGTGCGCAGTCTGTTCAGGGATGGAATGCATTGGCTGCTTTTATAGATAACTTATGAAAGGTGAGGGTATGGATTTTAATCACAGAATTCCCAGGCGGTTTGGATTGAAAGAGACCTCAAAGCCCATCCATTCCCACCCCTGCCACAGGCAGGGACACCTCCCACTGTCCCAGGCTGCTCCAAGCCCCAGTGTCCAGCCTGGACTTGGACCCTTCCAGGGATCCAGGGGCAGCCACAGCTTCTCTGGGCACCGTGTGCCAGGGCCTGCCCACCCTCTCAGGGAGGAATTCCTTCCTAGTATCTCATCTATCCCTGCCCTCTGGCAGTGTGAAACCATTGCCCCTTATCCTGTCACTGTTGGGATGGTTAACAGTGATAACTGGCCCATAAGTCTGTTACACTCCTCCTGATTTTGTGGATAACGTTTTTGCCTTGCTGGAGCACAGACAGAAACAGGAATGCAGCTGAGTCAGCAGGAGGGAGAGCTGGCTGCATTCCTGCTGGCATGAGTATCCTGGGATACAGTCACTTCCTTCCCTTGAAAGGAAAGTTCCAGGACTTGCAGCTCTCTGTAGAACACTTAAAAAGCAAAGAGGATGCTCAGGATGGACATGAGGCCTTGGACCTTGACCTCTGTGCTCTGCCTCAGTGGGCAGAATTTTATTTTAAGTTTCATTTCTGTTCTCAGGCTGAGAGAATTTTTTCAGAAGTGAGAAGGATTGAAAACTACAGAGTAGAAGGCATGGAGATCTATTCAACCACACTCTGGCATCTGCAGAAAGATGTTGCTCTTTCAGTTCTTTCCAAGGATTTGACAGACATGGATAAAAACTCACCGGAGGTATAAAATGCTGTGGGCTTGAGTGAGAAGAGGGAAACTACGTGGTAAAATCAGTGATTCAGAACAGAGCTTTGAGCTTTAATCCGGTGTACTCTCCAGTAGGAATACACCTGAACATGGCAAAACTGGAGAGGAGGTGGCAGGGTTGTCTGATCAACTGCTGATGCCTGAAATGGCTTCTTCAAATTTGAATATTAGCTTATGTGGAACAGGTTGAAACCTTTTATCTGATCATGGTTATTTAAATTTGCCTTGGCACCATTCAACCAGGAAGATCATGGGTTAGTCAGTCACTCCTGCTGCTGCCAGTGTGCAGAGATAAGGAATATCTTTTTCCTGTACCACTGTTTAGTTGCTGTAGCTAATTCACTGCCACTTAAAATATTTGTTGTAGAATTTATTTGCAGACATGATGTTTATAGCAAAGTCCATTAAACTGCAGGGTGTGTGGTAATGTAAAGTCACAATGTGCCAAAAACCAAGAATCTTTCAATGAGTGCCACAGTAAAAATAACAGATGTGAGTTTATAGACGTGCTCTTAAGAATTGAGAAAACTCTAGAGGATATTGGAAATATTTTTGGTGGAGGAGGAAATCCAATTCATGTTGTCCTGTTAGTTTGTCTAAGAGTGGAAAACTCAAACCCAGTGAAGCAGTTGGTGGTTGTAGTAAGATTAGTCAGGATAGAGGGAAATGCAGATTCTAATCCAAGGAATGGAAAACAGTTCTGTGCTTTGGCAGTGATGCTAAAAATTTGGAGAAGTGAGGGATGCCAGGCTGTGGTATTTGCAGTCTCGATGGGCCCTGCGCAGCAGGGAAAGAGGAGGTTGTTGCTAAAATTCTTCCTCTGCAGATTTCCAGATTTGTCAATTGGAGGGAGCTGAAGAAATAAAGTACCATCTCTCCTTTTGTTAGTCTTAAATATCAAAAATGTTTTATTTCTGGCCTTTTCAACAGCTTCAAAAGCTTTAGTCCTTAGTCATCAAAGGTTCTAATTGGTACAGACTTGTTGGGTGTCCATGGATTCTCCATTTCTGTATTTCAGTGTGTATATTTATTTATTTATTTTAGAAGGTGTGTTTAGCCCTGCTTGCCTCACAGGAATGAACCTGAACTAACTGTTGATTTATTCCTGTTTTTACTTTTAAATCTAGGAATAAGTTATTTACAATTATTTAAAGCAGTGTAGATAAACGTGTTCAGCTCAGCTTAGTCACTCAGGGTTGTAAAAAGGGTTCTGTTCTTGCCCTGCTGTTGCTCCAGGCCTGGTGTGCTGCAGGAAACTGCTTCAGCTTGCAAAGAGAGCACGACATTGCCATCAAGTTCTTCCAGAGGGCCATCCAGGTGGATCCAAACTATGCCTATGCTTACACCCTGCTGGGCCATGAGTTTGTGCTGACAGAAGAACTGGACAAAGCATTGGCCTGTTTTAGAAATGCCATCAGGGTCAACCCCCGGCACTACAACGCCTGGTAAGTTTGGCTGTATCCCCGCTGCTGCAATGGTGCAGAATTCCTTCCCGAGGAGCATCTTCTGGATGCTGACACTGCTGTAATTTCATGGAGTCACAGACTGGTTTGGGTTGGAAGGGACCTTAAAGTCCATCCAGTGCCACCCCCTGCCATGAGCAGGGACACCTTCCACTGTCCCAGGGTGCTCCAAGCCCTGTCCAGCCTGGCCTGGGACAGTGCCAGGGATGGGGCAGCCACAATCTACCTACCACTCTTCCCTCCTGGAAGAGAGCAAAGCCTTTCCTTCAGAAGATGGGGGGGCTACTTTAACAAGGAAGGCAAAAAATTGGATTTTTTTTTTGTTTTGTTTTCACAGATTGCCTAGGCTGTATTACCCCAGCTATTTTGCTCTGCTGGGCAGCATTCTTCATGCATTATGTTTTCTCACTTGCAGTTGGAGAGATGAGATCTCAGCCCCTTCGTACCTTAGGACACACTTAGTTTCTTACAGTTTTTTAATATATAAAGCAGTAAAAGTTAGATCTGTGAGTGTGATCCCTTAGTGTTAATAACTTTTGTGTGCTTTTTATTTAGTAGCTATTTAGCCAGTCTCCCTGTGTATCACACATCAGTTCTTCAGCTACCCAATGGATAAAAAAAGAAAGAAAACTTTATACAGCTTTTTCCCCCAAGAAATCCCTTCCCCCCCTATATGGGGTTGGCAAGGCTCCAAACCATTCCTTCCATGTCACATTCACTGACAGAAACTAATTTGATTAAAATCCATTGCTGCTTACCAGAATTGTTTCTCTGCTGCAGGTATGGGTTGGGAATGATTTATTACAAACAGGAGAAATTCAGTCTGGCAGAAATGCATTTCCAGAAAGCACTTGATATCAACCCTCAGAGCTCAGTCTTACTGTGTCACATTGGAGTAGTAAGTACATGGCACTTAACTTGGGTGGGGAGAAGGGTTTGGGGTGGAGACGCGGTGAGGAGGATTTTTCTTCCTGTGGGAAAGCTTGTTCGGACTTGGTCTAGAATCGAGCAAATATTTTTCTAAAGGAGCAGATTGCAAGTAAGCATGGTCGAAAGGGTTTGTCCTTGCCTGGCAGATGAGCTGCTATTTTTCCCCTTTTGGAATTGTTCTCTCTTTGTGTGTCAGGTCCAACATGCACTGAAAAAATCTGAGAAGGCTTTGGACACTTTGAACAAAGCGATCAACATCGACCCCAAGAACCCACTATGCAAATTCCATAGAGCCTCGGTGTTATTTGCAAATGAGAAGTACAAGGTCAGTCTGGGTGCTCGTGGCAACCTTGAAATTCCTGCAGCTGGAAATGGGGATGCCTTGGAAGCTGAATGTGTACAGGTCACCCTGGGGAGCACCAGGCCTTGCAGGAAGAGCCTGGGACATGGGAAGCATTTGCTTTGGCAAGTGCCACCCTCACCGGGGAACTGTGTTAAATGTTTTGATCGTAATAAAATCTGGGGCCAACAGGTGTTGGTTTTTAATTGTTATTTTAGTCTGACCCACTATCGTGAGTTCATACTAAATTACTAAAAAACCTCAGCAAACTGCCCCATATCCAATTACAGCAATAGGAACCAGCTGTTTCCAAGGTCATGTTGTGGAGTGAAAAGGCAGAAGTGAAGCAGTTTTGGGCTGATCCCTTGCTGACCTGAACCCTGTTTAGAATAAGAGATCTTCCCACAATGTTTATCCAGCAACTTTTCCTCTGGCCAGTGTTTTTTGGCTCCAGAAGACAAGCCAGGTCTATGTTGAAACTTGCCTCAGAAACATGTGCACACTGAAAGGGAAAACTTTACTTCAAACTTTATTTCTAGCTGCAGACCAAATATTTTTCAGTTGAATTTCTTAATGATGCCAGGTGACTGTCACAGCAGAATGAATAGCTCCAGCATCAACAGCTAGTTTAAGTGTAAAGTAGAAGTTTCACAAAAAGTTTTTGGTTTCAAATGCCTAATATAAACACTCTTTCCAACCTTTCAGTCGGCTTTACAAGAACTTGAAGAACTGAAACAGATTGTTCCCAAAGAGTCTCTTGTTTACTTTTTAATAGGAAAGGTAGGTAAAACTTCATTGTGATTGTAAGTTCTTTGGTTTCATTTGCTGCTTAATGAGAAAATTTGATGCCTGTCACTAAGCTGCTTCCACTTGGAGCAGTATTCTAAAAATTCCCAAGCTTTAAATAAGGCTTAGTGCTCACAGCTTTATGATGTGCCAGCTTTTAAATGCAAAGGACAGTTAAAGAGAGCTGGAGGTGCTAGTCCATCCCTCAGTCAGCAGGGCTGGTTATTTGCACACATAACTATTAAAATACTGAATCACATTCTCCTGCATTGTGTCAGAAATACTGAATAAGAAGCAACTGCGTTCCAACCTTTCTTGTGTGAAATGCCAGGGAGAAGGGATCTGGTGACAGAAATCCTCCTTCCCACCACCTCCTCTGCTGATAAGCTTTAAATAACTTCTGCAACTTTCTGCTGGGGGTGTCTGGTCACTTGGAAGCACCAAGACAAACTTCCCTCTAACGCAATGCTGGAGAACTCTCTCTCAGCAAGATTTCTTTATTTTGTTTAAACTGGAGAGGGGTAAAAAGATTAGTGCTGAAATTCACTGGTATTTTTCCAGGAGTAGCTGGACCTCTAAATTGACATGAGAGTGGCCATGTCTTGATAAATTGAAATATTTTCACTGTTTAAATGCTCAACACAGATAAATAACTTCCTTGTCTGCCCTTAATGATAAAGAATGTCTTAGCTGCTAGTTTAAATTGTTTTATTTTTAAATAGAAACACATTAGTCTTTCTAAACATATTTGTTATTTCCCTTGGGGCTCACATAATAAATTTTTCATATCCACCCTCTGTTGTTTTCCATAAAACATCACTGAACTGCGGCTTGGAACATTTGTTGCCCAAACCTTCAAGGAGCAGCTTTGTGTAAATGTAGCCTTTTCTGCTTTTTTATTTTTAGGTTTATAAAAAACTGGGTCAGACACATCTGGCCCTAATGAATTTCTCCTGGGCAATGGACCTGGATCCCAAAGGAGCCAACAACCAGATCAAGGAGGCCATTGACAAGCGTTACCTCCCCGACGACGAGGAGCCCATCACCCGCGAGGAGCAGATCAGTGAATGTTACCCCTATGAGTCAGGTCTGTGCTCCCAGCCCTGGGGCAGGTCAGGGGCTTCTGCCACTTGGGTGTGGGAAGAATGCCAGGTTTAATAAGTGAAACATTCTGCTCAGCAAGTAAGAACTCTGGAGGCTCTTCATTCAGCAGAATTCATTCATTTTCCCTACAGAAAGCATGGCGTGAAGGGTTGTGAAATTTCTTTAGATGTAGTAGGACAGAGATCATGGTAACTCTGAATTTACACATATCAGGGGTGGCTGTAAGAGTATCCCAGGAGAGCAGGACATTCCCAGGGCTGCAAGCATTCTGTCATAAAGCATCAAATAATTTCAGAGTAAATGAATGGCAACTGACGTTGTCTGTAGAGGCTTTTTCAGAAGTTAAACTGGATGTTGGATAAAAATACTTGGTGTGCTAAATGTAAAAGGTGGCAAAGAAGAAAATATAGCAGGATTTGGATTCTTATTAATAGACAAATGCTGTGTCCTGAAATTCTCAACTGAAAAAGTAGGGAAAGGTGGCAGCTGTATATCACATTGGTTTTTATTGGTCCTGTGTGCTTTTTAATATGGGAACTTTACCCTGCACTGTACTTCTGGAAATATCCAGAGTTTTTCCCTCCCTGCTGTTGGAATTGGGGTAATTTTGAGCCCTGGCTCCCTGAGCTGAGCCTGTTCTGACCAGGAGATGGAGACAGAGACTGGAACTGCTGAGCAACACCTGAGCAGTACAGGAAGAAAACCCCAAAGCCCAACCAAACAAGAAAAAAAAATTTAAACAGGAAAAAACCAAAAGCTTAATCTGTCCAATAAGCATAAACAAAATAAGTGTTGGGCTGTGTGTCACAGTTCAGCTTCCCTGGCTGTGCAGAGAAAGTGTGGAAGAGTTCCACAGCCTCAGCTGAATGACCCTCAGTGTACATGGAACAAACTCAAGCAATTCAAGGTAATTTGGGGGGAAAATGGAATTTTTTTTTTAATACTTTGGCTGCCCTGCCTTTGATGGGCCGGGCTGGGTCATGGGGGAAGCTTTGCAGTGGGACAGCTCTGTGGTCTCTGACCCCGAGGTCTCTTTCCCTCCGCAGTGGGCACGGACGAGTCCCAGGAGAGCAGCATGACGGACGCGGATGACACGCAGCTCCATGCCGTGGAAAGTGATGAATTTTAACCTCCAAGAGCCAGTGTCTGAGCTTAAGTGTGTGTGACTGGTACTGTCGTGTTCTCCCCTTCCTTGGCATCCTGGGTTCCACATCTCTGAGCCAGCACTGTTGTTGTTCTCCACTGACACCACGAGTGCACCTCAGACCTGAACTGTACCAGAGTTCATGGCAGTGCAATATCCAGCTGCTGCTGAGTCTGACTAGTTGGCTCTTACACACTTATGGAAATGGCTGAGGAGAAAATGCTGGTTTTGGACTCCCCCCTTGCTGGAAAAAAATATCATGGAAGACAGACTTGGTTTGCTGTATGGAAGCCAGTAGATGTGGGGATAGTACTAATGACGAGGTGTCTTGTTCTTTTTCCAGAAATGTGTCTTAGTTTGGGTCTTCCTTGGTAAGCAGAGTGCTGAACCTCATTTCCCAGTTCTCCAAGGACAGTGTTGACAAACAGGCTGTTCAAGACTTTTGCATATTGTAGTGTAACTTAAATGCCAGGGAGTGTCAATGACCTTAAAGCTCCAGTGTCTCCAGTGAGCAACCAGGACTGGGTGCGTGTCAGGCCACGTGAAACACCCCTGTCCCTGCCTAGAGTGCAGCTGCAGGAGAATCACATTGCAGGATCAGAGCTTTCATCAAATGCTTTCATGTTCTAACCATGAATTAATTTATTCACCTGGTTTTGGAAAGGTCAGTGTTTACTTTGTATTTCAGTCAGCACCACCTTGCTTCATTTTTCATGCACCCCTTGACTTGTTCTTCCCCTTTGAAGAATAAAAATTAATAAAGGGCAAAATCAAGAGAGAAATGTAGATACAAGTGTAATGTGAAACATCAAACCCTTAATCCTGTGAGAGCGGGAAGACTGGAAGCCTTAATACAATCAGAACCTTGGTCAAATGCATCAAATAATTGTCTCAGATCAGTATCTCCTTAGGTCTGTGATCACTTTGAAAACTATATTGTAAAGTGTGGTCCAAGCAGGATGCAAAAATGTGCAATTATCTGTCTTTTTCCTTATTTTTTTAAGCTGTTCTTTCAGTTTCCCATTCTAGGAACATTTTCCTCCAGGGTCTGTTTCTGAGAGGAGAAAGCTGTGCCACATTAGTGAGTCCAAACTGCTCTCTGTAGCATTCTGCGGCAGCAATTGGTGCCCTTTGTGCAGTGATGATAAAGCAAGTGTATGATACAAGCAGTTTTAAAGCGCAATTTATGCCTAATAAATTGGGAATGATACAAATTTCATAGCAATGTATTTGTTGTGGTCAGTATTAATGTTGTGGGTTTTTTTTCTTTTTTTTTTTAATCTATTGGTTTTTAGGGGTCTCTTAGTTTCCTTCACACTTCAATTTCTTTTGAATTTTGTCCTTGTCCACTTGGCACCTCCCCTGTCCCGGCTTCTCTCTGGTCAAGAGCCACAGGGACACCTTTATCCTTTGAAAAATCATCCCCGAGTTCTGAGTGAAAATAGAATTCTGTGGCATGGTGGGTTTTTTTGAAGTAGGAGGATGGGCAGTGAAGAATAGGCTTCAATTCCCCTCATAGGGTAAAAAAACCCTCTAAAATCTGAGGAATTAAAAGGGATGAAATTTTTGCCTCTGCTACGCACTTGTGATCAGCTGGGTCTGGAAGGTGATGGATTGACTGGGAGATCATGGCACGTTTGGGCTGGATTGGGGGATCTCACACGGATTCCTGTGGCTGAGGTGTTCTGGGGTGATTCCCCTTTCCTGGAGAGTCTTCCCTGGGACTGATCTGCACCTCGGGCAGAGCTCCCAGGCCCTGCTCCTGAGGTTGCTGTGTCTCTCCTGGTGTGGTTTTCCCATCTAGCTCCAGCTTGTGGCAGCTTCCCAGCACATCCCTCGCATGGAGGAGTCTCTGAGCAGCACCTCCTGGTAAGGTCTGCAGGCAGCACTTGTGGAATGCCACTAATTGCCATGTTAATTGGCTTCCTTTTGGTTCCCAGCATATTTTCTAAACAAAAGCAGGAGGAAGCAGGTGCTATTTATTTTTCCATAACAAATGTTGTTCATGTGGGGACCAGAGATCCAGGAATTGAAGGGGCTTTTTTCCTTTTCCTTTGTTCCCTGAAAACCACAGTAAAACTCTCAGCCCCTGGGAAAAAGCTCTTAACTCAGCTGGGCTGTTCAAAGGATGTTTGTGCTATTTGGGAGACTTAATACATAAAAGCATTCCTGGCTTTATATGTTCATCCTACCTTAAAGGTGTTTTCTTTTTTTCCCAAGAATCCAGGGTCACATTTAGCCCATGCTGCTATTTTACGTTCTAAGGAGAAACACAAAATTAGTATTGGAGGACTAAAATTTGGCTCTTTGAGGAAGGACAGAGAGGAGGAGGCCAAGCATGGAGGCACTGGCAGGCAGGTGAGAGCAAGTGTTCACTGAGGAGAATTAGGGAACTGTCATTTTGTTACAACAAAACTATGGAAGAATGCAAAGTGTGGGTGTGGTGTTACTATTTGCATTGAAACAATGTAATTTGTCTTTTTTTTCCTTTTCTTGATTTTTTTTTTTTTTAATTTCAAAAATTGTACAGTCCTAGGGGAAAAAAAGTCTTTTCTGTTAATATATTTGCAATTCATGAAAGGATGTGGAAAATCCAAATAAATTACTTTTAAAAGCAGGCTTACCCCTGGGTGCTTTGGGTCAGGGGTGGGGTTTGTCCTTCAGGAGTTGGGCAAGTGACAGAGGTTGGGAAAGGTTTAGGGACACCTTGGGGTTCTGTCCTGTCCTTCCCAGGGCTCCACGTGTCGCCTGTAAATCTACCACAGCTTTCCAAGTGGGCTGCAAGATCCTGGCTGGAATTCTGGGTGAGGTGGGAGGTGTGACACTGGTGTGACACCAGGTGTAAGGATGTGGAGCTGATGAGGCCACGGAGCTGTTCCAGGGCTGGAGCCCCTCTGGAGCCAGGCTGGGAGAGCTGGGGATGCTCAGCTGGAGAGGAGAAGCTCCAGGGAGAGCTCAGAGCCCCTTGCAGGGCCTAAAGGGGCTCCAGGAGAGCTGCAGAGGGACTGGGGACCAGGGATGGAGGGACAGGACAGAGGGTGCATGGCTTCCCACTGCCAGAGGGCAGGAATGGATGGGATAGTGGGGAGAAACCTTCCTGGTGAGGCCCTGGCACAGGCTGCCCAGAGAAGCTGTTGCTGCTCATCCTCACGTTCCATCCTGCAGTGACAGGAGATTCAAGAAGTTTTTGGGTATAGAGCAGGTGAGTTTTATTTTCATTTTTTCCTGCTTTCCATAGCAGGTCCCCACCCTGTGGCTGCAGCTGTTGTTGCTCAGCAGAGAAATTAATTATTAGTCTCTTATACTTCCAGGCCTGGCAGAAAAGCTTTCCAGGAAGGCTCATGGCTGTGCAGGAATTCCTCCTGCTGCATGTGGTCATCTTGGATTGAACCTTTTACCACTCATTTTTGCCCAACCTAATCCAGTAATTTTTGAGAGCCAAGTTTGGCTGTACAGGCGACACTGAGATTAACCCTTTCCTAGTTGCTTCCCCCTATTTTCTCCCATGGTTCTTTTACTCCTGGACATTTATTCCTGTGTCTCGTAGTTCAACTCTTGGTCACTGAGTTCCTGCCCTGCAGTGAGAGCTGAGTTGTTCTTCCTGTGTCTCATTGCGGCCTCTCCGTGTGGGCTGGAACTGGGTGATGAAGCTGCATGGAGCTGGGCTCTGCCTAGTGGTGAACCCGGGCTTTGTTCAGGGCAGGCTGAGCTTTAGATGCCTCCAGAGAAAGGCAAAGCAGTGATGAAGTTGGATTTATCCATTGTTCTAGGGCTGAATTGCAGCTGTGTAATGAACACCAGGAGCTGTTTATGAATACCTGCATCTTACTGAGGTTTGCACTTCGTTCTGTTGCTCACCACTGACTTTGTTACTGCACCATCTTCTTATTTTCTGTCCCTCTGTCCAAGCCTGTGACTTTGTTTTGAGTGAGAGCTGGTCCGTGAGCAGGAGCTGCTTTTCATTTTTAATGGAGCAGAACAGGGTTTTTATAAGGCAGGGAGCCCTGTATTCCTGATCCTCCAGGGAGCAGGGTTTAAAATTCCATTAACACAGAAAAGAAAACTTTCCTTGCTTTTGCCCATCTTCTTTTCAAATCTGTGTT
Organism: Corvus cornix cornix; assembly: GCF_000738735.6. Lineage (NCBI taxonomy): Eukaryota > Metazoa > Chordata > Aves > Passeriformes > Corvidae > Corvus > Corvus cornix. The sequence goes on along the minus strand of NC_046352.1, from coordinate 4,597,429 downwards.
TGTGGAGCACCAGATTTCCCAGTTAGTTTGGGTCCAGCTGCTGTAGAACTGCTGAGAGATGTTCTTGGGTGAGCAGGGACAGGAGAGGACTCAGACCCTTCCCTGGACCCCCACAGCAAACGCCTCCCCAGCCTCTGTGTCCTTACCTCCAGCTGGGCAGTCCTGGAGCAGTTCCATGGATCAGCAATGCTGGACCAGAACAATCCATGGAGGAGGAAATGGGGCAGAGGAGAGGTGCCCAAATGCCCCTTCTATGGCTCTGGCTGCATTTCTGGTCCATCCATCAGTGTTTGGGAGTCCTGCCCCCCATCATGTTCTGACCTGTTCTCAACTGGGACCTGTTCTCCTGGCCCAGACTGTTTTACTCAGCCTTAAAGGAGGGAAGGCTTTCAAAAATCCTGATGGTACCAAGAAGGGAAGTACCAGAAACAGTTTCAAAGATCAGTTCCATCCAAACTACTCCAGAAAACCACATCCAGAAAGGAGCCATGTGTTCCTTTCTTGAAATCTTTGTTTAGTTAAAAATCTCCCATTCCCAAATCCAGCACTTTGTGTCCACATGTGTGTGAAACAACAGAAATCCTTTGTTGCCAGGACATTTGGGAAACGAGCTTAGAGAGAGAAGAGGATTAATCACTACTTTCTGCCTCTTTTGGATTCTCCTGTGTCTCAAGAGATTTAGGAAAGTCTCTCTCTGGCAGGTGTTTCTCCTCAGTCCCATTCTGCTGGGTGAGCAGCTCATGCACTCAGTGCTTTTAAACACTTTGTCACCTGCAGAATAAGGTCATAGTCTGGATTTTCCTGGATAACCAGGAAAAACAACCTGGTTGTTTCACCTTCCCTGGGCAAGGAGAGCAGGGACAGTGTCTGTGTGAGGACAGGGAATGCAGCTGCTCTGCGTGGGCCATCCTGATCCATCTCTGGCAGTGTATTTGGAGCATCTCAAACATCTTTCCAGTGCTGAAAGGGGCTTAGAAAAAAAGAGGGAGAGTAATGTCTTATGCAGGCAGATAGTGACATAACAAGAGGGGGAACCATGTTAAGCTGAGAGAGATTCAGATTAGATGTTAGGAGGAAATTCTTTACTCAGAGTTTGGTGAGGCCCTGGCACAGGTTGCCCAGAGAAGCTGTGGTTACTCCATCCCTGCAAGTGTCCAAGGCTGGATGGGGCTGGGAGCAACCTGGGATGGTGGAAATGTGTCCCTGCCCATGGGAGGGAGTAGAACAAGATGGGCTTTGAGGTCCCTTCCTGCACAAACCATTCCATGATTCTGTGATCCTCTCCCCAGCTCCGCTGTCCCAAAGGGAAACCGCAGCTCTCATTGCACAGGAGGACCATCAGGGAGAAGTGAGGGAGCTCCCCTGCTTTTTGGCCTGTGGGACAGGGAGCTGAGTCTTTTATTTGAATTAAACTTGTCCTGTGAGTGGGATAAGAACTAAAAGACAATTTAAAAAAAAAAGAGTGGCAGCAGATGAAGAGCTCCGTGGCCATGCCTCACATCAGTGGGCAGGAGAAGCCAGTGGAAGAGCCTTCTGTGTCTAGGAGCAGAAGATGACACTGGGGTGACCCTGACTTCAGCAGTGTGTGGCTCACAAGGGACCGAGGGAGCTGCTGGTGAGTCCTGTGGGTTGGGTTCCTTGGGGACCACAGTAGCGCTTGGGGCCAGCCCGGCACGGCCACGGCTGTGAGGACACGGGGCAGCACTGCTCGCCCTGCCCCTGCCCCAGCGTCCCCCGTGGGACAGGGACCGGCGGCAGCCACGGGACACAGGCCCAGGGCCACGCGGGGGACACGGGCCCTGCCTCACCTGTGGGACATGGGCCTGGTGCCATCCGTGGGGCAGGGCCCGGTGTCCCCCGCGGGACCGCAGCCCCCGGCACCGGGGCCGGGGCTCGGTGTCCCGGCGGCACCTCCCGGTCCCCCGGCAGGTCCCTCCCCGCTGCGGGACCCGCGCCCCGCACGGGGCAGGAGTGGCCTGCGGCCCGCGGGACGCCCCGCGCGTCCCCCGGCTCCCGCCCCGGTGCCACCTGCGGGACACCGACGCCCCGTGTCCCCCCCCCGCCCGTCCTCCGCCCCGCACCCGGGGCCGCCCCCGCCGCCCCCCGCCCGCCGCTCCCGCGGCCCGGCCGGACCCGCGGCTGCCCCGGGGGGGCGGCGGCTCTCCCGGGACCCCCCAGTAGGGCCCGTGCCGGGGGCGGGAGGGGGCCCGGGCGGGGGGCGGCGGGCGGGGGGCGCGGGGGGGCGGCGCGGGGGGCGCGGGGCAGGGGCCGAGCGGCGGCACCGCATCAATCACCGCCCGCCCCGCCCCCCCGGCGCTGATTGACGCGCCCGCAGCCAATGGGGCGCGCCCATGCCCCGCGCCCAGCCAATGGGCGCGGGGGAGGGCGGAAGGTCCCCGCTTGAAGGCGGCGGAGCGGCGCAGGTAGAAGCGGGCGCGGTGCGGGCGGGGGGCACGGGGGGGGCCTCGCACGGCCCGGGGGTCGCCGCCCCCGCTGTCCGCGGGCAGCGCCGGCCCCGGCCCCGCGGCCCCGCCGTTCCGCAACTTGGCTGCGGGGGCCGGGCCGCAGCGGGGCTGGGGGGGGGGGGGGCGGGCGGCTCCTCCTGCCCGGGAGTTGGGGGTCGAGGGCAGGGTCGCAGTGGACGCCGGGCCCGGGGCTCCGGGAGAGCTCCGCCCCGCCGCGCTGCCCCGGGGGGCCGGGCCCGGCCGGCTTCGTGCAGAGCGGGGACCCCCCCCCCCCCCCGCCCGCCGCCCCGCGCCTCCATTTTAGCCCGGGGAAGCGAGGCCGGGCCCGGGGGGCTTCGAGCAGGATCGGGAGTGGGGGGCGGCCCCCGCGCCCCCGGGCCGCGCTGCGAGCGCTGCCGGGCCCGGCCCCGCCGGCCCGCCCGGGGCGGGATGGAGGTAACGGTGGGAGGGGGTGGCAGAGCCCCCTTGTGACAGCCCTTTCTCTCTCCAGCTCCTGGATTTTCCTACCTCCTCGAGTAAATAAATAAGAAACTTCCATCCCGCCCGACGTCGGCGGAGGCTGGTAGGATCCGGAGGCCGTCCCCGTGCTGCCGGCTGCCCACCTGGAGCGCAGGTGTGAGGATGGGCCTGGCCAAGATGCCCAGCAAGGTACGTCCCGTCTGCCCCGCTGGCCAGGGCGCCCGGGGCCCTCCGCCCCCAGCGCCGGCCGGGTCGGGTGTGCTTAGGTGCCTTGGCAGGTGCTGGGTTGGTTCCTGGCCGTGCAGGATGAGGCTGGAGCCCTGCACGTAGTTTCTTGGCTCATGCAGAACTTTAAAATGGAGGTTTGGGATTATGGCTGGAAGTGTGGATTCATCCCGTGTGTACAGGGTGTTTCTCTCTCCAAAGCTATTCCAATGCATGTAGTGAAGAGACGTGGAGGTTCCTTTCGGGAGCACGTGTGTGTATTTACAGGTGAACCCTTGTGTGCAGCAGCATCAAGACGTCAAGGCATGACTTGCCCAGAAAAAGAAAGATCTATTTTTTTTCCTCCCTTTGTTGTGTTCATCCTTAAACCCCAGGTTTGCACTATAAGGTCTTTTTAATTTGCTGATATGATCTGGTTTATAGATGTATTTATAGTATCCAAAGAGTTTTGTGTACACCTGTCAGAGGGGTCTTGGCTTTGTCCTGTGAAAACCAAAGGTCTAAAACTGGAGTTTCCTGCTCACATTAATTAATGTCCCTCTGGTTTCCCCATGTGTGAGGTGGCTGTGGTGCTTCTGGGTCTGGAGTGGAGCCTGGCAGGGTTTTGCTGGTGCTTCTTTAGAAAAGTGACCTCTTGCCTTGCTAAAGTTATTACACATTAAAATTGTGTCCTAAACACTCAGGTACAGGAATTGAATTCTGTGCAGCTGCATAAAACCTGAAGGGAATTGCTAAAGTGAAGGATATTTCCTTCTCTTCATAAATCTATGAGCCAAAGCAACCTAACTTTAGGCCAATTATTGAGGCTGAGTTTAGACAAATTCTCTTGTAATGGGAAAACCAAAAATCTTATCTCAATCCCTTCACACTGACCTTATACAAATCTGCTGTGGTATTTGATCTCCAGTTGGCCAACACAGTAGCAGAGCTCTTGGTCTTTGTACACAGAATAACAGTGAGTTGTTTTGTGGGCTTTAAAAAATAGAATTAAAACTCCCTGTTGTGGGTTTTGGAGGTTATCCCGAAATACCTTGGAAATCTGTGCTCCTACAGCTCCTGCTGACACAGGTGGGAATTCGGAGATAACTTCTCTGCAGACTGGTCTTTATTTCCAAAGTGCCACATGGTGATGTGTTGGGGTTTGATGCGTGGCTGTGTGGAGCCAGTCACCCACGTAGGCACTGGGGTGTTGTCAGCCCCATGAGTGTCCCACCTAACAGGACATTTGTCCTGATCCCAAGTGCCAGCTCCTTAGGCTCATGCTGCAGCCTGGAAAACTTGGGAGGAGAAAACCCAGTAAAATTTAAGAGAGCTGCAGCCCTTGTGGGATGGGGAGATGGTGCTGGTTTGGTGTCCTGGCTGGGGAAGCTGCGGGAGGTGCCCCAGCTTCGGGAGGGCACTGCAGGGTGTCCCTGATGGAGCAGGGAAGGGCACATGGGAGGATGACACTGGATTGTTTCTGCCTCCCATGAGCTGGAAGGAGCAGTGCCTGTGTGTGCTGGTGGGGCACAGAGGGGGTGTCCGGCCATTGCTGAGGGGCGTTTGCTTCTGGTGGTGAGGATCTTGCTGGATCTTGTTTTTTGGAGTGTGTTGAGTGTGTCACAAGTTGAATTGCTTTACAGCTCTGCTAGGACCTGAGGGCTGTTCTCACCGGTATCCCCCACTTGTGCTCAAGCTCTAGCACCTGGTATTGTCACAGTTTGCAATGTTTTATTGTCATAGAAGAGACCAACTCAATTATAGCCCTTAAATTTTATAGAGCTCATTACCTGGAGCTCCTCAGAGGGGTGGGAGGTTTGTGGGAGCAGAGGAGCAGGAAGCCCTGCCTGGTCCTTCCCAGGGAAATGCAGCCTGTGCTGCTCCAGCCCTGGCTGTGCTGTGGTTGCAGAACGGGGACTCGTTGCCTTCTCCTTCCCGTTGCCATTTCCCTGTGGTTGCCTGGGCTCCGATTCTCCTGCGCTGGACTTGTCATAGGAAGTGTTGTTAATAAGAGCAAGTAAAGACAGGACTTTTTCACCTCTCAGTTCTGATTTCTGGCTGTGCTGCCGAGGGTGTGAAGGCAGGTGGATCTGTCTGGGACTGAGGAATTTGCATGAAGCCCTGACACTCTGGGCTCAGACCTGCAGGTTGGGTTATCTCTGGAACAGAGGGTCTCAGAGCACAGCCCTGATCACAAGATGCTGAGTGACTCTTCACCAGGGACACAGGAATAAATAATCTAATATCCTGATTATTAGCTATGATTCAGTCTGGTTAAAATGCTGCTCCAGTTTGGGATTAAACTGATTTATAAGCAGCTACCAATAGCATGGTAATATTTCCCCCACGTCTGGAAATCCAAACAGCAGTAGAATTGTTCCAAGTGCCCTACAGCAGAAATAGGAACTAATTCTTGTAGTGGATATGGGTAAAGTCACATGAAAAAGAGGACTGCAATGTGAATCAACAAACAGGGACTTTTAAAATTGGTGTTAGTGTGGCTTGAGGCAGAGGGTGTCCCCTCTCCCTCTAGGGCCAGCAGTGATGGGAGGCTGGATTTGGGAGTCTCGGGTTCACTGTTGACTCACACAGGGCGCGTGAGGTGCAGGATTTGGTGCAGATTGAATCTATGAAGATGTTCTGTGTGACTTAGCCATGGCTTGTGGATAAAGGAAAGTAGATCAAGACTTTCCAACTGGAAGAGGGAGAAAGGGTTGAGTTGTGCAGCAGGTATAAACCCAGCTTCCCTCTCAGCCTGTGCTGGTATGCAGCTATCAGTCCCCAGCTGGAGTAACAGCTTAAAAATTCAGGGTGGTTTATCGTGAGTGCTCAGCCAGACATGATTCTTCAGGAACCGCTTCTCTGTGCTCCCCAAGCTGGAACAAGGAGAAGTTCTCACCAGGACTCTGTGAAGCTGCTTCTTCTTCTGTCCAATGTGCTTTGGTCTGATGCAACAGCAGGGAGGATTTGAGAACTTTTTGGCACGATGGGACCAATGCCTTTGGCAGGGGCTCAAACACACTGGGGTGAAGTTTGTTACCTATGTGAAGTAGTCCAACATTCCCTGGGCTCACATCCCTATGGAAGCCATAGAACTACATTTCACAGTGGAAAGTGTACATGGAAATCTTAATTAATTCAAAGTATCTTAATAATGTGTCACAGTAACAAAGCCCCTTGACTTCACAGTATTTTAAATAATTTTCCCCCTCACCTGGCTATCCTTGAGTGACCTGGGTGACTTTGAGAGGTACCCATGGTCTGTGGAGTAGATACTCCAGTATGAAAACAAACAACAAGGGCTTGGAATGACAGGGAAAGGGAATGGCTTTAAACTAACAGAGAGTAGGTTTAAATTGGGTATTAGGAAGAAGTTGTTCCCTGGGAGGGTGGGAAGGCCCTGGCACAGGGTGCCCAGAGCAGCTGTGGCTGCCCCTGGATCCCTGCAAGGGTCCAAGGCCAGGTGGGACAGGGCTTGGAGCAGCCTGGGATAGTGGAAGGTGTCCCTGCCTATGGATGGTCTTGAAGGTCCCTTCCCACCCAAACCATTCTGGGATTCCATGTTGTCTTTGGAATTCTGAATGTCTGTATCAAATGGCTCCACCTAAATCATCAAGGGGGTTTTCAGACAAGCATTTGAACTTACACTGATCACTCAGCTCTTTGCGAGTAGCACATTCATTTCCTGGTCTTATCAAGCAAACTAAAACTCCACTGATCCAGAAATCTCCTGAGGAAGATCCAGGTTTGTAGCTCACCTTAGGATACGTTAGTTGAACAGATACCTGCCTCATCAGGGAGGGGTTGCTGAGTCTTACCAACCTCTGTGCTGTTTGCCTTCATGTGCTTCTATTTTCTGCTTTTTAAGGACTTTGCCCTTTTTCTTTCCCATTTAGTGGGCATTTTCAGTGAGCTGCCTGGGACATGCTGTGTGTGTCGTAGCTCAGGAGGGCCTTCCTTTCCATCATTCTGGTGAAGAAGATTGTCAGGAGAGCAATGATTACTGCAAAGATCTCTTGTTGCTACAGCTTATCCATATTTAGCTTTAAACCAGAAATGTTTTGCATCATCTGAAGCTTTTGGGGCCACTGACAGTTGAGTTCACTGTTTTTTGTTAGGGTGAAGTTGCAAATGAAGATGCAAAAGTTGTGGTTGTATCTGTAGGGAGTCTCATCACTGTGACTCAGTGGCCATCCACCTTTCCCGCATTCAGGATGTTTCCCAAACTGGAATAGCATGTTTTTAGGCTCAAAAGTAATAAATAATAGCACTTAAAAGTTATTTTATGTGCAGATGTGCATATACTTATTGTATAGAGAGTTAAATTTCTGAGGCAGGTTCAATCAGAGCAAGTAATGAGGATGAATAGGTGGAAAGATGAGGTAACAATTAAGTGTGAGTAGCTGGGTACACAGTCCTCACCAGATACTGTGGTTTGAGTGTTCTGGATGCTCTGCAGAAGAGGACAATTCAAAGGATGATGCTGTAAAAATGGGGATTCACTGGGGAGAGCTGCTCTTGTTCATGTGGGGCATCTCAAGATCAGGAGCGTCCTGTGTGAGGACAGGTGGCTGGTCCAGGAGTGGCCAGGTGACCAGCTGTGGCACAGTTTTGAGTGGGAAACTTGGGACTGGCAGGGCCGTGGGAGGTACATGTCAGAGGCCAAAGTTGTGTTATTTTAGACTGCGTGGCAATTTTTGCTACATCATCTCCAGATCAGGCTGGATGATGGAAGCTGCAGCTGTGTCTGTGCTGCAGGAAGATCCAGACCTGTTCTGGAATGGAAGGTGGAAATCTGGGCTCTTGGTCTGCGCCTCAGCAAAAAATCCTGCACTGCAGAATGAAAAGATCAGAAACGTTATTGCACAGGAATTTCTTTTAACTTCCTCCACAACAGATTGTCCTCACTCTTCTGTTCCAGTACAAAACCACATTTGTTGCTACTTCTGCTTTCTGGTTCTGAGGAGATCAGGAGAAGTGTGAAGCTGCTGAATTCCTCATGCAATTGTCTTTCAGAAATGGTAATTTTGTTACCCTTAAGAATAGATTGTGTTCACTGTGTGACCCCGTTCGGTGCTGCATGTGGGGCTGCTGATAACACACTGCCCTGCTGTCCTGCTTGGCACTGTTTCATCGCTGACTGTTCAAGGTCTCTACGCTCTTTTTTTTTTTAAGGTACTGCATGAGAGTGCTGAGCCTGGGGTAACTGGCGTGTGGGGATGGAATGGCCATCAGGAAGGGGACAGCTGGGACTGCAAGGGACAGCACAGGAGCGGAGCTGGTTGTCTGCAGCTCCCTGCTAGGGCATAAAAACCAGCATTGGTCTCACTGCTGTCCTTAGTTGGATATTTTTCTTGGAAAAACACTTAGGTATGAGCTACGTTTTGAGCATTTGTGTTGTCAGCAGAGACCTCTGGGGTGGCTCTTACTGCAAGCCCAGGTGGTCGCACACACCCTTAGAAAAATGATGAAATGTGAATTTCCTGACCCAAAAAACGCAGCTGTAATGACGGTGCCATGGTGTGATTTGTTAAGCAATATGTTGGATTTTAAAGAGCAATGGTAGTGTCTTGACTCTGTATCTCCAAATGCTTTTTAGAGGAAGGGAGCGTTGCTCAGGTACGTGGTGGGATTCCTGAGCAGGGCTGGGAGTTGGACTCTGATCGTTATGGGTCCCTTCCAGCTCGGGGTGTTCTGCAATTGCTTGTGTGGTATTGTACCACCTTGTGTGGTGCTGGGATTGAAGCAAGAGGAGGAAATAAACTTGTCTGTGTGCACTGCATAATCCAGGCCAGGATTGTCCATATGGAAAGAGGATTCCTGCTTACCTAACTCTGCAGTCGAGCAGGACAGGTTTTGTTTTTCTCTAAGTGCAGGGGCAGGTTCTCCTCTGTGACGGTGAACACAGCTGGCACTGCTGTACCTTTTTCCCTATGCAGGCAAGTGATGGTCTAAAGCACTTTCTTCTTGGCAGAGCTGCATTCCTGCTGTAGAGGCAGCAGAGCAGTGTTCTGGCTGAGAGAGATCCAGCCCCAAACTGCCGCCAGAGCAGGGAAGTGCCTTTGCCTGGCAGGAATTTCGAGCCGGGTTGAGGCACTCCGAGAGTGCCGGGGGCAGGTGGAGGCGTGGGCTCTGTCTGTGCTGGGGGACAGTCAGTGTCACCCGCCTGCAGGTGGCCAAAGTGAAGGTCAAAGAGGTGACATGGTTCCCTGCAGTCCCAAACGAATCCTTTCCTGCTCTTGGTGTGCGCTGCGTGACGGAGCTTGTGAGGAGGGGGAAGGATCCGGGGGACAGTAGGAGGAACCCTCTTTGCCGGGCTGCAGGCCCGCTCCCGAGGCTGCCAGCCCTGCGTCTCCCCGGGACACCGTCCCCAAACCCTGTTCGGAGCCTCGGAGCTGCGGGAGCAGGGCGAGCCCTGGAGCCCGGCGGGGCGCTGGGGGTCGTGGAGCCTTTGGGCAGATTTTCTGGGAATAAAGCTGGGGACTGTGGCAGGAGCGATGCGAGACGAGCCAGCAGGGAGCTCCCGGGGCTGCGGGTGGAGGCGGGAGAGCGTGACGTGCGGTTTTGGGGGGAAACACTTAAACGGCGAAAGTTGGGGGTTTTTTTTCATTTTTCCCGGGAGCGGGCTTGCGGTGGAAGAGCGGGCAGCGCTGTGCATTTTGGGCGGGAAACGGTTAAAACAGAGGCGTTCCTGCAGCGCCGTGTCCTGCGTGTCCCCCGGGCGCGGGGGCGGGCGGACTCCAACTCCCGCCGTGCCCCGCGCCCGGCCGCGGGCTCCCCCTGGCGGTGTCCGGCGGGGAGCGCAGCCTTCCGCAACGGCGGGGCCGCGGCGGGCGGACAAAAGGCGGCGGGTCCGCCCCTCCCTCCCCTTCCCCTCCCTCCCTCCTTCCCCGGCGGCGGCGGCGGTGCCGGTGCCCGCCCCTCCCCTCCCTCCCCTTCCCCTCCCCTCCCGCACTGCAGCTCCTCCGCGCGGCCGCGGCGGGCGCTCGGCGGGGCCCCCCGGCTGCGGGCGGGCGCGGGTTGCGCTGCGCGGCGCGGCCGCCGGGGGCGCTGCGGCGGCGCCCCCCCGCCCCCCCGCCTCCTCCCCGTCCTCCTCCTCCTTCCCCCCGGTGCATTCTCCGGCTGACGGGAGGGGGAGGGCAGGGAAGGAGCCCGGCCGCCATTTTCGAGCCGCGCCGCCGCCGCGCTCGCCCGGAGCAGGGGGGACCGGGCGCGCCGACGAGAAGCGCCGCAGCGCCCGCTCCGCCCCAGCGCTCCGACCCGGGGGCGGGGGGGCCCCGCTCCCCCCTCCCCCCCCACCCCCAGCACTGCGGCCGCCGAGGGAGACGGGCGAGCCCATCCCCCGTTCCGCCGGGGCGGGCGGGGGGGGCGCCGGGGGTGGCGGCGCCGCGGCTGCCGCCCCTCGTCCCGGGGGGGCCCGCTTGGTTTGTTTGCGAACTGCGCCCGTTTCGCCGCGGCCGAGCCCGCCCGGACCGCGCTCGCCGCTCGTCACGTGGTAGGTGCCGCTCGCCCCGCGCCCGCCGCCCCGCGCCCGCCGCGCCTCCCCCGCCGCCCCTTTGTTAGAGCCGCCGCGCCCCGCCGGGCCCCGCCGCCGCCGCGCCCCAACTTCTCTGAGCCCCCCCTTGCCTGCCCTTCCCCTCCCCGGTGCGGCGGAAAGTGCGGGGGTCGCGGCGGGAGAGCCGCCCCGCACCCCCCCGCCCGCCGCCCCCGGTGCTGCGGCTCCCCGGGGCGGGGGGGGGGGCGGCGCGGGCGGGGGGCGGTGGCGCCACTTTAAATTGAAATTCCGTCCCCGGGGGTCCCGCAGGGTCGGGTCGGGGCCTCTCACGTGGCCGCTGCCCCCGGGGAGGGGAAGGGACGGGAGGGGAGGGAGGAAGGGGGGGGCACTATTCCCTAACCTGGTGGGAAAGGGGGGCTGGGGTGGGGGGGCACACGCGAAGTTTTAAAAGTAAACAGAAAAAAAAAAATTAATTGCATAACCTCAAAGCTTGCAAAACGCGTGGAGGGAGCAGGTCCCGCGGCCCCAAATCCGCCTGGAAAATAGGAGCGGAGCGGTGCCGGTAATCCCGGTGGGCTGTCACCGGCGGGAGCCGTGTCACCGGGTGCTCTCCCTGCTCCCGGGGTGCACAATAGCGTTATTTTCCAGGTGGCTTCGAGCTCCAAAACCATTTCCCTCTATTTACTTTCTAGCCGCATATTTTGTATTTTATTTATTTCAAATCGGCCCTGCCGATCCAGAATAATTTTCCCCAAAACAAGCTGGAAGAGTCGGGCTATCCTGAAATGTTTTCTGTGATCCCTACGCGTGTTTACTTCCATCACGGGATTAGCATCTTCTAGTGCTTGATTACAGAGAAATTTCCATCATTTGGGGTATAAATGGGAGTCATGTAGGAGGAAAAATAAAGCAGCTAAATATATTGGGAACTAAAGTTATTTTCTCCCCAAAAATTAGACCCACCTTCCAAACCGAGGTGTCATCTCTCCTCTCCTTAAATTTGTGTCCAGGTGGAGCGGAAGGCAGGCACTCAATAGATTTTGTTCCCTGTTATGTAAAATGCACTTGAATGACAAACTGTAGTTTTCCATGAAACCGGTCAGGATATGGGAGGAACTGCAGGTTTTTTATTTGTTTTGACTGACCATTATATTTTGAACTGGTTTGGGCCACGGCCGTGTTGATGGTTACATCATGTCATGTGTTGTGTAAAAATAAGGTGAGGAAAAAGCCCGTTTCTCCGGGGTGGGAAAGTCGGGAAGGACTCCGGTGCGGGTCGGTCCCGCTGCCTGCGGGGGATAAAACATTCTGGGGGTGGTTGAGGTGTGACGCGTGGCTGTGTGTGCCACCGAACCTCTGCCGCGGCTGGCAGTCCAGGCATCTGTTTGTGTACCAGCGTTTTCTCTTTAAAACCATATTTGTCCTTTTTATAGCCTTTGTTTTCATGGAGGAACCTCTGATGCTCTTCCCTGCTTCAGCGTATCCTCTTGGATTTCCATTCTGGCACGGGAACAGCGATGCTGTTCAAGCTGATTATATATTTTTTTTTTTTCTTTAATTGAGAAGTCAGCAGCCTTTTAAATCTGCGAAGGGGGCGGTGGAACAGAGCGGGCCCGGGGGCAGCGAAGGAGAGCCTGGGGAAAGCCCGGGCTGGTGCTGGGACCGGCTCGGAGCTCGGTTTCCCTGGCCGAGGTGCCGGCCTCCGCCCGCCCCCGCACGCCAGATACGGGCGGCCTGGCTTTTGGCGCGGGAGGGATGGGGATGGTGTGTTTTTCCCTGTAGCCGCACTGCCAAGGTAGCACAGCTGTGTGGGGCTTAATGGATTGATATGCTGCAGGAGCAGTTAATTGTGGAACTTGGTTGTGGTACTGTTATAGCTGATTTGTAATGATTTAGCAATGAGGAATGACTTGTGTTCCCTCGTCAGAGGTGATAAAGCAGCAGATGACCAGGCAGATGTGGCTGTGGGTTTCTCTTACGCCTTTTTTCCCCTCTTTTGCCTTTTATTTATTTATTTTTTAATGCTGTATTTCAGCCTCATTTGCTCTCGGAGATCATCCGGTAACCAGAGAGCTGGTGAGATTCTGACATCATGCAAGGCAGGGGTGAAAACTGAGCGGTTCTGTGACCAAAGTCACTTCTTTTTGCCCTGTTTATAACTTGTGTTTTGGTGAAGGCCACTGCCATTATCTAATGAACGCCCAGAACAAAGACTGTCTCTGGAGTTCCAGCACTCCACCCTTCCCTGCTCAGGCTCCACTTGCTGCCTGTCCTTAGGAGCCTCAAAAGGCTTTTCCATGGAGGATGAGATGCAGTGGATAGCGAGGTAAAGATAAGGCCTGAGGATTCTTAGGCCCAACCCGAGGGAAAGAGTAAAGCTTGGGGAGTGGGAGAAAGGGCAAGCAGCACATATTTTGATTTATGCGCCTTCCCCCCGCCCCCTTCCATATAATTTTCCTTTTCTGGAAAACTACTTTTTTCTGGGACCATTTTTTGAGAGTAGGTCAGTGCTATCTCAGGCCCATACCCAAACAGCACCTGATTTTGCATTTTTTCTGTTTGTTTTTTTACTGGACTGTGAGAGAAACAGGTGGGCCAACTTAGGCCTAAATGGGAATTTAATTCCTGGAAGGGTCTCAGGTGGATCACGTAGTGATGAGACCAAATAATGAGTAAGTTCTGCACGCCTGCCTCTCTTCCCAGTGTTTATCCTTCCATTAAAAAGAGCTCTGAGCACTGGGCAGTAGCAATGGCAGGTGATCTGAGAAGCACCGTTTCCGTTGCTGCATTTTATAAATACCATGTCCCTGCTCATGACTTCCAGGAATACAATGTCTATCTGGAATGAAAAGCAGCAGAGACTCGGTTTGAAAATCCTTCCCTGTAAACAGGAGTTTGGCTGCGTGTTTGAGGATGCAGTTTTCTGTGACAAATCGTTTAAATTGGAATAAAAGCTTTCTGTTCTTTCTCAGCTGGGCCAGGAGTTGTCATACCCAAATCAGCAAGAGTCTGGGTGATGCAGGACTTGAGTAAACATAATTCCATTAAACCCTGTGCATGTCCTCATCAGCCGGAGTTCAGAGCTGTGTTTTTGGAAGAGGAGAGTTTGGATAAGGTCTCGTTCAGGTTTTTTGAAGTTAGAAGATCAGTCTGGATCTCCCCTGCCACGAGGCACAGCCAGCAGGTTACTGCTGGAGTTTGGAGAGTGAGACAAATGGAGAAATGGGAGATGTGAATAGTTGGGAAGACCTAATTCTGGAGAGTACGGTTTTGACAGTGCAGTATCTGAATATGGTGATGAAACTGTGCTGTTTATCTGATAAAATGAGGGAAGAAGGTAACAAAATCACATCTCAAGAGGGGAAATGGGAGTAGCTGTCAGCCTTGAACAGGCCTCGTCCTCATCTGTGCCTGAGTTAATCTCTTGTTGCAAACTTACTTTTTTCAGATTTGGTGGAAAGAGAAATTTAATTGAAATATATATTTCTGTATTGGGAGCTGCTTCAGGCCTCAGAGGCCTTAGCAGAAGGTGGACCTTAAAGATTTCTCATTTTCAGCTCTCAGACGTTGGGAAACATCTCTCTGAAATCTTTATAACTTCCTGTCAAGGTCTGCAGCGACAGAGGATGTGATGGGAAGGTTACTGTGAAGTTGCTTTGCACTAAATGAGGAAGAGCAAGCCCAGCTCAGGCTGTAATTACGGCCCGTGAAAAAGAACCTGTGATGTGTGAGTGACCATCACTTTTTATTAAACGAGTGTCTCTGCTCTGGAGTTCTTGTCACGGTGGCAGCCACAGTGGGCTGTGCTCTCTGAGATCCGAGGAGCAGGAAAAGCTGAGATCTGCAGTCAGCTGTGCACTCGTGTCATGAGGAACCGAGTTCTGAACTCCAGTCAGAATGAAGTATTTGAACTTGGCTGCCAGACTGGGCAGGGATCTGGTGATTTGGGACACTTAATTCTGCTCCTCTCTGGGCTGTTATTTCCTCTTGAGGACATGGCCAGTTATCGCAAGGCACTCCAAAGGACTTTTTGTAGTGACAGTCAATGCCTCGTTCTAAACTATTAAGTATAAAATATGAAGTATTAAGGTGGTGCCACTTTATGGGGCAGGGGGTGTTAAGAGTTTTGGGGATAGTTGTATGCTTTTGAGCAAAGCTGGGTATGACTGCACCTAGTGAATGAAAATGTGTCTTTAAAATTAAAAGGCAATTCTGTTTTTTGTTTAACTTGCTCCCTGAGTCCTGAGTTCAGTTTTTCGTATTTCCTGGGCAACTTGCCCAGATTATGTGAAAGAAAAACAAAATCTTTCTGATACTGGATGGGGAAGACCTGGATTTCACAATTAAAGCTTTTCTAAATTTTACTTTATTTTTTACTTTTTGTCTCTGACAGGCTGCTGCTGTCTGCAGCTGACCCATTATTATTTTTTGAACCACATTTCTTGTGATTTGACTCTGAACTGCAACTTTGTTCTGAAGAGTAGCTTAACAGCAATGGGTATTTTTGTCTCCAGCCACTTAATTTTCCAGGTGAAGGCATTCTTGCTTTTGTTATTCACTTTTCCAGGTTTTTTTGGCAGAGATGACAGTTAATCTTGCTTTGTGGCTTCTGTTTTTCTTTCTGACATCATATTGATGAAACCTCCTTTACCTCAGATGATGCAATTGATTTGGTTTATTTATGTCCAGCGAAAATTCACAGGCGTAAGAGAGAATTACTCTTGCAAAAAGAGATCTCAGAGTTGACCAGACTCTGCTATTCATGTGGACAAGGAAGTGGAAACAGCAGCTTTTAGTTTAATCTTGAGGGTTTCTCTTTGGAAACAAAAGTAGAGCTCAGTAATATTTCTGGGATGTTCTTACTATTAAAATTCTTATTTTTCCCGGGGAGATTAGGCGCAAGTCTGTAGTGTTAATAGCTGTGCAAGGTACTCGTGTATGTATTGTAAAAATCTGTGGTTCTTGTGTATGTTCTTAACCTTTTTTTAGTTAACATTAAAAAAAAAAAACCTGTTTCCCAAATGTGGGTCATTGCAAGCACACAGTCTGCACGTGATAAGTGGCTTATCAATAAGGTGATCGTCCTGTACTTGCCTGTCACGTTTCCTTAATTAAAGCTTTGAGAGTTGCTTCTCATGTAAATCCCTTTCTAAATTGGTAAACGCCTGTCTTACAACTGTAAAATGTTGAAAAGCGATAACAAAAGGCACATTGAGAATCTGTTTTGCACAATAGTTGTAACTTTGGTAGATGGACGTTGTGGATATGGAAAACATTTGTAGGGCTCAGGGAGTTGTTGTATGTTGTTACCTGCTGAGGTTAGAAGCACAGATGATGTGTTTTACTTGCAAAATGAAGTGTAGAGGGATTTTATTTTAGCAAGTTTGGGGGTTTTTTTGTGTGCTTTGTTTTGGTTTTCTGACTGAAACATGTTTGTAACCACACGAATTCAAGAGTTGGCTGCACTGTTGATCTGTAGTGGGGGAGGAGAGGGGAAGTGGGAATTGGTATAATACTCACTTCCTTCAGGGTAACTTTGCTTTTATTGCTTCTAACAGCACCTTTGTGTATGTCAGGAAATGGGTGTTGGGGAGGACAGAGCTTTGAGGTGAAGGGGTTTCAGGGTGCTGGAATTCGGGATAATTTCAGGGATTGAGAGCGTAATCCAGGGAACAGAAATATGTGAGGTGGGTGTGACCAAGCGGTGCAGGAGGGATGGAGGGCAGAGGTGATGGAGCCAGGTGGGTGCCATGGTGGGATTGATGTCTGGGAGGAGACCAGCTGGTGGGAGAGCATGGACAGCCCTTCCAGAGGCAAACTGGAGTGAGTTTAGACAGGTGCCTCCTGTGTCCAGTTCATGGAGCTCCTCATATCTTCTCATGAGCCTCACTGGAAGCACAGTGCCTAGTTTCTCCCCAAGAAAACTCAAAACTTCCTGTGTTTGTTTTGGGCTTATTTTTGAGGTATTGCACAAAGTCATGTGCTTGGAAACCCAGTTCTCCTTTCAAGGTCTGATTGTAAAATTGGGTTTTAGAAGCAGAGGGTATTGAATAAGTCAGCATGCTGGAGGATTGTTTTCAGGGGTGTCATGACCTGATGCTGCTTCAGGTATAGGGTAACTGCGTGTGTTCCTCCTGCCCCCTCTGACTTCCCATTGCTGCCTCGGCCTTATTCCCTCCCACTCTTCCCTCTGCTCTGTGTTTAAGAAGTTCGAGCATTGGTGCTGCTGATGTGGAGTTGTAGGTGAAGCCCCCTGAGAAGCCCTGGTGCCTCTGCTGCCTCGGTGGCCTCCCGTGCACTCCTGGGGACCGAGGGAAGATGGATGAGTTACGGTTACCCTGGTTTTACCTGCTTGCTGCAGCCTTTCATCTTTGCTCTGTTAATTACTGCTAACTGCTCTGGCAGTGCTCTACTTCTAAATGGAAAACGAAGAACGTTCATTCAGTATTAGCTTAAGACACGCTGTAAACACCACGCTGGCCTTCCAGAAACAGCTCCTCTTGGATTTTCCCAGGTGAAGTCCAGCACAGGGGTTGCGCCACGGCTGCTGCAGGTTGGGCTGGAGTTGAGCTGTGGTGGTGGAACTGGAGCAGTGTCCAGTTGCTCTGGCAGTTCTCTACCAGCAGGGCTTGTGCCAGAGCAGAAGCCTCTTGGTCCCACATGTGTTACCTTGAGTGTGGGAATTAAAGACCCTTGGCAGGAAAATGGTGAAAAAAGGGTGCTCACATGGATCTGCTAATACAGATGGGTGACAGCAGTTTGAGTAGAACTTGCCAGCATGGTTTGGGTCCCAGGAGCAGGCAAAAGATTGGGGGATAATTCTTGGCCTTATTGTCAGACTTACCAGAATACTCTGAAAGTTCCTCAGACTGTGTGAATGACCTTCCCTTCCCATTCTATGACCTTTCCTTTTCTTTGTTCTCCTTCCTCAGAGATGCCTTAACACCTTCTCCCCTCCAATTCCCTGTTAGGAAGAAATTCCTGATAAGTGTAATGCGGCTTTAATAACAACCCAGACTTACAAACAGAGGGAGGGAACATGCTTACAAATGTTCCTTAATGTCTTTTCCAGGGGTTGCTCATAAAAGTAGAGATCTGTTTCAATGTTAGAGAAGCCAGTGCTGTCCAGCACACAGAGAGTTGATAAGGACTTAAAATAAAAAAAAATAGACCAAATAACTTCTGGAGGTCATCTTTAAGCTACTAGAACAAAGCCTTATTCTTAGCGGAGGCTTTCCAGGCTTCCAAAGTATTCTAAATGGTGTCCACCCCATGAAAAGTGGAGCCAAGGAGGTTTGCAGTAGCTTACCAGGAGGATTTTTTGTTTTCAAGTGGGTTTGCTAACCTGGAGAAAATGGCAGTGTCAAAGTTTTGCTTCCATCTCCTACTTCTGTTAATTTGATGACTGTCCTACAGATTAAAACTCTCTCCAGCCTGGGCAAACTCCTGACTGGCTGCAGTGCAGATATGTTCATGAAGAGTCATTTAGCACCAAGGGGAGGGTTTTCTGCTCTTTTTGCAGTTGGGTGTTCCTGAAGCTGCTGCTGATGTCTCGTGGTAACTGTGGTGGAGAGCCCTGAGCCAGAGTTCCCCCTGGAAGGGAAACCCGTATGTTTCTGCAGAACTGGGAACCTGTTAGGGACAGTCATTCCCAGTGTGTGTGTCTCTAGTGAAGGTCTTGGAAGGAGGCTGGAGTGGAGGAAGTCTTTGTTCTGACGGTCTTCCTCCCTCCTCTCCCAAGGGTGTCTTAGCTACAAGTGGAAAGTTCCCTGCAAGTTCCTTTTTTTTCTTTCTTCCCTGAATAGGCATGTTCAGTTTTTATTTATGGACCCAAATGGTGACTGAAATCCATTTTCAGTGAGTGTGGCCAAAACTTTTAGACATACAGATCCTTTTTTAGTAAGGATAAGGTGTAGTTCATGACAGAATACCATAAGTTCTGTGAGTAGGGGACTTGGGAAGCCTGAACCCATCTCCAGCATCTCAGTTGCAACAGCTTTTTTAAAGTCTGTTCCTCTGGGAGTGTGTTCTTCCTTCCTTGTCTCCTCCTGTGTCACCAAAGTGGATTTTATGGAGAGTGAGTTAGAATGACTGTTAGCAAGGTGCTGTAGCTGGGTAGGGAGAACCCTTGGGATCAATTCAGGCTGGAGAATGAACAGATGGACAGCAGCCCTGGGGAGAAGGACTGGTGGGTGAGAGGCTGGACATGACCAATCCCAGAATCCCCCGTGCCCTGGGCTGGTCCCCCGGGGAGGGGGCTGGAACTGGATGAGCTTTAAGGTCCCTTCCAACCCAAATTATTTTGGGATTCTAGGACTCTGGAGGGTTTGTATTTTGGACCTGGCGAGGGGCTGGCCAGTTGACCAGTATATGTACTCACTGGAAACCACACAGAGCAAATAATTCTGACCCTTCCCTCCATGGGAATGTGGGTTTGTTTCTCTAACTCATCTCTGATTTCTCACAAAAATTCAGGTTCTAGTACTTTGCTTTTCAGCCTTGATGTCTTTCTGGTCCCTGTTACGGAGAATCACCTGAATCTGATGCTTGGGAGTAACTGTGGTATAGCTGGATGAGCCCAGAAACAAAACTGGCTGTGAAATTTTCCTTGTTAAACATATTAAAACTTTAGATAGTCCTTGCTTTTCCTGTAAAGTGGTGTATTAATTTGGTCATTGGGGTGTGTTAATGAACAGCTACAACAAGCTTATGCAAATTTGTGTGAAATTAGAGGATTGGCATATCAGGCAAGAGATCAGGGCAACTTTTTATTATTAAGTTGACGTTGAAATATCTTATGAAGATGCTAAATAACTTCAGTAAAAGGAAAATCAAGTAACTGTTTCACTGGTGGCACAGCCTGTGCTGTGGGTTATTTGAATGCAATTTAAAAAGGCATTTAAAAACACTGACAGTTTTAGTGGTAAGGAAAGTGGGTGAATGACCAGAAACTTGAAGGTGGGTGGGAAAAGGCTGCAGTGTAGAGAAAGGAAGAGTCTTTAGTTATTTCTCTTAATTTATTTGCTCTAGTTGAGTTAAACCCAGGCTTGCTCTGACAGTCAGTGTAGAACTGCTCTGTGCGTGTGTGGGTTAATCTTTATCCATGCTCTTGAAAGAGAAATGGGAATTGCTAACACTGGAAATCACCTGGCTCATTCGGAAATGTACTTCTGAGAAAGTGGGTTTCGTATACACCAGGGAAGCAACTTTCTTGAAATCCAGGTTTCAGGGAAGCGGTGGGGTTTCTTCAGCCACTGGGAGTTTAAGCATATGGAGATTTGTTCCCCTCAAGCCCTGTCTGTGTTACATGTTATAGTCAAATTTGTCATTTTTAAGACCCCTGAGCTGGCAGTAGAAGCACTGAAAACTATTTCATAGGTGTAGCTCAGGGATTTTAATGATGAAGTTGGTGAGCTGCTGGCATTGAGGAATAGGAGCATCCAGGATTGGAGCTTTCCTGGAGGCCTGGAAGGGTTCTGGTGTGCTCATGGATAAACTGAAAGATGGGAATTGCAGTTTACAGACAGGCATTAACTTTGGGAGATCCTGAGGGCTGGGTTGTGTATTCCTGTTTCTGTTCCCAGCTGCCTTGTGCCCGCCTGGCTCTGCTGAGCATGGCTGGGGCTCCCAGGGGGAGGAGGCTGCGCTCAATGTGACGAAGCGCAAGCGTCACATCCAAGTCTCGCTGCCGTTGTCCAAAGTGTTTGATTTATTTCCTCCAAATGCAGTGCCTGACTGTGTCTTTTGCCTTCCTTGTGCAGGCTGCCCTCGGGAGCGGCAGTGGGAGGCAGTGGAGCTGGCCTCGGCAGCGGGAGAGGCTGGACTTCCCGTGTCTCTGTGCTGAATGGCTGCGATGGCGCCCGCTCTCACTGACGCAGCAGCTGAAGCTCACCACATCCGATTCAAGCTGGCTCCCCCGTCCTCCACCTTGTCGCCTGGCAGTGCCGAGAGCAACGGCAACGCCAACAACATCCTCCTGGCTGCCAACGGCACCAAAAGGAAAGCCATTGCTCCAGAGGATCCCAGTCTAGATTTCCGAAACAACCCTACAAAGGAAGAGCTGGGCAAGCTGCAGCCGCTAGTGGCCTCTTATCTCTGCTCGGATGTAACATCTGTCTCTTCAAAAGAGCCTCTGAAGCTGCAAGGAGTCTTCAACAAGCAGACAGTCCTTAAATCTCACTCTCTCTTATCTCAGTCCTTCTTGAAAACAAGTGATCTGTTGGGGAGGCAACCAGTGTTGGAATTCACTTTGGAGAATCTAAAAACAATGAGTGCTAATAGCCAGCCACCTCTCCCGCAAGCACCTGTGAATGGCTTGGCCAAGAAATTGGCTAAAAGTACCAATTCAGACCATGAAAACTCTAGTTCTCTGAATGGTGGGAAGTGTGCTCCTCCTTCTGCTGCCCTCCAGACTGTTGATTATAATACAGGAGGTTCTGAATTGGGGGACTTGAAGACCGGGTTGACCAATTGCACTCTTCCACACAGAAGCCTTGATGCAGAGCACGCAACTCCCTTTAGCAATAATAGCACTGCAAATAAATCTTCCCTTAACTCCACAGAGCAGCAGTGGGTGCTCGAGGGCGGCAGTGGGGAGACGCGGGTGCCCGGTGTCGCGAGTCACTCCGACTTCGGGAGCAGTAAGTTGGAGGAGCAGAAACCTTCTCTGCTGGCTGGTCACCACAGCGCTCTGGACTCCGAGATGAGGACGAGGGCCCTGCTGCGGCGCCAGGCGGACATTGAGAGCCGAGCCCGACGGCTGCAGAAGCGCTTGCAGGTGGTGCAGGCGAAGCAGGTGGAGAGACACATCCAGCAGCAGTTGGGCGGCTTCTTGGAGAAAACGCTGAGCAAGCTTCCAGCTTTGGACCCCCTGAGGCATCGGAGCCAGCTGATGTTGACCAGAAAAGCAGAAGCAGCCTTGAGGAAAGCTGCGAGTGAGACAGTTACTTCAGAAGGCCTGAGTAACTTCCTGAAGAGTGATTCAATATCGGAGGAGCTGGAGAGATTCACGGCCAGTGGCATGGCCAACTTGAGATCCAGCGAGCAGGCGTTTGACTCGGATGTCACTGACAGCAGCTCGGGGGGAGAGTCGGATGTTGAAGAAGAGGAACTGACCAAAGCAGACCCAGAACAACCCCATGTACCACTGTAAGTAGCACTCGCTTGTTTCCTTCTGGTGGTGGGGAGCAAAGTGGAAGGTGGCAGATAGAAATACAGTTTTTGTAGGAACCCTAAATTTTGGAAGGTCTTGGGTCAAAGAATTGTTAAAACTAGTTTGGTGTGATTTGCAGCATGTGCAGCACTGAAGATAAAATTCCTCATGTATACTGAAAATAGTCTTTGGTTCATGGAGCAGCAAGTCATGAAAATATTGGCTGGCTGGAGTGGTGTGAGCTGCAGATAGAAACCTGGAATGCCATTAGCAGTTGTCTCCAGGATACTTTGGTCCTGTCTCCTGAAATGAAATGTTTGGTTTTTTACAATGGGAATACTTGTTGTAAACCTGTTGTGTAAAGTAAGGCCAGTCTGAATCTGTGTAGCTGACAGCATATTTATGATTGGGAAGTCATTTTATTTGTTAAGTGAGCTGCCTGGAAAAAAAATACTCTTGAAAGGATTTGGTTCAAGTGCCAGCCAAAGTGTGAAGCGAGTGTGTTCTCTTCTTGAATCTGGGAAATTACTGCTGGGAATTTTTTTCTTGTCTGTGAGTTGCATTAAATGATGACAACAGCTTCATAATTATGTTGTTAACTAGATCCTGTTTGCATAAGTATTAGGTGTCAGTTTGTGTGTGGAGGAGGAAGATCCTTCTCAAGGCAAAAGGTCTTGAGACAGGTCAGGGAGGAAGGGAAATTTTTGTTCCAAACCCAGAATTTTCCCTGGGAGTGCACACCACAGTATCTTGTAAAAATCTCTTAAAAGGCCATATTCTGTGTCTAGGCTGTGTGAAATCTTGCTTGCATCAGTAGATGATCTCTTCCACCCTGATGGACCTATTGAACCGAGACCTCAGTCTGTGAAGTATCGCTACGGTCGACAAAAAGCTCCGTGCAGCAGGCACAGGGGTCCTGGCTGGAATGCCGATGGCTTTCCCATCCAGGCTGGAAAAAGTCACCAGGGCTTTTGCATTCCTGCACTGTCCTGGGATTGTTCAGCTCTCTCTGGAGAAATAACTGAGTGGATTTGGATACCTGTTGTCCAGAGTGTGTTAGTGACTGGCCAAGGGCTATGTGAAACAGATTTTACTGAGCTGGGTGGATATGAACAGTGGGCATGTGGTGACTTCAGCATCCCCTGAGAACACACTCCCGTGGATGAGTGCTGATAGCCAGATGTTACAGCTTTTGAATATCAAATTCCAGCTAAATGTCACGTTGTGTTTTGGGATGGTGGCGCAGGATGAATTTCTGCATGTGAAGTCTTAAATGTAGCTTGAGTTTGGTTTCTCCCAGTGCAAAGCTGGTAGCTAGCTGATCATGTGATCTCTCCTGGGTGGACATAAAGAGGTTCTTGTGCTGTTTAAACAAGAGTTCAGTATCTTTATTCCTGTTTTATAGCATCCACAAACTTACTGTTGGGATTAGTAGTAGAATTGCATTTATAGGTCTTGTAGTAGTTATTGGAGGAGACATTTGATTAAAAATCTGTACAAAATAATACTAAATTTCCCATGTTATGGGTTTCATGGCTTCACGTGTTGTCTAGCAAAGTGAAATTTCTTTGCCACTCCTCTAATCCCAAGAGGAAGTTCAGCATTCAGAGACATGATGCGTGAAATTCTTTGCTGACTTTTCCGCCCTTTGCGTTAGTCATGCCTTCACATTCTGAGTACTCTTAAAAAGCCAAAGATTTGAAAGCTAATAAAAAGACTGATCCCTCTGTTGTCTCTGGGTTCAGAAGTTGGTGTGTATGCACACTGGCATCTAGGCCAGGCCCACCAAACCTCGTTTAAAGTTGGTGCCTGTGGGTATTCAGTAATGAGCTGTCCCAGCATTGACCGTCCTGTTGGATGAGTGCTGTGACATCGGCCCTGAGCTCTGGCATTGCCGAGGCTCAGTGCATGTTGGTGCTTGTTAGTGGAACTGCTCAAGTCAACCTTAAGAGCTGGTACAACCCTCTGAGCACATCTAATACTATTCTTTTCCAGCAGTGCTAGGAGGCCGGAAGGGGAAGAGCCGAGTTTTCCACTGGGAAGCTGCCTTGGGCCAGCTGATGATACAGAGCCATTGTTGTACATTAGTGTGAGTGCAGAGGCTGCTCAGGGAGGGCTGGATTTTTTGTCTTTATGAATTTACTTATTAGAAGGAAGATGTGGGCCCTGATTATTTTAATTTTGATAGTGAGATGGAGTATCTTAATTGTGTAATGGAGACATTCCAAACCCTGGACACGTTCCTATGTAACCTGCTTTAGGAGACCCTGCCTTGGCAGGGGCTGGGACTGGATGATCTGCAGAGGTCCCTTCCAACCCCCAGCAGTTCCGTGATTCTGTAAACTTTTCAGTGCTCGGTCACCATCCCTTGGTTCTGCATTGCTTCTGGGTGCCCCTGCCTTCCCCCCAAAAAATTGCTGTTTGCTTTAGACCTGTAGTGAGAGTTGTGCCACAAACAGTGTCTTGGAGCCTGCTGGTAGTGAGTGACCATGTCACCGACCACCTCTGGGATTCAAGTAGGAGCACCCAGAAGAGACAAAGACATGTTTACATCATGCTTAGATAAGAGCTGACCTTTGAGTTTTTCTGGTGTGGTGGCATTCCAGAATCAGTATCTGGTCAAGGACGGACTTTGAAGCGTTTGTACTGTTCTGACCTGCCTGATCTCAGCTATGGAGCACCATCTCCCTGAGAAATTCTTCTTTCCAGTAGTGTTAGGGCTGTATCAGAACTTGGTAGGTCCTTTTAAAGCACCCCCAGACCTGCTGCCCAGGAAGGTGCTGTCATTCAGGTGCATAACCAGGCCATCAGGTAATGCATAAACAAAGCAGGGAGGGATTCGTTACACCTTTGGGAAGCCCTGCCAGCCATGGGCTTGGTTTAACGAGGTGCTCCTGCTTCTCAGGCAGCTGATGGGGAGGGCAGGTGTGTGCAGGCAGGGTTGGGTTGTGCTGCATCCTTGGTTTTGTGTGCATCGAGGACCACTGTGTTGGACTGTGTCTGCTCCCTGGTTAACAATACACAGCTCTGCCTTACAGCTGAGATCTCTAAAGGTGTGAGCGGTGCAGAGAGAGGATCAGGAGAGAGCAGCTTTGCCTTTGCCAGGAGGTGAGGAAGGCAGGTTGGAGCCTTCCCTGTGGAGAATCCCAGCTTCCTTGGCTGGGTGTGACTGGCGGCAGCAGCGCCTGAGAAACCTGTGCAACTGTGAAAGGGCCCAGCTGCCCTTTGGGGGTGGGGAAGTAGTGGTATGGATTCCCAGAGAAGCTGTGGCTGCCCCTGGATCCCTGCAAGTGTCCAAGGCCAGGTTGGACAGGGCTTGGGGCACCCTGGGACAGTGGGAGGTGTCCCTGCCCATGGCAGGGGGTGGCACTGGATGGGCTTTAAGGTCCCTTCCAACCCAAACCATTCCATAGTTTCATGTTGCTGTCAGCATGCTGGGATCAGGAACTGCTTGTGAGATGTGGTTCAGAGAAGGGCATGGAATTTCTCCCAGTGCTGGAGGGCTGCTGGCTGAAATCTGGTTTGTGTGGCTGAGTGATGGTTTAGAAAGTCACCAAAGTCCTGTTGTTTCTGTGTCCCTGTGCTAATACATATAAATAGGAAATATTTCATGTGGCTTGTGCATCTTTATAGTAGTTGCTTTTTGCAGAGTGGTGGTTTCTTTGGTTGTGTTGGATTTGCCTGTAGACACGTTTAATCAGAATTTGTCAATTATTTTTGGCTGGTTAGTGACCTATGCTAAGTAGCGATGTAGGCATGAACTGGTGAGTGGTAGGTGATTTAGTCTCTCTAAACCTCAACTTCAGTCTGTACAGTGGAAAAATTTTCTGAAAAGGTAATGAAACCAAATATTTAACTGGGACTTCTCTTCTAGCTCAGGTTTTCTTATCTGGAAAGTCACTGTTTGGCTGACAGTTGCATCAAGCTGCTGAGAGGGAACTGCAGTTCCTAGTGACCAACTTCTCACACCACTGGCTTCCCACAGAACCTTTCCAAGGGTCAGACAGTCCCTACAGTGTTCAGTTGTGGTTGTTACGATGCCTGTGGCCACGATGCCTGAGCACACTTTAATTATTCCCATTTACTGATGGGAAATCCAAGCACCTTCTGCGCTTTGGTGTTGCGGTGAATCATTTCACAGCCCGTGTGTTGTCTCCTCCCTGCACTGCGTCACGCTGTACTGCCGGGATTTCAGAGTTGCTGGGCTTGGAGTAGTAATTAAGATTTCTCACAAAGAACTGCTTTTCCCAGCACTAATTTCCAAGTCCTGTGTTGGAGATGAACGCATGGGGCACTTGGGTTGGGGGTTGCATGAGGAGTGGTCGCAGTTGGCGCAAGCTGACTGAGAAATGTGATTTAGACATTCTGGTTTTTCTCCCTCGATTATGTTTTTCAAGTGAGAACATGATAATGAAGCCTGTATCTCAAGGGCCATTAAATAATATTTCTCAAATCTGTGACTTCATGGAACCATAATTCAGATGGCAGATCCCACATGTAATTCAGATATCAAATCCCATGCCATGGGGACTAAGGAAGCTTTTCCTACTGGTCACAAACATATTTCACCAAATTATTTATGCAGAGCAATCCTAAAAGTTTGCCTCTTACTCTTTATCACTTTTTCAGTCCCCTGCTTGACACTTTGGGTGTTGTTTTTTGTTGAATTTTAGCTGTGCTTGTAGGTACTGATGACAGCACAGTGGTTAACTGTATTTTTCAGCTGTTTATGAGAACTTTCGTATGTGTTGTCTGAGTTGTTGTTAGTCTCAGCAGCGATGTGTTGGTCAGAAGTCCTGCAAGCTCTTTCAGTCGGGAAGAGAGAGCAGATTCTGAAGTGTTCTTGCTTAGCATTTGAAAGCAGAACAATAGAGTGGTTGATTGTTCAAAAATGCTTAATCAGGTATCCGGAGTAAGTAGGACACTCCAAGTCCCTCTTGCTTTTAAGGAAAGAGGGCAAATGAGAATAGTCAGTTATTTCTCAGAGATGCTGGTCCTAGTACACCTTTTATAGATATTATGGGTGTCTAATAAGTTGTTCCTGACTTCTATTAGAGCCTTGATCCTCGTGCAGACCTCACTGGTGAATGGCAGGGAGGTTTTGTGCGTTTGGTGTAGGTCGATGGCCATCCATAGACCTCACGTAAGGCAGTGTGAGTGTCTTTCATCCGAGAGGGAGTTTGGTGCTTTGGTTGAAATTTATCTTTCTAGGCTGAAAGCCCCTTCCCCCCCAAACCAGTCTGGGACTCTGTGAACTAGCACTCGGTGTTGGGTCACATGTGCAAGGAATAAGGTTCGGATCAATGCTGTGGTTCAGGAAAACATGTGAATTTGGTGTGTTGAATGCAGACAAAGCATCTTTCTGGCAGATGCCTTTACTGCCCCTGCAGCATTTTGGGTTCTTCTGTTCAGTCAGGTCTTCTGTCCCTGTCTCTCAGGCTGTGCTGGGCTGGTGTATGGAAGATAACGCAGAGGACTGGGAATGATTTGGTGGCTGGTACTGCCAGTAAGCTGCTCTTTGTCTCTGTAGCCCTTACCCAGTGGGGCAGCAAGTAAGAACAGGCTGTAGCTCAGAATTTTTAGGAGTTGTGGGTGACACTGTGGATAGGGTTGTATAAATATTTACTTTACTTTTCATTGGAAAAAGCCTGTCACAACATCTGAAGCAGCAGAAAAATTTTTTTGAGAAGTCTGTGAATGTGAACTGATGTTAAAAACCCAGTGTGGTACTTGTCTGCTTTGCTGCAGTCACCTCTGAAATTTGAAGTTGGTGTTTGAGCGAGGGAAAGGGGCCCTGTTTAGAGCTGATCTCCAATATTGAAGTCTAATATACCTCTGTGGGGGATGGGAAAAGACTTTTACACTGTGTTGCACCAGCATCTGCGAGCAGCCACGGCTCAGAGCTGCATTTTTATTCATGCTGGTACTGACAGAAGACAAAAAATGACTGTATGGCTGAGATTAGAATTACTGCATGGCTGAGATTACAAGTGGAGCAACGGTGAACATGGAATTCTTTAAGGAAGAGATTGTAAAGGTACTCCCAGGTGTCTTCCTCAAAGACTGGGGGTTTCATTCTGCAGTGACATGGGCTCCCCCCCTCCTTTGTTCTCTCCTCCTGCAGATCCATTCTGGTTGCACTTGCTCAGCAGTGCTAGACTTCCAGCTGGGGGAAAATGTTTTTCTTGCTAAACTGGCACTACCCCAAGAGATTTTTCCACGGAGTATGTTTTGGGCACACCCTGGATATGGGGCGTTTTGCAAGTGTCTCCTTTCAAAGGCTTGGAGAGCTTGGGTCTTTGCTGGGCCGCCCTCAGATAAAACGCTTTAGGTAGGAGAGAACGGAAAAAATTGGCTTAGGTTTTATATGCTGGATTTCGAATGAAAGGAAGGGCTTAAAAATATAAATAGGTGAGGGCCTGTGTATTGACTAGGAATTCAGATGGGAAGCGGGAAGAGAAGCTTGAATTGCCTTGGGTTTGTTGCAGTTGCCCTTCACATCTCTGGAGCCAGCTGGGAATGATTCAACTCTCCAGTGCACTCGGAGTTGTCTCTGGTTGTGGCTCTCTGCATTTGAAAGATTTGCTTTCACTTGGAGTACTGAAGTGGTTTGCTTAAGTAACATCCAGCTCCTTTTCTTTTATCTTATTTTTACATTTTTTTCCTGTCCTATTTCTTTTCTTTTCACCACCCTCTGACCTTCCCTGGGATTGGGTTACTTTCTGGAATGCCTGCTCCAGGTCTGACCTCAGCACTGAACAAGCTATTTATGGGAAGGGTACCTGGCACAGGCATGCCGAGTTAAGGATTTGCTAACGATGCCTGGGATTTTCCTGTAAAACGTGCTGTTTCATTGCATTGCATCAGCAGTGAGGGGGATGATGCTTTGGTGAAAGAGAATGCTTAAAAGGGGCAGTCAGAGTCTCGTGCTGTTGAGACCTTCAGTTCACTGCTTTTGTTATGATGATGGAGTGGCTCAAAAATTCTGTGGCAAATTGGTCGTGTCGAGGGTGTTTTCCCTTTTGCCTGCCCCTCCCAAACCCAGCCCGAGGTCACCCCGGGGGTGCATTTCGAGCTGCCGCCTTGGCTGGGAGCTGCCAGGTTAGTGAGGTGAGCTCCTCGGCAGATGGCTGCTCTCTCCCTGGTGCTCATGTGCAGCCACGATGGCTCAACTGCAAAACGAGATGTTCCCTGCGATAGTGGTGGCACAGCTCGGCTGGCACATCTCGTGACGCTCCTGCTTCTGAGGCACAGTAATTTCTGCTGCCTTATGAATGAGCACAGGGTGCTCTCTCCACAACTCTGTGCTTCTCAAACAGCCTCAGTTTTAAAGAATTAGAGCTCCCGTATCTGTTAAATCTGTGCATCCTGCCTGTGTAAAATACACTCACAGAATCACAGAATGGTTTAGGTGGGAAAGGACCTTTAGGCCCATCCAGTGCCACCCCTGCCATGGGCAGGGACACCTTCCACTGTCCCAGGCTGCTCCAAGCCCCGTCCAACCTGGCCTTGGACACTTGCAAGGATCCAGGGGCAGCCACAGCTTCTCTGCTCAGCATGGAATTCCAGAGAGTTTTGAATATCATTTTACTGCCTCAAAAGTCCCTCTTGACAGGGTGGATTTGTGAAAAGTGACTTCATTTGGCTGCTGGCTTAATGAAATACTCAGTAATGTAAAGCAATGCCAAAAAAAAAAAAAAAAAGAAAGAAAATACACCCCCCCACTATAATAGTGACTTTTTTTATATTAGGCTCAAAACATTTGATCATCATACTACCCAAAGAGGGAACTAAGGATGATCAGGGTTCTCCTCATGCAGCAGAGCTTTAGGCTTTTGTATTTTGTGACATTTTAGCAGTTTCCATAGTAACACATAACGATGTTGTAAGAAATGTTGCAAGAATTTTATTTGTCTAAGGGAGGACTTTCAAATATTAATGGAAAGCAGTGTGAATTGGAGGGAAATGTGTGTGATGGGAGGCAGAGGGAACGGGTTGATGTAGTGCCCAGAGCGAGCAGCCGTCCGTAGATTGAACTGGTCTTGGCCAGCAAACAGGAAAATAAGAGAGCTCCAGTCATCTTGGGAATGTTTGCCATGGAATCTTTCCTCTCTGGTGCTGTAGGTGAAGCTTGGGAATATTCTGCTGTCGCTCATTCTCCTGGTCCAGGTAAAGAATATTCTATCTCCAAAGTGCTTCTCATCCCAGCCTGTGTGTGGTTGGAGCTCATCTCTTTCCATGATACTGAAGCTTTGGAGCTGTTACCCCATTGGCGTTCATGGTTTTATGTAGGTGCCGTAGACAGAAATCGCCTGAGCAGTGCTTGCGCAGGAGGTTCCTGTGCTCAGAGCTGGCCTGTGTGTGCCTCGTGTGCTTTCCTGCAGCCTGGAAAGGAGGTGGAAAACGCAGAGCATGCCCTCTGTGTGCCCATGGAGCCGGGCAGGGATCTGTGGTCAGAGGGGAGACCTGAGCAAGGGACGGGTGGGTTTGAAGGTGCTTCAGTGCTCAGTGATCCTGGCTCTGCTCTGACAAAATTTCACTGCTGTGGTCCCAGCTCCTGCTCCGTGTGGTCTGATGGGAGGAGGTAATGGCTCTTCCTGTTCCTAGTGGCTTTTTTCACCACTGAAGTCCCACATCTCAGTGGCCAGGGGGAGAATATTTCTGTTTAGCAGCTGTTGCTATTCCTAGGCTGGGACAGTTGAATGAATAAAAATCGCAGCAGCTAAATCTGCCTATTTTTGTGTGAATTGGAGCTCTTCTCCATGTGACTTCTGCTATTCCAGTGCTGGCTATTTCAAAAAAATGAGACAATCAGCCTTCTGTAGATCTGCATTTTGAATGCAGAACACTTGCAGGGCTCTTGCTCCATGTATGCAACATTTTGTGGTGTTGGCTTTTTACTGTCTCAGGCTAAACCAAGAAAATTATTCTCTGCTCCTTTCATGTCGTAGGTAGCTCTTCTGCTATTAGCAGAGATTTCTGAAAGTGAAAGGCAAGGTGCTGTTTATACTGAGATAGCAGAAAATAATGTGAAGAAATGAAGCACATTAGGAAATCTCCCAAGGCATTAACCACTTTTCCTATGTCAGGATGGATTAAATTGATACAGATTAATTTTCAAGTATTTTTCATTGTAACAGACACAGCAGAGTGTCATGTAATGACTTCTTCAAGGTTCGTTGTGCATATATTGGTCAAAACCATCCCCTTTTAAATAAAATAAATCTGTTTGAGTAGTATCCAGCTACTTAAAGAAGATTCCTCAGTGTGATGATTCATATTGTGCCTAAAGACAGCTTTCCATATTCAGCCCTCACTCGATCCCCCCTACCATCCCCCTCTCCCTGCCTCTGGAAATGGGCAGGAAGCCTGAACCAGCTTAACTCTTAGTTATTTAAACCTACTTTTAATAAGTGATACTTGTAAAAAATCTTACCTGATGGCTCTGACTGACCTTGCGTTGTGTATTAGATGTTAACCTGGTGTATGAAGTGTGTAACTGCTGTTTTTTCTGTTTTAGCTGCTTTTTTCCTGAATGTGAGCTATTCTTTGAATTCTTTCTAACAGGCTGGAATTACATGTGTCTCCAGTTGCGGTGGTTCTGTGCTGGTTCACTCTTTTGTGTGAATCTTTTACTTGTCAGACCTGCCCTAGTGCCCCTTCTCTCCCTCTGCATCACGTCTCCTGGGGTATTCATGGCCAGGTCTTTTTAATGGAAAGAGTTCTAGTTCTTTTTGCAGCTCATTCTCCTGCGTGCTCGCTCTTGAGATGGTATTTATTTTCAAAATAGTATCCTCTGAGGAGAGAAAATTTTCATAACCCATCCTAGTTGTCATGGCACAGCTCTGCCTTTGTTTTTCCCCCCGTTGCTCTCTGTACCGGGCGTGCTTTGGTTATGTTAAACTCCTGAAACCAAACGCCCTCCAGGCTGGGTACAGGTAAGCCCTGATCAGATTAGCTGCTCTGCAAACTGAGGTGGTTATTGTACCCATGTTTTTTTGTGCTTGAGCAATGAATTTTTGTGCTAGGACAAGGTGCTCCTCTCTGAAAAATAAAAGGAAAAATGACTTGATTAAACGTTTTGGTGGCTTTATGAAGAACTAGTGAAAATTATCACAGAATATCCAGAGTTGGAAAAGACCCACAAGGATCACCCGGTCCAGCTCCTGGCCCTGCGCAGACACCCCAACAATCCCACCCTGTGCCTGTTTCCCTCCCACAATTTAAAAAGATGCTCTGTGAAAACTTTGTGAGGCTCAGTGATGCAGCTCCTTGAAAGAGGAGGACGAGGAGAAAATGTTGTGGGTGTTTTCTTCATTGTTGTTATGTGTGTGAAGATTTTGGTCGTAAATTCCCAGGTGCTTTCAGTGGTGCTGCATGGAACAAGGAATGACTGCAGGACTCCAGCGGGAAGGGAACCTCTGCAGCCCCTCATAGCACTAACGAGGTGGTCCCCACTAATGAGGGTCTGTTGCTGGAGCTGAGTGTTACTGGGTGAATCTGCTGGAGGAATCCTCTCTTTGTTTTTCTCTGATGTTGCAGCATTCCTCAAAATCCCTTTCATCTGCTTCTTGTCTGCTTGTTAACAACCATCTGCATGCAGAGCACTTGGCTACTTTCAATCTTTGCCTTATATAATTGAAATTTTCCCCCCTCCTTTTGGAGCTTTCTGGTAGGATTTTTTTTCCTCTCTGATGTAGGTGTTTGAATTTTTCAGCTAGTAAAACTAGAA
This sequence comes from Corvus cornix cornix, assembly GCF_000738735.6. NCBI lineage: Eukaryota > Metazoa > Chordata > Aves > Passeriformes > Corvidae > Corvus > Corvus cornix. The sequence continues at coordinate 4,564,922 of NC_046352.1, read as the reverse complement.
CATACAGTGATCTTCCTGTTCTGGGCTTGCTGCAGCTGTTGTACTGGGGAAAAAAATTAATTTGGTTTTACTTAAATTTATTAGGCCTGGGAGAAAACTTTGTTGCCCAGAGCAGTTGTGGCTGCCCCATCCCTGGAAATGTCCAAGGCTGGGTTGGACAGGCTTTGGAGCGACCTGGGATAGTGGGAGGTGTCCCTGCCCATGGCGGGGAGTGGGACCGGATGGGCTTTAATGTCCCTCCCAACCCAAGCCGGTCTGTGATTCTGTAGAACTGTGTAATTTTCCTTCCAGTTTGAGAGACTGCAACCAAAATTTTCAAGAAAATATGAAGAGGGAAGCCTTTTCTCCTTTCTTTTTTTTTTTTTTTTTTTTTTTTTTAAACTCTTGGGTCCTGCAGAGATCTGCTGGAGTTTTAAAGTAAGGTGGATGCTCATTGCCCAGCAATTGGGGATTTTGTTGGATGAGGAATAGTGGGATGTGCCTGTCCTCACTGCCCTTGGGAACTGCTGACCTGGTACAAATCGGAGTATTAATTGAAGTAATGGAGCTCTCCGGTGTTTCACTTCATTTCTGAGAGTTGCTTGTCCAAAGGCATCTTGGTTTATTTATTTAGCTGATGCTTGGTGAGATAAAGGGGGTTCTGAGAATTTGTGATTATCTTCTTAGCTGTGGCTCATGCTTGCTGTCTCAGAATGCCAGGGAGCAGACAGGTAGCTCCCCTCCTCCTCCTCCCTGCCACGGAGAGCAGCAGCTGCCTGACTCCCTCCAGGATTAATCATCTCCATCGAACCTCTGATTGGTTTTTGACACACATTAGGGCAGAGAGCTGAATGGAAAAGTGTTGTCTTCCTTCACAGAGGTGTCTTGGAGAATGTAAAAATCCATGCAGAAATCTCCCTTTTCCAGTCCCTGTAATTGCCTGTTAGCTCAGAGCTGGGTAATGTCACTTCTAAAGTTGCATTTATTGCACAAGATTGTATGATAATTTCAGAGGGATGTTTCCCTTTTGCCAAGGTTTTTTTCTTTTTTATTTAGATGAAAACGTCTCACCCTCTCTAGTAGTCATGAACTCCCTGGCCCTTCGAGCAAGCTGACAGTGCAGAGCTACCCTGGCTGCATTACAGTTCTAGTTCTTACCACAGCTCGTTCCAGCTCCTCTAATGAAAAAAATTTGTCGTATCTCTTCCAGAGCTGGGAATCCTCTAGGTCTTGGGAGGTGCAGATGTGTAATGGTTTGGCTGCAGATCCCACTTGGCCCTCTGGACCCTTGGAGGCTGTGCAGTAATGGACTCGCAGCCACAGCTCTTTGTTTCTGGTACAATGACTTTTGTGTTGGCTTTTGTTGTGAAACTCTTGGCTTCAGAGTTTGTGAATGTGTTTGAAAACCTCCCATGTGTTCTACGCTTTCTTCTGACATGTGCAGTAATGCTGGATGAGTTGGGAGAAGAACGCAGTCCCAAAGCAGGGAAGTGTCCAGCTCAGCCCAGGGTACCCCTGCGATGGGGAACGGTGCCGTTCACCGCGAGGTTGTGCATCAGCCCTGGACTTGGGGAGGGCTCAGCCTGACCACGCTGTTTGCAGCACTTGTTAGAAGTCCCAGTGGACTGAGAACCTCTGTTCTTTGTGTGAACCTTTTTAAGTTTTACCAAGCATTAAGGTCTGGAAGATACTGTAATACTCCAAACTATTCTCATTTGCTGCCTTTCCTCGTGGATTACTTGACTGAAAGTTGCCCCAGCTCAGGTTCTTGGCTCTTGTCCCGGCTTTTAGATATGTGAATGTGACATGCTTTGCTTCAGCTTGTAAACAAAAAAATTAAATAAAATAAATGGTCTAGTATTCACTTCTCTAGAAAAGCCCAACTCCTAGAAAGTGGTGACTGCAGGGTGAGTAATGCTCCATTCACTCCCACTCCCTCTTCCCCCAAAAGAACAGGAAAACCCTCCTGAACACATCTTTGATAAAAAATCCTCCTGATGAGATTGATGTCTTGATTTTTTGAGAGACTGAGGAGATTTGGGATAATGATGGAAGCTCTGCTTCTTGGATGAGATGTTTCAATGCCACCAATCAAAACATCTAAAAATATCCCATCTTCAAGAAGAATCTATTCTTGCAATTTGGAGCCCAGTATTAAAGAACATACTGTTGATTGCAGAGGGTCCAAATTAAAGAAACAGACCAATATTCCTCTGTCTTTTCTCCCTTTCCAACTCCTTATAGAATTGCTGGATATTTGTTGCAGGCTTTACACAGGATGAAAATAAAATTAGTCTGAGATGCTCCAAACTATGGCACTTGAACTGCAGTGGAGTTTGTTCAGAAGGTGGAAAGTGGCCTGATTTCTCTACAGTTACTTTTATTCTGCCTCCTGCCTTGTGTCTTGGCATGAAACAAACATTATCTAGTCCTTGTGAAAAGTCCTGGAGTAGAGTGTGTGTCTTGGCTGAACCTGATTGAATGGGCTGAGGAAGATCTATCCAAGAAAAATAAATTTTTGGTGAAGTGGCCAGCAGAGTGTGTGACATGAATCACTTCTGGAGGGATGGGGGTGGTACAGAGAGGTGGTTTTGATTTGGCTCTGGGAAATATGGATGAAATGGGGGGATGAAGACCCTTTTTCTGTGTCCTTACAGACCCAGTTAAAATATAACCATCTCTTTATAGCCTAAAATAATTCCGTTCTTGGTGTTTCTTCACCACTTCTTCCCATGGCTTCCCTTTCCACCTTGTATCCTGAACTTTCTGATCTTCTCTAGATCTTGCAGAAGAGCATCTTCCTTTTCTCCTGCTCTGTGGACCATGGAGCTGGGTATCTCAGATAAGGCAGTGTTGGCTTTCATCCCAGCAGGAGTTTGATGCATTGGTTTAAATTTAACTTTCTAGGTTGAGGTCTCAGTTGTTTTGGGGTGGAGCAGAAGGGAACCATATCCCATCCCTGGAAGTGTCCAAGGCCAAGTTGGATGGGGCTTGGAAGGTGTCCCTGCCCATGGCAGGGAGCGGAACAAGATGGTTTTTAAGGTCCTTTCCAACCCAAACCGTTCTGGGATTCTGTATCTGCCGACTCTGGTGCCAGGGATCGTTTCTCCCGCTGTGGTACTGGCACTGCCCGTGAGGGACCTCATCCCCCAAAGCTCCAGCAGTGACATGAACCTCATGGAGCTGCTGGTGTGGGGTTCCTGGAGTTGCCCAAACTCTGGAGTTACTAGTTTGTGGAGGTACCTCACAGGGCTGTTTTATTTAGGGAGGGAGAAGAGTTCCCTAAGGACACGTTTCCCTGGGTGCTGTCTGTCCTTTCTGGCTTTCCCAGCTTGTCTGTGGTTGCCTCCTCTCCCCGTCCAGCCCCTCGCTCCTGCAGTTGTGGGTCAGGAGCTCCCCTGTTCGTGCTTACAACAGGGAGGAGCCGTGTAGCAGTGGCAAACCTGCCACGTCTGCTTGATACAGACCCGCATTGTCCTTGACAAGGAAAGAGCCTTCCAGTAACTCACCTTGCCAGCAAGAAATAGGATTTATCTAAAATTTTTTTTTATTAAGAGCAGCTGAGTTTCTTGGAATCAGTGCAGTGTTTAGTAACACCCAAGGAGGATGTACTTTTGTGAATAGAAAATGCTGCTTAATTGCTCAAGACAGCAGTTTATTCTTTCACATTATGGAATTTCAGTCTGTGTGAACCCAGCAATGTGGCTACGAACTCATTATTTTGATTTCTTGCTTGCTGCCTTGACATAGTAGAAAGCATCTCTCCCTTGCAGAATGAAATGCTGAATCTTTCTGTATCTAAATGAGATTAAATTAATACTGCATTCTGGGGAGCTCTTTTATAAAGAATCAGCAGCGTTCTGCTCTTCTGCAGGATTGTGTTGATCATCAGACACGAGTTGAAGGACTATGGCCACATAAAGCTGTGTAACAGGCCAGCAAAAAGCTGGAAAGTGCTGAAGGATAATTCAGGTATCTCTGGAAAGAGAAGCAGGCTGCAGGAACCCTAAGTCACAGAAATAAATGTAATTGACTGTACGTTTCCCAAACAGCAGTTGAGTCTGACTATTCTAAAGTAAAAATGGTTTTGTTTTCTCTTTCACATGTGACGTACAATCCCTTTTTTAGCTGCTCGTGTTTTTTAAACTGTAAGGAATTGTGAATGACTTGTGTGAATTTATAGTGAGTTTTGAGAGGCTTGAGAGCATTTTGGAGTGTGTATGTAGGTACACGCTGTGTGCGTGGTATGCAACCAGCTATTTTAAAGAAGCCTCTGTGTTTATTTAGATCCCAGCAGTTTGAGGCCCTTGCTCTCATCTCTGTAGTTACAGGTATGGTTAAGTTTGTTGGCTGCAAGGAGGAAATCGAAAGTCTATTTTTCGATGCAATCTCAATATAATTTTATTAAAGGAGGTTTTAGGACAAGCAGGAGATGAGGTGTAGGTCACTAGTTAAAAGCAAGCATGTTTTGAGAGCTTGAATTTGCAATCTTGATGTGTGTGACAAGTTTCTCGTGGTACAACCATGTCATCAGAAATACCACCTGCTTTATTTCGTGGAATCACAGAATGGTTTGGGAGGGAAGGGACCTTAAAGCCCATCCAGTCCTATCCCTGCCATGGACAGGGACAGCTTCCACTAGCCCAGGTTGTTCCAAGCCCTGTCCAACCTGGCCGTGGACACTTGCAGGGATCCAGGGGCAGCCACAGCTGCTCTGGGCAGCCACAGCTGCTCTGGGCACCCTGTGCCAGGGCCTGCCCACCCTCACAGGGAGGAATTTCTTCCTGATACCTAAGAACCTGCCTGAACTCTGTCTTTCTCTACACGTCAATAATTTTATTGCACAGAGGATATAAGCTGCATCACATAACTCTGTTCCTGAAACCGCTTCTGCGTGCTTTGAAAGAAAACATAAAAACTAAGGAGGAGGATCTGCTCTTCGTGGTAGAGTTCATTCATGTTGGTTAGAGGTTGTTCTAAATTTTGAAACACGAGGTTTAACACATCTTCTAAAACTTGTACCTTAATGTGGGTAGTTGAATGCAAAATACTTAAATACGGTTAAATTCCTGTAGCTTGGTGCCTTGTTTCTGGCTTCTGCACTACCAGTGTTTTATCTTAGTTTTCTAACTTGCTATGCAAAAGCAGAAAGCTGTTAGATAAGGAGCTTTTAAAGATGAGACTTGTCAATAAGAAAACAGCCTGTAAGCCTTGCTCAGTCAGCCTTCAGATGGAATTAAGTGGTTGGGAATTAATTTGTTCGTAATAAACGAAACTGAATACAGTTACCAGTTTGTACAGGACTTCCCTTATAAGGTCCAATAGACTTCTTAATAGCTTTCTTGTTGAAAGTTCTGTTTTTATATCAAAGGACACAAATCATGAGTTCTTTGCTGCCTTATGAAGGTCAACATCAGGATCTTCCTGTATCAGTCTGGGCTGGTGACTCTGGGGAGGAGAGCTTTGCCCAGTAACTGCTGCTTTTTAGCTCTCATGGGCCTTACTCTCCCCTTTTTTCCTCCAAACTGGAGACTCTGAAGGTATCTGCTGTCACACTTTTAAATGGAAGAGGATATACCGAAGAGAAAATACTGCCTGTGCATGTTCTGTGTCTCAAGCTGCAGTTGTAACAGCATTGCCTATTGCCCCAGATCTTCAAGGATGAGACTTTCACAGGCTCTTAGAAGGAATAGTTGGCATAGTTTGCATGCAAAGATTTTTTTTTTAAAGTAGAATAAGTATAAATAATCCTTGACCGAAGCCCAAGTGGGTTTTGCAGCATTTTGGTTTTTTCCTTAGAGAAATAAGGGGAAAGTGCTACTCTGGGAGGTAAGACTTTATCTATGGAATGTGCCTAAACATCCTCTTGTAACTCTTCCGTGGTGAACATGAAGCATCTGTCTGCATTGAGCTGGGGAGGAGCAGCAAAGAGCTGGGATCAAAAAGAGCCATGGTGGTTCACTGGGTCGCTGTGGCCACCTCTGCTGTAGTCCCTGAGCTCTTCAGCCCTAACAGGTGTCTCCCTGAAAATATGTGCCAGTGTTTGCTGTCTGCTGGGGAAGAACAGTGTTCCTTTGTTGCTGTTTGGAGACAGGAGGGAAGCCAGCCAAGTTCAGTGCTGCTTCATGGCAGAACACATCTCGGTGCTTTGAAGTTGTGGCTTTTTAAAATGAGACCATCTAGACTGCAGCTCTGCAGTTCTTTCTTGGATTCATTGGAATGTGCTCCAGTTAGTAACACGTTCTTCTACTAAAATTTCTTCTATTAAAATTCTATTCCATTTTTAAATCCTCTTTCTGTTACTGTTTTGATGTTTGGGAGAGAGCTACTAGTTCTTCTCTATCCTTCTGGGAGACACACAACAAACCCAAGAATTCTTCTAGTTGGTCATCTTCTTGGTCTCAGATGCCATCTCTTTCAAATACCTGGGCTCTAACTTTGGGCATAAAGACTGGACATGCCTTTAATTCCTAGGAGATAAAAGCAAAGATCTTGATGCAAGAAATACTGCCTGTCAAAATAAGTTCATAAGACCCTGGCAAAGGTTTTATTTCCTGGAGAGTGTTCAGCTGAACTTGGTATTTTCTGTTCCTTTCTTGGGAATCTCTGGATCTGGGCGCAGTTGGTAGTTGAGAAAGATCAGGGTGTTGGGGGATCCTGTGTGTTTGGGGAAGTTTGGGAGGAGGGTGTCGGTGGCAGTTGAGTGGTTTTTGTGAAGTTTTTTGGTTTTGTGAAGTTTTTTGTTACAAGTCCTGGGAGACAGAATTCTCAGGAGATGTAACAAAACATGGCCTCCCTTTATAGCAGTTGTTTCCGCGGGGGTGAATTGTACCTGTGTGTCCTGTTAGAGCTCCCTTTTCCACAAGGAGCTTTACTGTGGAATTGGGAGTGGGGTACAAGATGTGTTGGGCTGCTGAAGTTAGCAGTGAACTGAATTAACAACCTCCTCCCTGAGAGCCAAAACTCCTGACAATTCCCAGCACTGATTAAACTCCATTCACTCGATGTTACGATTCTCCTCTCTTCCATGCAGCGGGAATTTGTCTCCTGCAGGAAGCACCGAGCACGTGATTGGGATGCTGCCATTGGGAGGATGATTTCTTATGGCTGAAAGTGCTTGTGATCATTCTTGAAATAAATTGCTTTTATTTCCTGCTCTTGTCTTGCCAAATATCCTAAAGCTATATGTTCACCTTTCCCCAGCAGTTTTGGGAGCTGTTGGGTAGAGCCAGTCCCCTGCTTCTGTTCCAGTTTCTCTGAAAGCAAAGAAGAAAAGCTTTAATGGGTAGTTTTTAATTTCTTTATTAGGCAGTTCAGAATCCATATGGGAGAGAGATTCTGTGATATCTGCATTCTTACTGCGTGGGGAAGATTTTACTTCACAGCTCTTCTGCTCTTAAACACCAGAGAGTCTGTAGTGAAGCTGTTTTATAGAGAACGATGCTTAAATGGTACCGTGAGCACTTGCATGCTCAGACTGTTAAGTCTGTCTTGCATGTGAGAATGTATAAAAGCTGTTACATTCTTCACTAGTGCACACCTTTCCAGGAAAATCATTGTTAATAAATATCTCAGTAACTCTTGCAGCTGTGGTTTGTGGCCTCAGCAGCTATTTATTTTTGCTGTGATGGCAAATACTCGAGCATCTTTTTATTCTCATTCGGCCAAGGATGGCTCCTGCTTGTTGGGATTTCTCCCAGGTAACTTGCTGTGGGACAAGAGGAAACAGCCTCAAGCCATGCCAGGAGATGGTCAGGTTGGACATCAGGAGGAATTTCTTCCTGGAAAGGGTCATCAGGCATTGGAAAGGGCTGCTCAGGGTGGTGGTGGAGTCCCTGTCCCTGGAAGTGTCCAAGGAAGGCCTGGATGTGGCACTCAGTGCTCTGGGCTGGTGACAAGGTGAGGATCTGGCACAGGTTGAACTCGAAGGTCTGGGAGATCTTTTCCAGCCCAAATGATTCTGTGATTCCCACTCAAAACTGTGATCTATTCTGAGCTGCTTCAGGGTATGAGCTCCCCTCTTCCTCTGACCAGTCCAGAGGCTCTGGCCCGAGCAGTGGAATTTCAAGACTGAAAGTTGGCAGGGGGATGTGCAGATATTGCTGTTTTCTACTGTTAAATATAATCTTTCTCATGAACAGATTAATGCATAAAACCACTGGGCAGTTGCACACAGCAGCCTCTTGTCCCCCTGGCACAGGTAAATAAATCCTAGTGATGGATTTTGATCTCTTATTCCCAGAAAACTGCTCAGCTCCTGCTCAGGAGAGGCTGCTGCTGTGTAGGTGCCTGCAGCCCTTGCATGGCCCTGGCAAGGGCTGAAACTGCTTCCAGCTGCCTTGCTGGGCTTTGTGTGGTGATTAGTTTATTTGAGAGCTGGGAGTGTGTTAAAAAGGTTCTGTAATGCAAAATACTTGTCACTTAAAAATTGGACTTGTATTTTCTGTGTTACGATGTTTTAACTCGAAATTTAAGGCAGTATTGTTATTTTAGATGTAATTATAAGCTCCAGCAGAGCTCCTGTCTCTTTATATAGTATTCTATACTTACTGAAAATATCTGAGAAGAACAGAGGAAAAGTGAAGCATGGGGGAGGTAATTGATTAACACCCCTCCCTGCTGGAACAGGAATGAAGTGAAGGCATATTCTAGTTGTTGGTGTTCAGTAAGAAGCTTTCTCTTTAAGGTGTCATTTTTCTATCCTGGATCTTCTCTTTGGAGCCTGCTCCAGGATCTGCTTGTGTCAGTCAGCATGTCCTTCCTTGTGCTCACGCTCTGCCCACTGTACTCGCAGCCCAAGGCTGGCTCTGGGTTGTTTGGAGAGCTGCAGGTGCCAGGCAGGGCGTGTTTGGCTCCCCGGTCTGCCAAGGATTCCTGCACTCCCGCCGGACCTGGCTAGGCACGGCTGCTCCCACCCTGCCCTCCTGCAGTCCAGCCTCCGTCCCAGAGCTCCAGCTCAGCCCAGGCTGCTCCCTTGCTTCTCCAGCTGGTCAGCATTAGTCAGCAAACGTCCGATTTCCGTGTGCAGGGAGCGGGGCTGAGCTCTGCTCCTGCCACAGGAACGTTCCCGAGTGCCTGAGCAGCCCCAGCCCTGATGCTCCCGAGGGCACCAGGAGCAGCAATCCCGTATCCCGAGACGTGGAAATCACAGCATCAAGGACAATACTCTCAACTCCAGCCAGGCTGTTTTTCATTAGGAGTAAGAAAAATGTGAAGCTAGGAATGTTGTCAAGGCTTTTGATATGTGAGTACTCAGTGTTCTGCAAGAGGAAAATAAACTTTGATTAAAGACTAAACTCTGTTCCAGAAACTCCCAGCACAATACGGAGAGGCATGTTGAGGTACAAGGAGTGAGACCTGAGCTGGGTATTTGGTTGAAGCCACTTGCTGTGGCTTGCCATGAGACTGTCGTGCTTTTTGTGCAAGCTTGGAAGCGTCTTTGATTGCTTCTTGCCTGAACCTCGTTCTGGAATTTACTACATGAAAATATTTATACAAATAGTTAATGTTTATATGTAATACTTTGGTTGGACCTTTTAGAGCTTTTCTAGCACTAAAATTTCTCATTGAAGGGGTTTGCTGTCACACTGTGAAGGTCAGAAAAATTTATGGGCCATAAAGTTAAGACTTTTCAAACTCTGTGGGTATCCCATGACAAAAGTGAAGCTGCTTTTTTCCCTTGCTTTGAGGATAATCTTCTGCCATTAAGGAATGGGTTTTGATATTATTTGCTTTTAGGAACTTGCTTGTGTGGATTTCTGTCCCATGTCTCCAAAAAGCAGACATTTGTGGAGCTGTGTACTGAGAAACAGAAAGACAAATTTGGAATGATCTGCTCTGGAAAGAATCCAAGTGTTTTAATTTGTGTGTATGTAATTCTAGTATCTCTCCTAGAGCCAAGTCTGCCCTCCTTAGACTTGATGATAATGCTTCGCACACAGAGTGTTTTTATCTTGAAAGCACTGCATAAACATGAACTAACCTGGCAGTTCAGCCTTAAACTTTCTTTTAGGTGACATTTACTCAGGTGTGAGAGCCACTGCATTGTCTGTAGTTAAATACAGACCAGGAGCTCAGCACAGGCTCCCAATCCTGGGCTCTCAGGCTCTGGTAAAAGAGTGCTAAAAATAAGAGTCCCAGAAGCCCAAAATGGTTTGGTTTGGAAGGGACCTTAAAGCCCCTCCAGTTTCACCCCCTGCCACGGGCAGGGACACCTTCCGCTATCCCAGGGGGCTCCAAGCCCCATCCAGCCTGGCCTTGGGCACTGCCAGGGATCCAGGGGCAGCCACAGCTGCTCTGGGCACCCTGTGCCAGGGCCTCACCACCTTTGGCGTAAAGAATTTCTTCCCAATATCCAATCCAAGCCTGCCCTCCTTCAACTTAAAGCCATTCCCCCATGTCTGATACATAAAAATATCATTCATATATCTATATATCTATATCTATACACACACACTGCATATATGATATAAATCCCTCTTGTCTGATACATAAATAGCTAGTGATGGTTTCTCTGGGTGGTGGAGGAAAACTCAAATCACTTTTGGGTGTGAATTGCTTGATGTGATCAGCAGCCTGGTGACCACATGGCAGCTCCCGCTCCAAGCTCAGCACCGGATCGATCCTCCTGGCGAGAGGCTTTAAATTTCCATGGAGGTTGGAGCTGATGTCATTGCTGTGAAATGAGGCAGCAGTGAGCTCCTGCTTCCACTCACTCTGCTCGGGAACTGGATCCCAAAGCTTTTCTGGCATACTCCCATGTTCCAGAAACCATGGAGCTGTCCTACCGTTGCTGCCATACCACTGGTAATTACTTAATCTCAGTCAGGCAAAGGGCAGAATTTGGTGAGCAAAATAGTTGAAGGAAACACAATTATAGAATCAAAGAATCCCAGACTGGTTTGGGTTGGCAGGGGCCTTAAAGCTCATCCAGTGCCACCCTCTGCAGTGGTCAGGGACACCTTGCACTGCAGCAGGATGCTGCAAGCCCTGTCCAGCCTGGCCTTGGACAATCCCAGGGATGGGGCAGCCACAGCTTTTTCCTTTTTCTTTTCTTAATTTTAATTTTAGATTATTATTATTTAAAAATATTTTTAATGTAAATTACTCTGCAAATACTTCTGTCAGGACCTCCAGAGACCCTGCTGCTGTTTTGCATGGGGGGATTGGGCAGTTTGGGGCTGCTGTTATTCCCAGGGACAAGAGGACACATCACGGGGTGTTAAGTCCTTGGGAACCATTCCTGGCTCCCTCGGATTGTGGTGCAGCTTTAAAAACCTTTATCTTTGTGCTGTTGCTGAGGGTTATTGTTACTTCCCTTAGTTCCCTTAGCAGAACAGGTGGCCTTTTTCTTTGGTGTCTTGGCAGATTTCCTCTTAAGTCTTATTTTAGCGAGTTGAAAGAGGAAGAGGGCACAGGGTGCTTTTTGAAGCCATATTCACTGAGGATTTATTCCCACCAGCGTTGTGAAGTCTGGAATAGTTACTCTGGGATTCTTTGCTGTTTTGAAGCAATTACAGTTTCTTGGTTTCTCAATCGTGAAGTGGAAGATATTGTCCTATAAAAGAAGAATATATCCAGGAGAAGCATTGAAACACAGAAAGAAAGATCACAGGTTTTATTCACACTGCCCTAGGATTTATCCACTTTGTCTTGAGACAGGTTTTACAGGAGCTTGTGAGGGCATGGAAAGATGAAAACAAACATGGTCAGCTCTCTTCATCAGGAATAGTAGGTGGTTGAACAGAATTTCTGCATGATGCCTTTTGACATTTATTAACCCCCTCATTTCCCCACCTTTGTCCATCTTTCTGTAGCTTTGAGTGAAGTCTGACCTGAAGTGCCTGGTGAGCAGATGCAGAGATGCTCCACTGCTGCAATTAGATAATGGTTTTGCACATGTTTCCTGTAAGAACAGCTGAAGATGGGTGCAGCCTGTTCTTTCCCTGCCCTGTGAAATCAACAGAGGTCTAGTTTTTCTTTAAAAAAAAAATTACTAAATACATCTTAAAAGGCTTTGTCAACAGTGTGAGCTGCAGAAAGGGAGACAGATGCTTGTGATGGGTTGCTCTGCGGGTGCTTGAGGGAAAACTGAGCAGTGATTTTGCAGGTCTGGCTGTGTCACCTCTGTTGTGTCTCTTTTTCCATTAGCTGCAGGACAATCTGAGTAATCAGATTCCCCAGTGAATCGGAGCTGGGGCACTTTCATTGTTTGCTCTTGTCTTGGTGTGTGATTCACTGAGTTTTGACTTTGGGAGGGTGACTTGCCTGGAGCTGTGGTGAAGAACTGGGATTGCTTATTAGGAGTAGCTGCAAGAAGAGGTGCTTGTTCCGAGTCTGTTCCACCTCCCTGTTTTCTAATTACGTGTTTGAATTTCTCCCTGCTCAGCTCACCTGTAATAAATCAGACACCCACAGGTTACATGACCCTTATCTCTGTCTCTTCTGATAAAGGTCTTTAAATGGTGTTTCCATTAGGGTTTTTTGCAAACATGTGCTGCTTTTAAGGACCTAGCAGTGTTTGAACTCAGTTTTATTTCAAGTCTAACCCAGCCTAGGTATTTTAGGATGCCCTGTGCAGGTGGCTGTAGGACTGTAACCCTGACCTGCTTGAAGCTCCTGGTAACACACTTGATGTCGTGCTATAAATAAATAGTGACTTTCCAAACATAATTAGTTTCTTTATTGTCCTCTGAATAATGTGTGAAACAGGTGTGAGCTCCACATCCCCTTCCAGCAGGATTTCCAGTTTCAAGGGGCAGGTGCACCTTCTGGCTGTGCCTGAGCATCTCTTGCTCAAAAAGGTGTTTTGGTACAAATCCTCCTTCCTGCCAGATGTGGGTGCAGAGCTGTGCTGGGCTCCCTTAGATGCTGGTTGCCACAATGGAGCTGATTCCATGAAGTGATCCAAACACTTGGCTCTGTCTTTCATCCACATCAAAATTAGGGCTGAGTGTTTGAATACTTTAGGTGCTTGCTGGTACTTGTGGTTGGAACACTTTGCTGGGACTGAAAATGTTTTGTGCTTAAATTCTCCTGAATAAGCACACAGTATGTGTGGACAGTGTGTCTTGATCTTCCAGCTGCTGGCCTGGAAGGAGCAGGACAAGGCTGACACGGATGGAGTGGTGCCATGCCTTGGGCAATGGGACAGAAACACTGCTGGAAGAAGACAAAATGATCCTGAGAGAACTGGCAGGAAAAGAAAGAAAGAAAGCTCAGAGAAGTGGTGTCAAGAATAGTTGTTTTTGCCTTGGATCGTAAGGCCAGATGAGATCATTTATGTGAGAAGACATCGCTGTGGAGGCTGATTTAGCTGGGTAAAGTCTTGTTTGCTTGAGCTGGAATGGATTTTCAAAACCATTCTTTTCCTGCTTAGGTTGATCTTCTAGCCATCAGTTCTTGTTTCCTCCCTTGCCTGTTGGGGTGGGAAGCCATGGAGCAAATGCAAGTACTTGTGGATGTGATCTTGTTGCCTCTTGCCATCTGAAGAGAGCTTGAATTTGAACAGGAGATGCGATGGCTTTTTAAATCAGTTGTCATTTACTTAAAACTTCACTTAAAATTTTCTGACTTGTTGATGGATCATTTACCACCCCTCCCTTCTTTTTTAAGGAAGGCTTCATTGTGGTCTAATTCCAACAGTGCTTTTCCTCAGTGATCCAAACGCATTTTTCTCTCCCTCTTAAAAACCCCATAAATCCCAATGCTCTAATTCTGCCCTATATTCTTTTGTGTCTGCTAAATACGGTCAGAAGTGTTAAGTGTGTTTTCATGCTTTCCTTTGCTGTCAGTACCAGTGAGCCATCTTGCTGTCAGTGATGCATCTCACTACTTTTTGTTCCTTCAATCAAGGTTTGTTTAGATTTTTGTTTGCAGAAACTACTCAAAATGCCTCCTGTTCCTGGTCTGTCCTTTCAGTTGCTCATCATCTGGGACGTGGTTTGTGTGCTCTGTGGGTGAGAACCATGCTGATGGCTTGGTCAAGAACCTGTCGAGTACCAAAGACTTTTTCAAAAAGAGTTATCTTTAAGCATTTAAGCACATTTTTTGTTACATACGTGAAGCTTTAGACTTGGAGAAACTAAACGTGTACAGAAAGTACTGACGTGTTTTGCAGTTCTGCCATGTCTAGTTCTGTCATGGGAGGGATTTATTGTGTCTTGCCCCAGAGAAGCTGTGCCTGCCCCATCCCTGGAAGTGTCCCAGGCCAGGTTGGATGGGGCCTGGAGCAACCTGGGATAGTGGGACGTGTCCCTGCCTGTGGCTAGGAGTGGGACTGGATGAGTTTTGAGGTCCTTCCAACCCAAACCATTCTGGGATTCTGTTGATTCATTTGGGGATATGTCAGCAGATGAGATGAAGTCTGAGGCCTCCCTTTTTCTGATGGATCACTGAATGTTCTGGTACAATAATTTTCTTTAACACATACAGATGATGGTTGTCTTGTAAAGTTTGTGCAAAGGTTGTGTTGGTGCCAGTTGCAGCTTTGCTAGGATTGAAGGTGGTGTGCCCTAAATTCATGCTGTCCTTTAGACCCTAATTACTGGTGCACTTTGGCTCCATTCCCAGGAATGACCTGAATTTGAGGTGCTGGAGGGTGAACAGCATCTGGTGCTGGGAGATGTGATTTCCATGTACGGGGGGTCCTTGTCCAAAATAAAATGGACTTTACATTTGTGTTTTACCTCTTGTAAAGTTTGGAGCATGGAGCTGCTTAATCAAACTGGGATTTCATTGAAGAATTCCTTGGCTGCTTCTCTCTTGGCTCAGATGTTCTTGCCCCCTTCTTCCTCCTTGTCTCCTTTCGCTGTGCCATCTGTCTGTCATCTGCTTTCTCATTTCTCTGACCTATTTATGAAATATGTTTGCACAACCCCTTTTGCAATGGCTGCAGAGGAGTGTTGGAATTGTGACCAGGCTTATTTCCTCTTCTCCTTTGTTCATTTTGTCAGCTCCAGCCCATTGGATTTGGTGGGTGTCTCTGGTCTTGTCCTAAATTTACGCGGTGGTTCCAAAGCGGGGCCATGCAGAGAATTTTCTGGTCATGGCAAGGCAGGACACTGCAGCAGCGTAAAGCTCGGAGGTTGGGATTTGTCTGACAGGAGGTGGAGTCAGGTTTGGGTTGCAGCTCTTGCTTGTCAGAGTTCAACTCTCACAAAGAGGAACTTTATTTCCGAGGCTTTGGACAGTGATTTCATTGTCCCAGGACTGCCGGGCATGAAGGGGCGCATTGAGGCCCTGTCACCAGTCCAGGTTCTGAGTCCACACCTGTCGAGGGGCAGCAGCAGCCTCTCAGCTCCTGCCGTTGTGGTTCTCCCATTTCTCATGTGGAGGGATTAAGGCTTGGATTTGCTGCAGCTGGTCTCAAACTCAGTCCAGCAGCAAACTCTGGAAGCAATAGGATCGCTGTTGGCACACATGGGATGAGACACCACTGTGGGAGCAACCAGCATGGATGGGCCTCCTTTTGTAGAATCCTGGAATGGCTGGGTTTGAAGGGACCTTAAAGCTCATCTTGTTCCACCCCCTGCCTTGGGCAGGGACACCTTCCACTATCCCAGGTTGCTCCAAGCCCCGTCCAGCCTGGCCTTGGACCCTGCCAGGGATCCCGGGGCAGTCACAGCTCCTCTGGGCACCCTGTGCTGGGGCCTCACCACTCTTAGAGTAAAGAATTTCTTCCTAATATCCAACCTGAACCTGCTCTCCTTCAGCTTAAGGCCATTTCTTTCTCTTCCTTGTATATTCCAGAAGGAAAAGGTAAATTGCCTACAATCCCCCAAATCTCCCTGTAGTACCTGCTCAAGGTAAAGTAGGAGCTTAATAATTGGGCATGTTCCAGTCCAGGACCTCGTGTCCCACCTGGCAGCTCATCTGGCAGGGAGGGAGTGCTCTGAGTTGGAGATATTTTTATGCCTTTTAAAAATGGTTGAAAAGATCTTAATATAATTGGGGCTGGACGGTGCCATACACATAGGGAACAAAGCAGCAGAGTTGGATTTGTTCTGGAAAGGGCATTTTATTGTCCACACTTTTCTGCTTGAGATAGCAAAGAAAAAAAACAGGGAGAGGGAGGAGGACACAGCAGTGGTGATAAGGCGGCTCCCTTTCGGTTTCCTGCCTGCACAGTGGGAATGGATCTGTCCTGCCAGTGATGGATCTGAGGCTGAGGATCTCTGTTCACACATTTACATACATTCAGTCCAACTGATCGTAAAGTCAGAATCACAGAATGGTTTGGGCTGAAAGGGACCTTAAAGATCATCCTGTTCCACCCCTCCCATGGCAGGGACACCTTCCACTAGACCAGGTTGCTCTTGTCCAGCCTCATTTATTTTTCCCAGAACTGAATGTTCCATAGGCAGAGGTGATAGTGCAGGGATGGCAGGATTTTGAAAATTTCCTCAATTTCCCTGCTCCCTCTGGGTGGGGGCTTTCTCAGCAGATACATCTAGGAAATTTCGCCACTTCCTTTGAAAGTGTTTGTCCAGTCTTGGATGCTGCAAAATCAGAGCTTTGGGGGAAGCGTAGATTGAAAAAACAAAACAACAAAAAGGGAAAATAACCCTTGATGCAGGCTTCTGTAGATCAGGTCGTGTTTTTGTTTGTAGGTCAGACATGATAAATATATTCAGGATTACTAAAGGGGAGAAATAGCTGTAGCTTTTTGAGTTTTGTTTGTGGTTTCGTTTTTCTTTTTTTTTTTTTTTTTTTTGAGACATTGAAGAAAGAAAATGGAGCACAAGGGGGCAGAAAGAATTGCTGAACACAGCATGCCTCTTCCCCAGCTTTAGGGAATAGCCAGTGAGTTTCTGGGAAGAACCTGAGCTGCAGGGAGAGAAGGAGGAACCATCCAGGAGCGTGTAACAGTTGTGACACAGGAATGGCTGCACAATCCTGCTGCCCAAATTTGCATTGAAGATGCCTCATGTAGCTGAACTAATAAAAAGCCCAAACACAGAGTTACTGCATGAGTGGATTGTTAACCTGCAGGTGACCCCTCGCTTTTAAGCTCAATAAATGAAATGAAGCCCATATAATCACTCCTAAATTTGTGTGTGTATCTGTGGCACATATTTTGCTCCAGAAGAGCCTGGCAGTGGGGGGGGGAGGGCAGCTGCAGGATCAGAGATGCCACAAGGTGAACCCTCCCTCTGTTCTGCTTTTCTTCACCCACCTCCCCTGTGCTTGGGAGGGAGTGTGGGCCTGATCAGAGGGAGCCTTTTTGGCAAGTGTTTAATTAATTAAAAGAGAGAAGGTAGTAAATTGATGGTTATAGTGGAATGTCTTCTGGGATGCTAAAACCATTCCACTCTAAGGTGATCTTGTGCCTGGGACATTAAATACTCCACAGATAACAGAGCCTCTTGACCATGAGCCAGAACTCCTCTGGCCATGTAATAGATGAGAAAAAGATGTCAAGCACCACAGCCAGGATCAAACGGCAAATCTGTGATGGAGCACGGAATTAGCAGATCTGGGACTGGGAGCCCAGTTTTGATGAGCCTTCTAAACCATAAGACTTCATTCTTTCCCCCCCTCCCCCCCCCCCCCCCCCCCACTGCTCTGCCATGTTGCAGAAGATGGATGAGAGCCCTGGGTCAGGATTCCACAGTGGCAGTGTCCTATTCCCTAAGGGAAGGTCTTTGTGATGTAGTAAATAAGTATTAGATTCCCACCACAGACATACAGACATGGACTCTGCTATCAGCTTCTTGCTTTTCTTCCTTTTTGTTTGTTCTTCACTTTTCTCCCTGGTCAGATGTGGACTTCCTCCTTGGAGCCTACCTGGAGTTAATCCCTTAACTCTGCCCTCAGTGATAGTTCCTGTGTTCTCTCTGGTGGGCTGGTGCCGTTTGGCTCTGTAGGAGAAACGCATCTGCACATGTGTGACTTTATGTATTTGGACTCTCCAGTGTTCATCATCCAAAGTCCTTGTGTAAACTTTTCATTCAAGGAGTCCTTG
This sequence comes from Corvus cornix cornix, assembly GCF_000738735.6. Lineage (NCBI taxonomy): Eukaryota > Metazoa > Chordata > Aves > Passeriformes > Corvidae > Corvus > Corvus cornix. Next base: position 4,546,978 of record NC_046352.1, on the reverse strand, counting down.
AGGACGTGGCACCGGCAGGGGTGTCCTCGTCAGGCTCTCACAAGGTCCCATGCAGCAAACATGATTTGTGATTTGGATGGTTCACATCCAAATTCCGGCATTCAGTTTGTGAGCATCGGCCACCTCAGCTCTGCAGACTCACCCAGATTCCGCTCCCTTCCCTCCAACGCTTGTGTGCTCTCCGAGTTTGAATTACCCCATGCTCTTTTTCAGCCAAGTAAATAGGGGATCTGTAAGTTTAAACTTGTCAGCCCACAGCAAGTAGCAGAGGCCTCCTGTGGCTAAAACTGTGTTTGGGGGAGGTCCTTGTTTTACAGTGCACTGAGTTGTGTTGAAGGATGGTTTGGCAGCATGGGACTGGAGCAGGGCACAGGTGGAGCTCCAGCAGGAGCTGTGCTCTGCTTGTCCCCTCCCAGACATTTGTGCCAAGAGCGTTTGGTCCTTGTCCCAAAGGGCAGGGCCTCCCCCAGGGTGGATGGGAGGATGTGACCCACAGGACTCAGCTGCAGCCCTCAGATGAGTTGCCAAGTGGAGCCTTGGCTCCTTTTTGTCTCCATCACTTCGTAGCAGATCATCCAGAGTTTGTTCAGCTCCAGCATGTGCCACCTCTGCTGTACGTTGGGTGAAATACTCCTCCTTTCTACTGTCCAGAAATTGCTGGGGTTTAAAATTGTTTCTGACAAACACACTCAGAAGTTAGTATGGGCTGAAATAGTGGCTCTCTTAAACTGTGCTGTGTGGGACCGTGCAGAGGGATTTGCAGATTCATTAAATGAGATTCATTAAATGATGGAAAACTTGATAAAGGAGCCAGGAATGCCTGAGAAATTCATGGGTGTTGACAGACAGACGTCCACTGGTGCCAAAGCTGTGATGAGGAGTGGAGGGAAGTGACATGATGTGTCGAATGTGGTTGAATGCAGATGAGATGGGAAGCTCCCTGAAAACCCTTCATTAGTGGCATTCATTAGTGGCCAGAGTTGCTCTTCTGGAAGATTCTTCGACCTGGTCAGAGCTCAGCCCTTTCTTGGAAAGCAGAGATGCTCTTTTGTATCTCCCATTTGATGTTTGAATCCAGTGTTTCTTCAGTCCTTTGTGTGCCAGAGCATTGCTGATAAAAGGGGTTTCACGTGGCCAAACAATGCAGATTGTGCCTTTCTTCTCATGGAAATACAACTGGATTTTACAGCCTTATTTTGGCCATCTCCACCCACCCCCAGGACAGCTCTGCCCAAAGCTCCTTCCTCTGGTGCCCCAAGTTTACCTACCCCAAACCAGCAGCTTCCCCTGCATCCACAGGGATCTCGGTCTCAGATTTGATCCAGTGCCATGAAACCTTTCTGCATCTTTGCTGTAGAACACAATTGCTAATTCCATAGTTTATACCTTCTGATCTGCTGCCTCTGGTGCTGCCTGGCCGCAGTTAAGTAGCTGGAAGCAGCTGCCCTTCTCCCTGCCCGTGCCATCCTGATGCTCCATGACCCCTTTCCGCGGTGTTTCTCTGGCTCCAGGCAAAACCAAGCCTAGCGTGACTCACATCAGTCTCCTCTTGTCCCTCTCCCTTTCCATTTCTCTCTGGACTTCTTCCAAGCTCCTGTGCTATACAGCAGTCCTTCAGCCAGGATTATTTTATCCCATTTCTTAGATAAAGGGCTTGGAGGCCAGAAATGCGTTATTTCTATGTTAACTGGAAGAGCTCTTTGGGTTGAGAGAGGAAACTTTCCTTGGATCGATGCCTGAAATAGCATGGCTGCCCCTTCCCTTGACTAAATGACCTTCAGATTTAATATTGATGTGTAGCTTCATTCTCGTGCTGGTTTAGACTGAAGGGTCTTTGCTGGGGGCTGCGCTGAGAGAGGCCTGGGGAGGGACTTGTGCTAAGAGGGGCTGCAGAGGAACTGAGCACAGCACCACAGAGAGTATCTGGATCCAGTAGGTGTTCTCTGTCCCTAAAAGCCGTGGTGTTCCTGTTGCTTTGAACAGCGATGACCTCCCCGTGCTTCAAGCAAAAAAAGAAAAGGAAATTTCATTTTTCCTACAACTCTGAAGCTACTGGGATTGAAGGCTTGGAAATCAGGGCAAGCCCCTGAGTGAGTGGGCCTGAGCTGGGATTGCTCTCGTGCAGCTTGCTCCCAGTGCTCTCCCGAAGGCTGCAGATTGCCGCTCCCCTGGAAGGCAGGGAGCCTTGGGACTGCACCTGCTGGGTGAGTTCATACCACTGATGCAGTTCTGCATTGATGCTGCTTTGCTGCTTCAGTGTTCCCTAAAATCCAGGATTAGTTCTCCCTTACTCCAAGCCCGGTCCATTTCAGCCATTTTTGGCACTGCTGGGAACTTCTGCTTCCACTGGAAATCTTCCTTGGCTTCTGCCTGGTTTGTCCTGATGTCACTATGTGGTCCAAACAAATGTATTTTTTAGAATTATAGAATGGTTGCAAGGAACCTTAAAGCTTATCCAGTCCCACCCCCCTGCCATGGGCAGGGACACTTCCCACTAGACCAGGTTGCTCCAAGCCCCGGGCCTTGAACATTTCCAGGGATGGGGAGTCAAAAACTCTCTGGAGTTCTTGACTGCTGCCTTTGTGTGAGCTTAAAATCCTCCTTGCTCTAATGAACTGTGAGGAAAACTGAAGAAAACTTTTTTAGGAGACTTTTGTGAGGAGGATTTAGAGCTTTTGTGTTCCAGGTACAGAGCAGAGCGTAATTTTGTGATCTCAGAGCTGTGTTCAGGAACACAAACTTTGTGTCGGAATTCTGCATTTGGAGACGTTTGCAGAGCTCTCTCCTCTTCCTCCCAGGACATGAAAGAGCAGATAAGGAGGGTGAGGTCATCCCAGCTGTGCAGAAATTTCCCAGGCCTCGAGCTGAGCCTGTTTCAGTGTAATCACTTATCCTGAAGTTTCATTTTGATCTTGGGCTGCAGAACCTGTGGAGTTAAACAAAAGCCCCCCTGGTCCCCCTGAGCCATGACAAAACACCCTTTGACCTCAGGTCTTAACGGCTGCATAATGAGAAGTGAAGAGACTGAAGCTGCTTTTTTATCCCTGGAAAGATGGGAGTATCCAGTGCTGCTCCCTCCTCTCTGTCAGTGCTTACTGGGTGCAGTGGGTGGGTGCAAAGAGGAAGAGTCTATCTCCTGCAAGATAAACTAAGAGGAAACTGAAAGCAGGTTTTATTTGTTCCCCTGCTCACTTCCATCCTGGAGTGACGGTGATCAGAAGTGGCTGAGTTGAAAAAAAGTTTCTGCATCCTGTGTCAGTGTGTAGTGAGCTCCGTTGTTGGGAGGTTTGGTAAATACTGAAGGAATAGTCAATTCCCCTCTTGCCAGGAAGAATTCTTTGCTTTGAGATTAACTCCGCTTTTTTCTTGAATATCTCATTGTGAGATTGTTTCACTGGTGCTGCCCAAGTGGGGAAGCTTTGGGACACTGAGACAACTGTAGCAGTGCTTGTTTAGATCAAGTTGAGAGCAGCACAATCAGGAAATGCCTTTGTTGGTGCCATTCGCCTTACGGTATGAGCTGGAAGGTTTTAACATCCTGGAGAATCATTCCATAAATTCTGCCTTCAGTAACCCTCCTAAACAATGAAAACACGTCCCAAATAAGTCCTGTCCTGACACGGTGTTGTGTTAGTGCTGCTCACCACAGCTCAGAGCTACTGTCCTCACCCTGGCAATAATTTCATGTAGTTTCTGTATTACGGAATATTGATTTACTGTGGAGCATAAAAATGTGCCATGCTCAGCAGAAGGGCCTCTCCAATTGTTATGCTCCAGGAACACTGCTGCTCAGGAATGTGAAATAAATTTTCCCTTTTAACAATGGATCCTGATTTGCATAGTCTCTATTCTTGTTCCCCCAGGGACTGTGGCACTAATGGGCTGCAGTGAGCGCTCCCCCACTTGGACACCAAACTCCTCTACTTGCACGCATACAAAGGGCTTTGCTGTGGAACAAGTGTAATAACTTTTCAAACAGTTTACTCCATGCCATAATTGTCTCCTCTCTGTTGTGCTCTCAGTTTAGTTTGAAGAACATAGAATGCTGAACACCCCCTTCCTTCTCTTTGATGTTTTAACTGCATTATTTTCAGGGAAACTTGTTCTCCAGCAATCCAGAAAGTCACATTGTCCCATGCTGCCAAGTGTGAGGTGATCTCATGGTGCTGAAGGGAGACCACGAGCTGGGAAGTGGCTGCTTTGCTCTTCTGGTGCTTTGCTTTGGCAGCAAGCAGAGCTTTAGGATGGAGTTGCAGTATTCAAGATAATGGCTTGTGGTTGTTGCTGGTTGTGCTCATGATGTGTTAGTGGAGATGTCAAACCCCTGTCGTCACTTACTGTATCCTCTTAGTGAACAGGAGTTGCTGGTCCTCAGCTCTTGAGTTTGCCAGAAGAAAGTTATAAATCTCTTGGTGAGATCCTGCGTTTAATGTGAAGAGGAGAAAAAACGAAGAGCGGAATTTCCACTGACTTTGTGCTTCTGCCACTTTCTGCTTTCTTGTAGAAGAATTTTAACTCCTAATGAAAACTGAGTCTAAGAAGGGTAATGATTCTCCTATGCAACCCAGGCCTACTGGGAGGCTGCTGTAAGCAAAATTATAACCTTGATAAAGACCCTTACTCAGCAAAAAGAAGGATATGCTCCTGGAAGATGTTTGTTGTAAACTGGAGCAGTTGTATTTTAGGCATTTTGAGGGAAAAGTAGGCGTTCTTGGTTCATAGTTTGTAATGTTGAGAATTGCATCTTAATCTGAGCATTAAGGGAAAAAATCACAATGAACTGAATGCAACTGGAGCAAACTTTGGTGCCTGGTGTAGTGTCACCTTCTCATTCCTGGATTTAGCTGCAAGGGAGTAAGAAACTGCCTTAATGTCTGGAGTGATGGTGATCAGGCAGAATCTGCACAGGGGCAGTTCGAGCTGCTCTGCTCTGCCTGCCTCAGCGCCCGTGAGCATGTGGAGAACTCTACTGAAAAACGGGTCCAATAAATTCTCTTAAAACACAGTATTTTTCAGCTGACTGCTCTGCTGTGCCTCTGAGAGTTGGTTTTCCTGGTGTAACAGGCAGCTTGTGGTGACCACGCTCTTCTGATCCCACACTCTTCTGATCCAACACTCTTCTGATCCCACACTCTTCTGATCCCACCTCCCACCTTGCTCCCTCGCCTTCCCCTTCTCTCCCCACACCTTTGTCCATGGGTGCTAAACAGGGTTCAGACATGGCCAAAAGTACTTGCGTTGGCGTAGCCGAAAGAAAAAAATCCGAATTTTTGGCTGTTGTCACAGAACAATTGTTGCTGCTAAGGGCTCAAGAGCAGCTAGAGCTGGGAATGGCTGTTTTTCAGACAGTCAGCTGAATAAATGCTTGGGGCAGTGCATAAATGTCATGGTGTAAAGATCTGGGGCACTTGGATTTGAAATAGCACAAAAGTACTTCTGAGACACCATTCTGCCATTTCCAGGCTTTGGTGGGAGCTGCCGCGTGTTCCTCTCGAGGTTCGTGTGTTTCCACTGGGATTGTGGATGGGCTGAGAAGGGCCAGCACAGATGGGGAGTGACTCAGCATCCCCATGAGTCACCCTGGGTGCTCCACGGCAGGATCCAGACCCCGAGGCCCCGGGGATGAGATGCTGTGTCACTGCACACCAGCCTCTTGTGGCACCTGGGGCTGTGCAGTTTCACCTTCACAGAATTGTGGAATCCTCTCAGTTAGAAAAGACCTCTAAGACCGTTTAGTCCAGCCTTGGGCAGTGCTCTGGAACTGCTCTGATACGGGACCTTAAGTCCATTCGTGCAGCACAGCCAGGCCCCGAGCGTGGCACAGGGAGCGAGGACTGATGTCACAGTTTCTGCAGGTGCTGGGGGTGGTGATTCACAGCCAGCAGTGTTGCTCTGAGCTAAAAACAGGAGGTAAATAAAATGGTGTTTTCTTGTTTACTGGTGAGAAACCGGGTACAGCTTGTGTGCTCCGTGTGTCTGTGTGTGTCTGCATAGAATTTGCTGGGTTGTTCCCTGCCCACTTACTGGGATTCCTCTAAGTGGCATATACTATTTTTCGAAATACTCTGTTTAAGGGAAATCATGGAATAGATGATAATTAGAATTAAATAGAACAGTGGAATGGTTTGGGTTGGAAGTGATCTCAAAGATCATCCAGCTCCAACCCCCTGCCATGGGAAAGAACACCTTCTGCTATGCCAGGTTGCTCAGAGCCCCATCCAGCATGGTCTTGAGGGTAGTTCAAGGAAGAAGGGTAATTTAGTAGGATGGCTTGGTTTAGTTCCTTTTCTGAGGACACTTTGTGAAAGCACTTGCATGCCAGACATTTAAGTCTTGTGAAGTTAAGCCTGACCTTGAGGTATGGAGATGATGATGTTCAACAACATAAATAATCCCCTGACTTTTTACTCAGGGGAAACTTTCTCAGAGTGGATTCCAGTGTATTTTCATTATGCAGCTCCTGAAGTAGTTAAACTTGTGAGTCACAGGACAGTGTGTGAGTGGTAGGATGAGTTGAAGGTGGCTTTGTAGCTTCAGGTTTTTTGGTGCCATGAGCAGGTTGGGGGCTCTCTGTCCCCCCACCTTGGCAGTTGTTTCACTTTGGTATTTTTCATTTCCCTCTTTTGTTTCCCCATCTGTAGGTCTGTTTGAGGATTGAGTTTTGTACTCATCCATGGGTTTCCTTGGATCCTTAGGCTGCATTTGCCTTGCACTAGGAAAGGATTTGGGGATGTTCTGGGGAGAGAAACTGCCAGGAGAGTGGCCTGGGGGCAAAGCTTTGGCTGCAACAGTGAGAGGGGAGAGTGGGGAGAACACAATGAATGAACACCAGTTTGGAGCATTCCCTCGGGATGAGGGGCTGTTGGGACATGTTAGGCCATGGGCTGGACACTCCTTCTGCAGCTGGGGTAGTGGAAGTTTGGTTTCTGCTGAGTTGCCACAGGCTGTGATTTCTGGTTGTGCTGTGATTCCTGTGCAGGAGTTCAGGCATCTTTGAACAGCTGCCTTGGGCCACCTTTTTTTTTTTGGTTTTTTTTAAATAGAAATGAACTAAAGATGCGAAACCAACCCTTGAATACCCTGATCCGGGTGGTTGCGGGGGGGGGTGGCATGGTTTCGATGTCTCTCCCTCAGCAAAAGGGGGGGCAACTGGGATGAGCTGTGTTGGAATGCAGATCATGCTGGTCCCTGGGCTGCTGGCCTCTGTCTTGGGCAGGAGCTTGGCTTAGCCCTTCTTGTGCTTTAGGATTTGTGCTCCCAAGTTTTCCCTGAGCAGTGGGGGTTTTTCAGTGGAAATAAGTCTTCACTCCCAGGCTCTGGAGGTCCTGGGTTTGTGTGAATATGGGAATGAATGAGCTGAGGGGAGGTTGGAAGGAGATTCAGCAGAGTGCCGAGCACATGCTGGGAATAGAAGAGCCCTTCAAAGCTGATGGTTCTGTCCAGGGGTGGGGGTGGGTGTTCAGCTGAACAAATTGTTCACTTTGGCTTCTTTGCAGGCAGAAATGTTACAATCAGCTAATGAGATTGTTCTCGAGCCTTGTGGGGTTTTCTCTTCTTCCCTTGGAGTCGTCATGAGAGTGGGTTTGGCAGAGCTTTAACTCTTGCTCCACACGCTGATCTGGTTTTGCATCGATCCAAAATAATAATAATTAAAAAAGGATAAAAGCTTGGTGAGCTGAAGAATGAATGTGATTAATATATGGAGCAAAGTGGAAAATAGCAGCTGAATGGGGTTCAAATCTCTTTCTTTAGTGAGGCACAGTTAAAGGTTACAAGAGCAATTTTAAAAATTGCGTTTGTGTATTGCTCGAGGATAATGCTTAGAATTGTCTGTGTGAGCAGGGCACATGGGTGTGTCACAGTCACAGAATTCCGGGATGGCTTGGGTGGGAAGGGACCTTAAGGCTCATCCATTCCCCCCCCAGCTGTGGTCACCTGGCAGGCATCTCCTGACTCCCAGTGCTGCAGCCTCACCCAGTGGGTAGATACTGGCTGTCTTATTGAGGAAAGGTCCCATCCTGATGCCACGGTGAAGGTCCTCCAGGGAAGGGGCTGACGCCTTCCCAGTTTGCCTCTGGAAGGTGAGGGAGGCTGAGCTGTGTGTTTTTGGGGGGAAGGTCTCAAACCCCTTTGAACCACTCTTTGGTGATTTTTTCTGTCCAAAGCTGTGTAGGAAAGAGGGGAGTAAATACAGCAATGACCTCTGCATTGGAAGGTGACTGCCTTCCAGGGAACAGCAAAGCCCCTGGGAATATTCCAGTACAGAGTAGAGGAGGGAAACCATATGGAAAGTGCCTGGAAAGCTGGAGCTTATTGCCTCACGTTGTGGCATTAATCTGCGAGTGTCCGAGGCTCTCGGAGCTGCCGGGTGCCCCGGCTGTGCCGCCTCCTGGCATCCCTGCCAAAGGCATTCTCTGGTTCCCAGCGAATCCCTCCCATGGCTGTTCCAGCTCTCAGTCTGCTTGGCTGCCTGCAGAGTTTCTCAGTGTTTCTGTGTTGTGTTTCTCTCTCTTCTGACATCGACTGTTTCTTCCAGTGTGACCTTTTATTCCTCATTTAACATCAAGATGGTTTGGGTTTGCTCAGGTGCTTGGAGTGGCAGAAACAATCTCCCTCCAGACCCCGGTGGCCATTTCTCGTTCATTCTGCTGACTCCTAGAAGTGGTTCTGATGATGTAGTTCCCCTTCAGCCTGTAACTTTCCAGTCTGAAATAAGTTCTAGCTCCACGGCAGCTCCATGTCATTGCCAGGATGGTTTAGCAGCAGCTGGTGGATCTGCTCTGCTCACTTTGCAGCTGGGCCTTTAGTAGGGCAGTCTCCTGGTGAAAAATAAGTCTGCTGATCTCTAATTCCCTCAGTTTGTTGGGGCTGTCTCTGGTTGGAATTCAGCTGCGTGGACTCAGCAGAAAGCAGCATGGACTGGTGGGCGGATAGGCTGACTGAGGGTCTGGAAGCTGAGATTGAGATTGGATATTGGGAAGAAATCCTTCCCTAAGAGGGTGGTCAGGCCCTGGCACAGGGTCCCCAGAGCAGCTGTGGCTGCCCCATCCCTGGAGGTGTCCAAGGCCAGGTGGGACAGGGCTTAGAGGCAGCCTGGACTTGTGGAAAGTGTCCCTGCCGTGGCACGGCATTGGAGCTAAGTGACCCCTATGCCAGGGCCTAACCACCCTCACAGGAAGGAATGTCTTCCCAGTATCCAGTCTAACCCTTCCCTCTATCAGTTTGAAGCCATTCCCCCTTGCCGTGTCACTCCGTGGCCTTGTACAAAGTCCCTCTCCATCTTCCCTGTAGACTCTGTTCAGGTTTAGAAAGAAAGGAGTGGGTTTCCCTCTCCCCCAGAGCAAGTGGAGGTTTTGGATTCCCAGTGGTCACTGCGGGACATCACACTCTATGTTGTGCACGGTTGCTCCTTTCTAATGCTAGATGAGAAAAGAATAATTTTCACAAAATGCTTGTGGAGACATTAAAGCTGAGGAATATCCATAGGTCCTTATCCTGCAGCTGATCCCCATGAGGGGAACATCCATCCCAGGATGTTGCTGGCAGCACCTCGCAGGGAAGGGTGGGACCAACTGGGAAAGGCTCAGTTCTAAATATAGAGACACACTACGCTCGGTGCTGTTTTGGAAAGTGTGGCTGAGCCATCATTCTGTTCTTCCCCTCCTCCACTGCTGCCGCAGGGTGTCAGAGGATGAAGTGTACATTACTGTGTTTCGCTTTCTTGGGTTATTTTTGGTTCAAATCCAGTGGGTTTTTCTGGGGTAGGATGTGTCCTGGTTTTAAGGTAAGGAGCAGGTCTGCTGCTGCTTGTGCTGCCATGTCACTTAGGAAACCAAATGGATTTAAAACTATTTTTTTCATACTTAATCTCAATTTCTGTGTAATCTGAGCAAAAGAATGGGTTGTATTTAACAGCACAGGCCAGTGTTCCAGCAGGCAGAGGTGCTTTGTAATGTTGGGAGAAGCAAACCAGGGAATTGGCACTTGCGATGTGCTCTCAGCAGCATTTGATTCTAAAAACTTACTTCTAAAAATAATTCCCAGCGCTCTGTGGATCCCCAAAGAGCAAACTGCCAAATTCAGGCTTTACACAGGGAGGTTTTTCCAGAGAGAAGGGCTTGAACTCCTAAAGGTGTTTTGGAAAAGGTCTTGGAGCAGGTTGGGAGGACAGAAGGCAGCGTTGCCTGTTCTGTGGGAATGTGGCCTCATCCACAGTGGCTCTGCAGGGACGCCGCCCGTGCAGCCGAAGGTCCAGCAGGAATATGGATGACGTGTCTTGTTCTAAGTGCATGGGTTTCGCTTGCAGTTTGAAGCAACCAACTCCTCCTTTTCAGGGTATTTCTATTAGTTGATTTGAAACTTGTAATAACCCTGGGACTTTTTTGTATTTATTTCATTTTTAGGCAAGTGGATTTGCTAGCAGTTATGGCTAAATCAGGGCAGAGGCCCAGGAGGTGCAGATTTTTCAAAGAACTTGATGATTTCTGCTCCTTCCCATCTCTGCAGCTGGGGCTGCCTCAGTACAAAACCTCATTTACCACGTGCTGCTTCTGCTGTAGTGGCTGGTTTCAGCTCTGAAATGGGTTAATCTCAGCAGAAGACTTTCTGGTTTGATTTTGGAGGAAACATCTGGACGTTGCTGTGGCTCTCCTGCCCCACATACTCTGGCTGGTTCAAAATTGCTACACAGAAGGAGGGGGAGATGGGCAAAGGGAATTATTTGGTGATTAATTTCTTAATTGCTAAGCATCCATATGTGGCAAGGGCTTTGTGCAGCAACACTGGATTTGTCAGCACTTTCTGCTGATGCTTTGTTTCCACACCATGTCGGGGCTTTCTTCCTTTCCGGGCAACCTTAATATCTATCCACAGGAATCAGGATGCTTAGGATATATTTTTGTGATATTGTGGCTTTTAATGTGGAGAGTGGAGCCGTGGATTTATCCCTTCCTTACCATCTTTGTGTTCCTTTCTGGCCTGGAGTGTGTTCCTTTCTGGCCAGCAGTAGGGATTGAGGGTGTTTTGATGACAGTTGATGTTATTTTCTGGCTTCTTTATTTGCTGGGTCCATCCATCAGATGCAGAAATCAGGTCTGCATTGCTGTTGCCTGCTCTGTGCTGTGCAGGACCTCGTTGCAGGGGAGCAGCTTGTGCAAGGTTGGCCCTGTTGGTCCTCTCCAAGCAGTGGTTTTACTTTCAAACCCAGCAGGGGTGGTTGTGAAACTTGTCCCTGAGGTTTAATTGTGGCCACATGGTATGAGCTGCTGTTCAGGTCGATTTGGGGACTGATGACAGACTTTTTTTAAAGATTTCAGTCACTGGAATGTGACTGAAGATGTTGGAATATTGCTCTGCAGAGACATGGTCCTTGCAGCACGTCTGTAATTCCTTGGTAATTATTAGCAGTGAGATGGTATCAGTTCTGCCATCCAGGATGGAGCTTTTGATCTGTCTGTCAGTTCTCCTTGGATTTTTGTGGCCTGTGTAATTAAAATCACACTCAAAATAATCCCCCTTCCCCTCTGTGTTGTTGCAGGAGGCGAAGGGCAGAGTGGAGATGGGCAGCAGACCGTGCCGCCATCGTCAGCCGCTGGAACTGGCTCCAAGCCCACGTCTCGGACCTGGAATACCGAATCCGGCAGCAAACGGACATTTACAAGCAGATTAGAGCCAATAAGGTGAGGAGCAGGATGCCTTTGGGTGCCTGTGGTTCTGCTTTGCCTCCTAATGGCTCTCTCTGACACCAGAGAGTGCGGATGCAAAGTCTGATGCTTTTTCCCCCCTGCCTCTCTCCCAAAACAGATTGCAAAGCTGTGACTAATTGTAATGCAATTTGGCATGGGCTGTGTGTAGTTCCTGTCCCTGGTTCAGTACAATAACGTGAAGGGAGCGATACCTTACTCTAGAGTCAGTCTTTGGTGCCGAGCAGAGCTGGTGCTGTTGCATGTGTGACGCTGTTCCCCATCGCTTAAACCTTTCTCTTTTTATTTGATATTTTTTTAAAGCCTTCTGATTCTTTCTTTTTGGGAGTAGCCGAAGATGGGGATAAGAATAACTGAGACTTAGTGGGAAAGGGAGTGGCCTGTGGAGGAAGTTAGTTCAGAGGCTATCACCCAGCACAGGCTTAAAATTGAGTCTGTTTCGTGAAAAAGATCATTTCTTGGTGCTGACCTTTTTCTATGGAAGGAATTATTTTTTTAGAGTTGCTCTCAGATGGTGGGAGAACGGGGGAGAGCAGAGAAGGGATGAGGAAGGGATTGTTATGGAGACTTGTTCAGGCATGCACATCTAAATGTCAGGCCTTGGAGGGAGGAATGTCTGGAGTTTGTGGCAAGAAGGCTCCTGGTATTGCATCGACTGAGAGATCCTCAGGAATTCAGTCTGGCAAACGCCTTTCCCAAGATGTGTGTTGCTCTGGGGGTGGTGGGGAGAGGCTTCCAGGGGGTAGAAAGCAGGGGAGGGAGACTGGACTTGGATGCAGCTGTGTAGAAAAACAGGCTTAATTGAGTGAGTGAGGGCTCTAAATGAGGAGGTGGAAGAGCACGGCTTGTGAGCAGAATCCATTACTGAGATTAGGGCAGAAGGCTTCTGGGAAGTGGGCAAATGATCCTTCAGAAAGGATCATCTTCCTTCTGTCTTAAAGCTGATGGTGAAGCATGGTTTAAGTACAAAATACAAAATAGCTGAACATTTATATGCTAAAAGTTAAGTAATGGAAGAAACGAGAAAACTCCTGTAGTGATGTGGAAGGTTCAAGGCTTTCACCAGGTGATGACAACTTGACAGGCTCATGAAATGGCCCGAAAATGGTTACAAGCATCCCCTGTGTTTTTATCTAAGGCTGCAGCCTCCAGGTCTGAAAGGAGGTTCTGGCCAACAGGATCATCCTCTTTGATTTTTTCAGACCAAAACTCAACTGTGATAACCCGATACATGAATTTAAGATAAAACATACTGCTTAGGGTGCAGGGGGGATTCAAATCTTGAGTGTTTTGGGTAGTGGCTGTTCTGCCTGAAGAAGAAAAAAACAGAACCACAAGTATCACATAGCCCATCTCTGAAAGGACTTGCTGGAGATTATTCCTGCACCCAGCTGTCGTTATCTTGATGTCATTGAGCTCTGGGGTGGTTGTAAAACAGATTCTGTTTGCACCAATGAAAAACTACAGAGAGTCTTAAAAGGGCTTGGAACAAGAATAGGGGACTAAAGAAACAACCCTGTGTTTTAATAACACTCAAGCTTGTTGGAATGGATTTGGCTTCAAACTGTACAAGGAAAACAGTTAAAGAATTTGGAAAAACCTTGTTTTTTCTATCAACATAACTTAACTCTAGCTTATTTGGCCATAAGGAGGTTAAAATGTAGTGCTGCAGGAATTCAGAGTTCTACAAGTTCTAAAGTTCAAAGAAATTCTATTTCATTCTTTTTTAGGTTAATTACCTTTATATGTCAGAGTTTACATCCCAGTGTACCCTTCAAGAAAGACACATTGCTGTGTCAGATCAAAGCAAGGGAAGGACCAGGCAGTCAAAAATAACCCTGTGTTTTGAGGATAAACTGCTGCCTGGGTGTCTCAGCAGGAATTGTGCTCTCGGCACATTTGGATCGGCTCAGTCGGAGCCTGGTGAGATGTGGAGGAAAACACCAAATCAGGGAGCGTGTGCTCAGAGCTGATTGTAAAATACCCTGTTTCAGGCATTTGAAAATAGCAGGCTGTTGTGCCTTTGGATTGGAAGAGTGTGTACAGTAAATGTAAGGCTCTGGATGTCCATGAAGGTCATCGGGTGGTTTTGTTTCATTTCACAATTGTGCATCCTGGGGCATGGAGCAGCTCCCTTCATCCCCTGCCTTTATCCAGAGGCAGAAGTCCTTGGTGGCAGCTTCTGTTCCTGATGCCCAGCTTTCCCCACCTGCTCCTCTTGCTGAGCATACAAGAAGCCCAGGTGCTTTCAGGGGTGTCAAAGGAAGCAGTATCCTTGTTCCCAATTTTGGATTCAGTCCCAGTCTCTGCATTTTCTGGAGCTGACCAAGCTCTTTGCTGCACCATGGCCGGATGTTTCTAGAAGTAGTGCTGAAAGGTGATGGGCTGCTTCTGGAGAGGATCTTTCAAGAGTAGAGGAAAATCCCAGCAGTATTGGAGTTTAGACTTCCAGCCCCTCTCATCCACTAAACATCCTTCTGGGATGCCAGAAAACTCTAGAAAACCAACATCATGTATGTTTCAGACACCAGCTGCTTCCTCACTGCTGGCCAGAGGCCACCTGCGGTTGGATTTAGTTTATGAACGGTTTTTAAACAGTGTCCCAGAACTGCCACCATCTTTCTGGAAAGCCGTGGATGTGTTGAACAGACAGTTGTGTGAAGGCAGACAATCATCCTTCGAATCCCAGAATCCCAGGCTGGTTTGGGTTGGAAGGGACCCGGTTGCAGCCCCCTGCCACGGAGCTACAGGTGACTTCCACTGTGTCCCATGGCACCGGTCACATGGGATTTGACTCGGTGGACTTTGAGGGAAGCCTTGTAGCCCTGTCCTCTCTCCAGATAACGTGCCCAGGTTCCCCTCCAGGCTCACTTTGCTGTGACACACTGTGCAACCTCCAGAATTGTTTTCAGATGACTGATCTGCCTGTTTTGATCTGAGCAGCCCCTTCATGGTTCCTTGTTTGACCAAATGCAACTCGTGGGGCTTGTCTTTGTCCTGGACTGTGTTCGTGGTCTGTAGGTTCCACCAGCTCCCTAATCCCTTGCACATTTTGCCCTGCTTTGTTATAATACAGCTCAGAATATGCATAATGACAATGATTTTATTTCACTTTGTGTTGTTCCGAGAGCAGAGCAGTCCTGCCTTTAGATAAAGCTTCACTCAGAGTAAAACAGAAGCAGGACAGCATATGTTAAACCTGATAAAACAGTGCTCAGCCACTGTGCTTTGTCCTGCTAAGTTCATAGCAATGTCTTTCTTTCCTTATTGAATTTTTGTAAGTACCACTTCTTTGGGGAGGGGAGGGGAGGGGGAAAGTCTGCTCTGAGTAACAAGTTTGACTGTAGATTTTTTGGCACCCACTCAAAACTGTTTGCTTGGCTGTGATGGCCAGTTCCACTTTGTACGATGAAAGCAGTCACTTCCTGCTCTGTGCTTCAGCAGAATGCTCCCTTTGGCTTGGCTGGCATGTGTGTCCTTGGAGCTGCTGGTGGGGAGGAGGGGAAGAGTGGGAAGCGGGACAAGCAGTGGTTCAGCAGCTTTGCCCAAGAGGGAGCTAAAAGTCTCCTGTTAATGGGCTGGAGGCATGTGAGCTGGCTCCAGCTACTGTCCTTCCCTCTCTGAGTTAGCTGAGATGTCAGGAAAACCCAGGCAGCAGCCGAGGATTGGGTTTGACATCACATCTGGAAGCCGTAGTGGGAGTTCAAGGCCTGCTGTGCAGCCTCGGGGTTTGGGGGGATGATGGGTGTGCATCATCCCTGTGGAGACCGAAGGATCTGCAGTTAATTCCTGTTCCCTTCCCTCTCTTCCAGGGGCTGATAGTTCTCGGTGAAGCATCACCCCCTGATCCTGCGGTAGATGATTCGTCCCGTCCCGTTAGAGCTGAAGTGAAGCTGGAGCCTGGGGCAGAGCGGCTGGTAAGTGCCAGCAGTGGGACTGACTGCTCCAGGTGCTTCATCTGCAGTGCTTCCTTCCCCAGTTTTGGGGAGGGAAGGGCCATCCCTTAAGCTGTGGGGCAGAGGGATGCTCAAACCATGGGACTGGCCTCCTGGGGTGGCTCTTCCCTGTGACTCCAGGTGGGAATCACTGATCTTGGTCTGTAGCTCACCCCCTCCTGCCTTATTTTGGGGTTAGTAAACAATAGGATTTAAACACCTTTTAGAACAGAGTTCCTGGGGGCACCTTTGTAATATGCATTAGCATTTTGTGAAGCTTTAAAATCCTAACTAATCCTTTCCCTACAGCAAAAAAGTACCTCAAACTGAGAGCAGCATGATTAGCAAAGGCTGCTAAAGATGTGGCTATTTAATATCTGCCTGATCATTCCCCCTTGGAAAGGGCATTAATGATTGCAGTGAGATGCACTGGAAACTATGCAGAGTGCCAGGTATTTATTATTTAATGCAGAAATGTAGGGCACAGACTAAAGGCTTGATCGTACTGTTCAGCCTGCCTGTGATTGCTTTGGATCCTGGGGGACACACAGACGTATTAAAGTGGAGGGTTTGGAAGTTGTGGTGGAGTAGGAAGAGCAGGATGGTCCCTGTGTGGCTCAAACTTCTGCTGTCAGGCTGCAGCATTCCTGCTTTTCTGTCCCAAGCTGCAGCATTCCTGCTTTTCTCTCCTAATGCCACGACTGGCTAGAAATGGGGTGTCACTGCAGCTTGAGGTTCACGGACCAATATTCAGTGTAGTTGATACAGGTAAAAACACTTCATTAGAAGTGACCATAAAATTGTCCTTGGAATGTTTTCCTCTGTCCCTGGTAAGAATTTGTCAGAGATTTCCTGATACTGAGTGATAATATGCAATACTTCGAAATTTTCTGCTTGGCACTTTCTTGTGGCCACTCCTGCAGCCCTGTGTGCCTTCTTGGAGCCTGCTCCTCAGAAGGGTGTTTATTCCCCTTCCCCAGGGACACACACATCACTCCACACTCCCAGCTTCTCTGTGACAGTGCTGGAAGTGTCACCCCTGGAACTGCTGCCTCCAGCACCCAGTCCCTGGGCTTGTGCTTAATTAGGACTGCTCATTAGGGTGGGGTGTTGAGTCAGAGCCTTGATCTGCTCCGAGCCAGAGATTACCCAGAGACTACCCAGAGACGAGCCAGAGATTACCCGGAGACGTTCCTGGTGGTGCGTGAGGGCTCTTACTGGAAGGGGATCTCTTGGGCCTCTCCTGGAGAGGTGCTTATCATTTTGGCACCCTCCAGGCTTTTCCCCCCCCAGACTGGCAGAGCAAGAGACACATCTGCAACGTGGAGCAAAGGGAGGAATCCATCCTGTCCCACCCCCAGCTCCCTTGGATCTCCTCCTCTCGTGAGTGCCTCCCTTGGCCGGCGTGCGCGCAGGATACGTGTCCTTGGGCATCAGCTTCATACGTGGGATGTGGCTGATAATCCCCAGGAGGAACTAATCCTATCACCAGTGGAGGGAAGGGCTTTGCAAATAAGGCCTGGGAATATCTGCTGGGAAATGGAAGCTCAGTAGGTGAATAAATTTTTTTGCCTGAAGATGGAAATAACACGAAGCCCTGAAGACATAACCTGACTGTTGATTTTGGTTCCTTGGATTGCTTGTCTAGTGAAGGGGCTGCACTCAAAATATTTAATTAGGGGGCAATATCTGGTAATAGGTGAAGGTCTGAACCTTGCCTGCTTTATTGGGGTTTTTTGGGAATACAGGGGACATTCCTGTATTAGCTCATGGCTCCCTGTCTGCACACAGCAGCTTTGCTGCCCTGATATGCAACAGCAGATGTGCTACGGTTGAATCTTTGCCCCCCCCCGCCTCCCAGGATCCTAAGGACCTGGACTTCCAGACCCAAAACACATAGAAGAGCTCAGTCAGGAGCAGGGGTGTGATCCTGGTGCGAGGGATGCTGCTCTGGATCCCGGCCTGGCTGCCCAGCCAGCCCTGGAGGACAGTGTGGCCTTGGGAGGTGCACCAGGAGGTGTTGGCTCTGCTCGTGTGTCAGGGTACACCCATCTCAGGGTGATAAAGAGAGCCTGGGCTGCTCCTGATAAACACACGTTGGATTGATGCTGTCCAGCTCCTCCACAGGAAGCAGCTGAGTCCCTCTGTTCCTATCTGGAACCAGCAAGACACGGAGCAAGCTCTCGGAGAAGTTCCTCCTTCAAGACCCTTTCTGGAGAAGAAAATAAACGATTTCTAAAGAGCTTATGAGTCATGAGTACCCGCCCTGCTGCCCCGGGGGTGCCTCCGGCGGGTGTCACGTGTTGGCTCAGCCTTGCCAAGCCTCTGGAAAGCAGAGGAAAAGTGTTCAGCTCCTGCACTGACTTCACCTGGCTGGGGAGCTGGGTTTTACCTGATGGCTCAGGTGTGATCTGATCTTGCTCCCGTGTCTCTCTGGGTGGCAGAGTTGGTCTCATCCTGTCTTTGCTCCCCCATAGGAGAAACGTCTCTTTTAGCAGAATTGTAAAACCCCCAGCAAAGTTCCTCAAACAGGGCCAGGCAGAAGTTGTCTGAGTTGTTAGGAATGGCCCTTCCCTGGGTGACACAGGTTTCTGCTCTTCTGGACACCGTTAATCCAGCACTGTCACGGCCTGGTTTAGTTGTTTATTGAGTTGGGGGGTGTTTGCAGGGAGGATTTAATCACCGCAATCCGGATGGGTTTGGGATGGAGTCAGGGCCAAGCAGGGGGCTTGGCTGACCATCTGTGTGGTGTCAGAGCTCTGCTTTTGCCTTTTTTATTGGTACTTGAACCACATCACCACCATGTGTGCTCAAAGGGGGAACCCCAGCGAGAGACAGGGCAGGGAATGTAGGAAGTGCTGCACGAAGGAAGAAAGGAAGTTTAACCCCAGGGAGGAGCATGTCTGACACCAAAAACAAGGCACTGCACGGATGGGGCTGGAGGTGATGACTGCCAGAGGTATGGACACTCTGGGCCATGCCAGGGTGGGGAGCAGGAATGTCCCTGGTGGGAGGTACAAAGCCAGTGTGTCCTTGGAGGCTTGGTGACAATTCTGCTGCTCCCTGCAGAGCCGGGGGGGGGGGTGTGTTTCAGACCTCAGGCAGAAGGGATTGGGGAGCACAGTGTCTTTAACTCAATTTTTACTCACTTTCCTCTGCCAAAAATGAGTTTCCAGCTTTGTGTTTATCTAGCACTTTTAGCGTTATGGACTCGCCCTGCTCCTATCCAAGCCCTACAGCCTGGGTTCCCACTCACTTAAAACACACCTTAAAATGCTGTTTGGACTGTGTTTGCACAGGTAGTGAGTTAAAATGCAAATTCAGTTTTGCAAGTCTGTTCCCCTCTCTCTCCCTCCCTCCCTGTTTTCCCCCAAAGTGCTTAGGCAGGAGCTTTCAACCACGTGGCTCAGAACAGAAACCAAACTGCAGGGGAGACTGCAGAGGTTTACAGGTGGTGATGAACTTGTTTGCACCATGGAGACAAAATGCTAAAATCTCCTTAAAGCCCTCAGCCTTTCATGCTCCTGATTGCCTGAGGGGAATTAAAGTCCTTTGGATCTTGGAATGAAAGAGCTGCCACGTATCCATCCTCTTGCTGCTCCCTAAGAT
Source organism: Corvus cornix cornix (assembly GCF_000738735.6). Lineage (NCBI taxonomy): Eukaryota > Metazoa > Chordata > Aves > Passeriformes > Corvidae > Corvus > Corvus cornix. The sequence goes on along the minus strand of NC_046352.1, from coordinate 4,527,732 downwards.
CTCCTTGTGTCCCTGGTCTCCTGTTCATACAGTGACTTCTGAACCCTGGTTTGAAGTCCCGTGTGGAAATCCATGGCTACAGTGCAGAATCCTCAACTAGAACCCAGGAATAAGAAAATTGTGGCTATTCAAGAAACTTTTATTAATTTATGTTTTTCTCACCCTTCTTTAGAGTGTGTCTGGATCCCAGCCACTAGAAAACTTGGGTATTTCTGCTGCAAATACTCCTGAATCCCATCCCACCAAGCCCTGTGGAGCACCAAGACCCGTCAATGGAGTTATTAACACGTAAGCTCTTGGATATTATCAGAAGAGTTTGCTTTTATGATCTTGGCAACATCCCGTTGGAAACCAGGCTGTAACTGAGTTGTAACTGGGTTGGTAATGGTATAAATGGTGTCTTTTTTCAAAAAGTACAGTAGTAGATCATGCCTGGAAACATTTTGGAGGAGATTGCTTGCTTGAGGTTTTCTGCTGCATTGTTTAGCTGAAAATGGAATTAAACTGAGCTGTGTTTACATGAACAAGCCCTGCAGGCAGCCATGCACTGAGCATGGCCAAAACTTGTTTCTTTATGAGTAGTTTTAATACATCTGCAAATTGTGTGATTCAAAGGTACTAATGCCCTGCTCACAAAATTATCAGTAACCACTGAGCCACTTTATTGGAGTTATGGAGAATCCCATTGATTTGGGGAGTAAAACTTCCTAAATTCTTTATTTCTCCAGGCTGCTTTTGTTGAGAAAGTCGTGAAGTGGGTAAATGAAAACAAGTGAAAGACACTCCCCGATGCTACAGGGCTGAACCACTTGAAAACCCTTGAAAAACATTGCACTTGCTCAGTGCCTTGAAGGAGGCAGGGGAAAAGAGAGGGGAAAAAGGGAAGGAGAGAGGGAGGGATGGATCCTGCACTGATATAGTGCGAGCAGGCAAAGGAGGCTCCGATCAAGGAGCCCACGGTTGCAGCTGGAACACTGCAGGCTGTAACAGAGCTCTTTGTGTCCCTGCAGCCTTTGAACTGCACAGCCTTAGACCACAGGGCTTTAATGTTTTGCATTTTTAGAAATGAAACACTTGTAGAATAGACATGAAAAGGTTCCGTAGATGAGGCGCTGCTGCGCTGGGATCTGCTCAGGGCACGGGGTATTGATGCCAGGGCTGCTGCATCCTTTGTGCCTGAGACAGACAGGTTGATGTTAGCACTGCACCTTCCTGGGGTCACTGCTGAGAGTTGGCATGGGTAGAGATCTCAAATATTCATCAGAACCAAACTTACATCAGGGTTAAATAGTTTTTCTATAAAATTATGTTTTCTTGCATTTAGACTCATGAAAATGTCTTGTCTTAAGATTCCTCAAACTCTTGATTCTGGAGGAAGCTGAAGTCTAGGGTTCAGGTCTATAGTGGCTTTTGCTCTGTGATGGGCTTTCAATGCTGTTTTTTTGTTCAGAGCTTCCAAAGGTATTTTGTCAAAGGTTCAGTTGTGGGAAAGTGGAAGGTGACTGAATTAAAAGCAAAAACTTGAGTTGGTTTAATAAAACCTGTTGCCTCAGGAACTGCAGAGCTTTAAACTCAGCTTGGAGTGTTTGCTCAGGTGTGAACCATGAACCTGCTGGTAGTGCTGCATGAATAACAGGGGTTTTCTTATTCTCCTCTCTTCTGGGACAGTCTGCAGCCTGGCCTGGCAGAACATGCTCAGGGAGATGGCCAGGAAGCTGAGGAGCTCCTGCATAAAAAGCAGCGCCTGTCCCTGGTCCCCTCGGACGGGACGTGTGTGGCCGCTCGCACCCGCCCTGTCCTGAGCTGCAAGAAGCGGCGGCTCGTCCGACCCAGCACCATCATGCCCCTTTCCAAAAAGGTGAGTTGGGAGGTTTTTGCTCTTGTTTTTCTTGTAAAGATGGAGAAAAACAACAGGAAGGAAGAGCAAGACACGAGGGCTTCAAAGGCTGTTGGAAAAACAAAGGAGAAACGATGGAGAAGGTTGTAATGTGTTGGAAGATTTTTCTTAGCTGTCACTGGGGAGGGAAGATGCTGAACTCATGCATTTTCTTAAGCCAACCAGCCTGAGGTGAACTCAAGGCCAGGTGGGTCAGTGTGGCACAGTCTGAGCAGGAGAAAGAAGCCCTGAGAAGTCAAATATCAGGAAACCTTAATTCTGACACAGGAATTAGCAAAGCCCCAGGAACTCTCTGCTGCTGTTCAAGGAAAAACCACAGTTGTCTGCCCAGGCATACGTGGGATGAATGCCCTGTCTCTTCCTGTTTTGTTTTCTTTATTATTATTTTTTATACTCCTCTCCCTTATGCAGAATTCATTCAATGGAAATACAGTTTATTGCCTGTATGAGGAAGAGCTGTGTTTCATTCTCTTTATTTTCTCTTAGGAATGCCATAAACTGTCAGTTGGAGGAAAAATAGTGAGAAATGGAGGAAATAAGGACCTTTATTTGTGCATGCAAAACCATAATGGCAAAAATCCGCTTACCTTTGAGACAAAGTGTTTCAAGTCAAACTTTCCCACAAGGGCTGGGGGATTTTCACTCTGCGGATGTTTTAAAGAGAAGCTCCAAAAGCAGCATTTTTCTGAGCAAAACATTCTTGCTCAGCTGAGTCAGCTTTAACTGATCACTTATCTGCAGTTTTATCTGGGGTATTTCTGGGAGAGCTCTGCAGTGATTACTTGCAAGATCTCCAGTGAGTTGGAAGTTGATGAACTTTCTCGTCGTTGATGCTGCCTTGTGCACTCAGTGCTTGAAGAATTGGCTGTTAATTCTGTGTTAGATCTTTGCTGTTGTCATCAAGTGCATTTGGTAATCAGAGATGGTTCAGAAGAGCAGTTCCAGGGATGGAAGAAGTGCCAGAGAGCAGGGGATTTCTGTGCACTCTTCCAGTCATTCCAGAGACAGCTGAGTCACGGCCAAGTCGTGCTCCAGAAATACCTCCAGAAATACCATGTCCAGTCGCCCCTGCTCTCCATAGAGTGGCTGTGTGGATTGAACTTCACACATACATTGCACAGATGATGTGGGGTTTTTGATCTTGTAATGTTTTTATGGTTTTCCTCACAATTTGGTGCACACATTTATTGGAATGTGTGCCCAAAGCTGGGGGCAGCCCTCCAGCTCACACAGTGGCAGAGTGGCAGGATGGCCTCTCTCCTTGCACAGCCATCCTGGTTAGAAAGCCCCGTGGGCTTAATTTTTATTATTTTTTATTAATTAATTAATTCCCAGCAGTGGTTCAGCACTGCTGATTCATGCTCATTTTTGGATCCATCACAACCTCCACATCCTCTGGGCAGGACTTCCTGAGGCAGCAAAGTAACTGCTCAGTTACCTCTTCCTCCTCTTCTCTGGGCACTGCATTTGCTTCTTGCATTTGCCCTTAGTGAATTATATTTGATTTATTTTAGATAATTTCTCTTAACCTATAACCAGGAGTGGGTTTCCAGCTCTTTCTTTCAAGCAGCCCTTCCCAGTGTAGTGTTACTTGCTGTGGACATGCTCTCCCATCCTTCAAGTCATTCATGGAAATTAATTGAATAATTCTGACTCAGAACAGGCTTCTGCAGGATCCAGTTGGATCCATTCTTCCATTTTGGTGGGGAATCGGGGTTGTTTTCTCTGCATGGGATTTACGTCCAGTTGAGTGTCTGCCTGCAGTGGTTTCACACAAATGAAATCTGTATCAAGGCTATAAATCTGTGAATTGAGACTCTGTCCTGGATTAAGGAACAAGGCTGAGAACCACCTTTGTCACTCTGTAGATGTCCCTGGAAGTGTCAGCTCCTGGCATATAATGATGGCTCTGACCCATTGGAACTATAAATGGCTTCTTTCCCCCTTCTCTGACAGTGGAATTGTGCTGCCTCATGGTTTTTATAAATGAGGTTTCAACCTAGATAAAATTAAACACTTTTAGTCAAATTTAGGAGCTGTTAAACTGTCTGTGCTAGTAAGTCGTAGTTTTCAGTTGTGTTTATGCAAAGTGAAAGCATCCTCTTGTGAGGCCAGACTAAATAACAGGTTCTGTATAAGGTATAGAAAAAAAAAGGGGGGGGGGGTGTATATATGTATAATAATTATATATAATATATAATAATATTATTGAGTATGCTATACGTATACATAATAATTACAATTTTATAACAATATAAATGTCACATAACAACTATTCCAGATAATAAATATACAGAAATAAAATGAATTTATTATATATTTATTAATAATAAAATGTAACTATAATATATAAAATACAGGTGTCTTTTAACGTATTTTGTATGCATATAGAATATGTCTTTTTATATCTATGTACAAGTAATGTTAAAACAACAGCACTACCTCTAGGATGTTTTTCATGAGCTGTCAGAGGAATGTGTGAGGAGAGTCCTTGGGCTCGCTGACGTGCGCTGTTGCCCCGTGTCCCTCTGCAGGCCCACCGAGCCAGCCTGGCGCGCTGCAGCTGTGACGTGAACCCCTCCTGTGCCCTGTGTGGCACCCGCAGCTCCACCACTCTGGAGATCCAGTACGATGCCCCTCTGCTGGAGCGCCTCTCCCAGCTGGACTCCTGCATCCATCCTGTCCTGTCATTCCCGGATGGTGAGTGCAGCCCCCGCGGCTCCCGCTGGGTCCTGGCTGGTTACAGGGGATGCTTGGAGGTGCCCCAGGCTTCCAGGGGAGGTGCAGATCTGCTTGGGTACAGCCAAACTTGTCCATCTGCAGGTGTTTTTGGGATTAGAGCATTGACTGGAGCAGGACGGTCTGGGAAAGTGTTATACCTGGGCTCTGCTGTGTTTTGGGAATCTCGACCTGGAGCCTCACTCACAATGGGGAAGCCAAGCAGTGCCTGGGAGTCCTTCCTGGGACCTGGCTCTGGGGTCTTTGGGGTTCTAAACCACTTGAGAAATATTTGCTTCCATGAGTTTGTCCATCTGTATAAAATGATTTGTGGATTGGTTTGTCACAAGAAATCCTTTTGACCTTGTGAGGAATTGTAAACGATCTTCCATGGTTCGGTAGGCACAGCAAGAAGGGATGTTCCCGTTAGGACACTCAATTTCCTGTGTTACAGCTTCAGGGTTAATCATCATTAAGAGGAATAATTAACCAACCCTGACTGTGGGGTATTCACAGATTTCGTGTGTAGGGACTTTTCCCAAGGGAAAAGTAATTTCCAGAATCTTCTTGAACTGGTACTTTTGTCGGGAGAGTTGGGCAGTGCATGGATTGTAGTGGTTCCTTCCCTTGGTGGGAGTTTGTGGCTGCCTGAGGTGTAAAATTATGGCTGCCCCATCCCTGGAAGTGTCCAAGGCCAGGCTGGACAGGGGTTGGAGCAACCTGGGATAGTGGAAGGTGTCCCTGCCCAAGCCATTCTGGGATTCTCATGCTGGGAGGAAGGTGTGTGTCTCTGCTTCCCATGGGGGTGTCAAGTGGTTGGTCCAGGATAAGTCACTGGGCTAATGTGTGTGCTTGGGTTTAAATTCCAGCTTTTCACAAACTTCATGTGACAGTAGGAAATGCAGGGAGTGTCTGGGAGCAATTAATGTGGCCTCTTTCGTTAGCACTATATTTAAACTAGACTAAAATAGTAAATTGGCACTATTTTTAGCTAGATCCCTCCCCTCCCAAAGACAGCTCTGATCAGGAGTGCTCAAGGAACTTAATGAACTCCTGAAGCAGGAATTTCTTTCCTGATTTCACAGCACTTGTGATCCTGTGTCTGTAGTGCTAAATCAAATATCCTGGGAGGTGGGGAGACAACCTGTTGGGTGCTATTGCAGCAGAGGCACCAGGAAAATTACGCCACATTCTTCCCATTTTTAGGCCCCCTGCAGCCAGCTCACAGGGTAGAAGATCCTTTCTGGCTGTATGAGATTAAAAAACTTGGGAGTTTAATACTTAATTGGTGTAAAGCTTAAAACACCTGTACAGAAAGAGCCATTTTCCCCTCCTGGTGAACTTTATTTATTCAGTAATGCTTAATGCAGTTCACAAGGGTTGATTTTTGGGATGGGGGTGATTCCTATCCCAGAGAAAAGCCAGGTAAGCTGTTCAGGTGGGGAAATTGCTGTGCCTGGTGCTGTTGGTGTGCACTGAGGTATCTCCATGCCTGTGAGCATTAATCCAGGATGCTGCTGGGCTGTGGCTGTGCAGGGGCTCAGTGAGGATTCCTGGTAGATGGAGCTGTGAGCATGTGCTGACTTTCACTTTGAGCCAGTCTCTCCGGGCTCTCGGTGCCAGCCGGGATCTCCGGAGCAGTTTGCCAAGGGCAAAACTGCCAGGCACTGCAGGAGGAAAAGATCATTTATTCACTTATTCTCCTGGCAAGCAGGACACAGCCAGCAAGGCCTTTAACCCCTGCACTTGTGCCCTGCCAGCGCTTTGTCCCCTTTTGTCCCCTTCCTTTCAGGGTGGTGTGGGGTTTTTCTGGGATTTTTTTCTGGTTGGTTTGATTTCTCGCTGGGAATTTTTGGATGATGTAATAACCTTGGAGGGAGGATGAACGCTGGGCTCACTGTGGTTGCCATCTGCTGGTCCCTGGGAGCCCTGCACTGCTTCCCGAGGAGCAGGAGGAGGAGGGATGGTGTCACTTGCTGCACGGACTCTGCTGCCAGCAGGGCAATGCCAAACCAGCAAAGAACTCATTTTCTCCTGCCAGCGTTTTGTCTTGGCGTTCTCCCCCTCCTTTCAACCTGTCCCCTCCTTCCACAGATGGTATGTGAATTGGGAGGAGAAAGCAAAAGATGAACAGAGAGCAGAGGCCATTTTCCCAAAGTCTGACCACTCCAGTGGCTGGCAGCATCCCTAAAGGACTGGCCTGGCCCCTCTCTGCTTTTTGGGACATGTCCCCACAAACCAGCAGTGATGGCCAAAGAACTGCCATCACCCTGTGGCAGCCCTTCCTTGGCAAGGGATTGGGTTAGAGCTTGAACCATCAAAGTACTTGGAGTGCAGCTGTCCTTGCTTTCCCCAGGGAGCCAAGTCCCCACAAGCTCCAGCCCCTGCTCTGCCAGCTCCATCCTGTTTGCCTGCCTGGATCCACTGGGGCTTTCCAGTCCCTGAAATTGGGAGGGAAATACTGGGACAGGGTGATGGGACCACAGCTCTTTGTTACATGATTCATGTGGATTCCATGTTCTGTATCCCTTGCAGATGTGCCGACAAGCCTGCACTTCCAGAGCATGTTGAAATCCCAGTGGCAGAACAAACCCTTCGAGAAAACTAAACCTCCCAAAAAGCTGTCGCTGAAGCACAGAGCCCCCGTGCCCCCCAGCCTGGCTGACCCCGCGCGCAAGGACCGCCACAAGCTGGTCAACTCCTTCTTCACCGCGGCCAGTAAGTGCTGCCCCTGCCCGGGTCAGTCAGAGAGGAGCAGGAGGAGGAGGAGGAGGATGCCCTTCGAGTCCCACTCCCAGGGGTGAGGCAGGGCTATGGCAGGGCTGCAGGTGAGGTGCGTGCAGGTGCAGCTCAGGTTTGTAGGACCTTCTCGTGCTCGGTGTCAGCCATGCCCACAGCAGTGCCACAGGTCTGAGCACGCCTCCCCAGCACCCCCATGGTGTGGAGAATTTGTGGAGCTGGAAAACTCTGCCCAAGCCTCCTGTGCCAGCAGAAAGAGAGGTGAAAGCAGGCATTTCATAGCTCTTTCTCTGTTCCCCTCCTCAGAGCGCTCCCATCAAAAAGCCCAAGCAGACAAGGCACACAGGCCGCCTTTAGACGATTTTTCGGCCGTGTCCAAGGCCGAGAGAGCGCCAGAGCGCTCTGCCCAGCCTCCTGCCTTTGACAAAAAGCGATTGCGAGACTGCTCATCTGAGAGGAGTGAAGGTAGGCCCCCAGGGGCAGTGTCTCGGGGGGAGCTTGGGCTTTGCTGCATCCTCAGCCTCTCTGCCCCAGAGAAGGGGGCACGCACTGCTTTGGGCCGAGTCGCCACCGCAGCAATGCCTCGTGTGCTCTAAACTGCTTCTTCCCCAGGGCAGCCCCCTCGGAAGGTGCTTCTCTTTCCTGCTAAGTGCTCCTCAGCACTGGCCGTTTCTGGTGCACATGGTCCTTTCCTCGCCACCACCACCCCCTTGGGTGGGCTGGGGTTTTTTTGCTAAAGTTGTTGTTCATTTTCTCCCGCCCTCCCCATGCAGTGTTGAAGCATCACACGGACGTCAGTGGCCCGAGCTACCTGTCAGCAGCTGTGGCTCCCACCCCTCACAGCCCCATAGCTCGGCAGCTCTCCACCTCCTCCGAGGGCTCCGCTCCTGCCAGCTCCACTTCCCAGGGCACCTCTGGCACCGCCGTGAGTATCTGCTGCCTTCTGGAGGGGTTCTGGGCTCAGCTCCATCATGGGGGCTCAGCTTTTGAGCAGGTTTTGGGCTGGGGAGTGCTCAGTGTTCCTCTTGCCACGCTGGACCCGTTGGTTCAGCTCATGCTGGGGTTGCTGGGTGGGTGTTGGATGTGTTGGCTGTGCACCGCCAGGCAGCTGCAGTTCCGGGTTCGCCATCAGCTCAGCAACTGCTGGTGAATGTTCCCATTCCCAGCAGTCCCTTGGCTTTGCTCCACATCCGGATTTTGGGTTCTGAAGCTCTGTGGGGCTGCCAGGAGAAGAGCTGGGCCCCAGCAGTGCTGCTTCCACTGGGACAGCTCCCCTCACGGCCTCGGTGGTCTGTGGGTGGGCTTGCGGTCACAGGGCCGGGGCACAACAGTGGTGGTGGAGGTCTCCCACCTGTACACAAGCTCCAGCAGTCACTGAACTCAGACCATCTTCTGAGACACACTCAGACTCCCAAAATGCTTGAGGATGGCAGGATGTGGGACCTTTATGAGCTGTGTGAGTGAGCAGAACTGAAACTCCCTCCCACTGTGCTCCGGGACAGAGCGATGGCACAGCTCCTCCACCAGACACCATCATCCTCCCAGGCCCACGCTAGCAGAAGCCTTTCAATGGCAGACAGTTCTGCTGAGTTCACAGGTGTCTCAGTGAAGAACTTGGCTTCTGTCTGGCCACCCCATTTGGTAGTTTGGGCCACAGCCTGAGCTGGATGTGACCCAGGGGCAACAGAGCAGGACTCCTTGAACCCTCTGCTCCAAGCTTGTTGCTGTGGGGTTACAGGTCCCCACTGGGTTCCGTGAAATTCAGTTGTTCCATCACCAGCTGTGACATCAGGGTGTCAGAAGAACCCAGTGGTGTTTCAGCTTGAGTGAGCTTGGTGTTTTGGGGGAGAGGACAGCTCATATCAGCAGCTCTGGCACCTCGAGGAGGCCTTTCCTTGGCTCCACACACCCATTGTGGTTTTTTCTTGCTGCTTTTCCTGCTGTGTTTTCACAAGCTCATTCAGAAATGCAAGATGAAGAGTTTTCCCTCCCCCAGCAAGAGGATTCCAGGCCCTGGGCTCTACGCTCTGGGCTCAGGGGTGGAGCTCCTGTGTTCAAGCGTCCCAGGCAGCTGCGGGTCTGTGCGTGCTCCCCAGCCAAAGGGCCAATCCTTGCTCCGGGCAGCCACGCCTTGGGATTTGGGTTTCCTTGCTGCTGGGGCAGTAGATGTTGGGTTGGGAAGAGGACTTGGAGCAAGCAGTAGGGGAACTCCAGTCTGATGCAAATTGATGTTGGTTCTGAAGTGTCCGTAGGTCAGACAAGGCCATTTTGTCCTCTTTCCGTCAGTGGCTTCCACTGATGACTTTGCCACGTGCCAAACCCCACATCCCTTTCTCACATGGTTCTTCCCGTTGCAGCAGCCGAGGAGGAGGAGGGGCGAGAGCTCCTTTGACATAAACAACATCGTCATCCCCATGTCCGTGGCTGCCACGACCCGCGTGGAGAAGCTGCAGTACAAGGAGATCCTCACCCCCAGGTACTGCCCCAGCAGGGAAGGGATGCACTCTGCTTCTTCCTTGGGAAGAAGGGAAAGTTTGGAAAACTGATCATACCATTGCTGGAGACTGGCTAAGTTAGGGATTATTTTCTCTGAGGGTCCCTTGGCCATCACAGCCAACTGCCCAGCTCAGCCTCTGCTCAGTTTAAAGTCAGTCCTGGTTGTCTCCTTAAAAGGAGACTAAGCCAAAGGCCCCGGTGGTTTCCCAGGTGGTGCCTGGGCTGGATTAACCTTGCAGTTCTGCCTCTTCCCAGTTTCCCTCTGTCTTCCTCCTGGTCATCCGTGCTCTTCCCTGGCCCATTTCAGAGCGGGGCAAGGCAGGAGGGAGCCTGTGGGAGGAAGAGGAGGAAATGCTGCAGCCTCTGCCCTTGGGAAGCATCAGCTGTGCTACCAGACCACCAGGGAGGTCTGGTACTTTAAACTGAGCCTAAGTGTGTTGCTCCTCGTGGCAGGGTGGAATTTCCCTTTCCCAAAAGCCAGTGTTTGGGGGGCGTGGGCAGCTGGTTCTGGCTGTGCCCTGAGTGATGCCCATGGTGGTTGTGTTGCAGCTGGCGTGAAGTTGACATCAGTGCTCTGAAGGCCAACCCTGAGGAGGACAACGAGGAGGTAAGAAGGATTTCATTTCCCAGTTAATGCAGAATGGGGCTGGTGGTGACTGAACAGTGTCTGTGGAGGGAACAGAGGCAGGGAACCAGCTGGTGTTGGTTCCTGTACAGGGCTGCCAGAGCTCCAGGAGTGTTTGGACAGTGCTCTCAGGCACAGGAGTGGGACTGTTGGGGTGTCTGTGCGGGGCCAGGAGTTGGACTGGATGATGCCTGTGGGTCCCTTCCAACTCAGGACATTCTACAGTTCAGTGATAAACATTAAAATTCTCACTGTAACTAGTGCTGGCAAAACCGTACAGAGATGGTTGTTTAATAGCAGAAAGCTCTGACCAAGCCCTCTGCCCTTCCCTTTGCAGGTTGAGGACTTGTCAGATTCGGCCTTCGCTGCTCGGCACGGGAAGTGTGAGGAGATGGAGCGGGCGCGGTGGCTCTGGAGCACGAGCGTCCCCCCGCAGCGCCGGGGCAGCAGGTACAGCCCTGCTCGCCATTCCCAGCACTGGGATGCTCCTGGGAGCAGGTGGTGATTCATAGAAATGGTTGAAAGCTGGTGCTGGTGTTGAAAAGTTTGGCCCCATCCAGCTTGAGGAGCCCACGTGGGAGCAGGGCACAGTCTTGTTTAGGTGGGGGTGAAGCTACAGCCCAGTTTGGCTGCAGACAACTCTGCACCATCTGCTTTCTCAAGCACTTCTACTGCTCCAGAAGTGTGGGAGATGCTGTGCCAGCCTGGGAGTCCAGGGGAAGACACAGGGGCTGCAATGGCATCATTCCTGCAGGATCAGGGACGCTGTCACTGGACACTCAGTTCCCTTTCTGTCTTTGTGAGTGGGTGTCTAAAACTTCCCACTGTTTCTAGCTGTTGATCTCATTATAAACCTGCACAAGAAGGGATTTGCCCTTCCCTGTTCCATTGCAATTTCCAGTGCTCCTGGAGAGTGGGATGTTTTGCTGTTTCTTGGAGAGTTGCATACAGATTTGGGAACTCGGTTATGTTACTCTGCTTGTAGTCTGTGGGTTTTTATCTGGACTCTGTGTTGAGGCTCAGACTTCCGTAATTCTTGGTTGAAATGTGAGGTCTCAGGGTTTCACTGTTTTCCTCCTGCTCCCAGCTGCTGAAGAGCAGCATCGGTGCATCCAGACAGTGGAAAAGGGACAGAGATGGGCCTGGATGGATTTTGTCTCTGGGCTGTGACATTCCCTGCTCGTGTTCCCATCAGGGCAAAAGGATCCTGGGGTGGGATCAGGCAGCAGTGGGGGAGCATGGCTGGGCTCTCAGACCTGCCCCTGTCTCAGGTCCTACAGATCGACAGACGGACGGACGACCCCCCAGCTGGGGAACCCCTCGACTCCCCAGCCGGCATCCCCTGAGGTGGGCAACTACCACTCCCACTTGGAGCTGTCCCACACCCACTCACCACGCAGCCCCATCAGCCCCGAACTGCTCTGTGCCCCCCTGACCCCCCTGTCCCGGGACTCCCTGCGGCTCCTGTCCAGCGAGGACACGCGTTGCTCCACGCCCGAGGCCGGCCTGGACGAGCAGGTGGGTTCTGGCTGCGGCCGGGGCAGGCGCGGCACCCCAGGTGACCCTGGTGTGGGGAGGCAGCTCGGAACCCGCGTGTGGGCGGTGCCGTCGGAGCTGGGCCAGGTGGGACGCACGGGCAGTGGGAAGCGTTTCCAGCAGTTGGCTCCGTGTGGAGCTGCCGTGTCCTCTCCTCATCTGCCGAGGCTTCCGGGCACTGTTCCCGAGGCTGGGGTTCTGCACCAGGAGCAGCTCTGACCTCCGGATCCGTGCGAGGAGCGAGGACACGAGAGCTTTTCCAGGCATTCTCCATGACTCGGTTCTCTTCCCCTAGGCTGTGCAGCCCTGGGAGCGACGCACCTTCCCGCTCTCCTACGACCCCCGGACGGAGTGCGAGGACCAATCCGACCCCCAGGACCGGTTGTCGCGCTGCACCCGCCGCACGTCGGGCAGTAAATCCTCCCGGGAATGCGATGGCACTTCGGCTTCGCCCAGCCTGGCCAGCCTCAAGAGCCGAACCCCACTGGCCCCCCCCTCCTCCTCCTCTTCCTCCTCCTCTTCCTCTTCCTCCTCCTCCTCCTCCTCCTCCTGCTCCGCAGTCCTGCGGCCAGCGCACAGATAGAGACACACGGGGAGACGTGAGCAAACCAACACACAGAACTAACTCTTGGCATTAAAGCTTCCAAAATCTGCGTTTGATATTCAAACATCCTGCCGGGAATTTTCACAGTTTTTAGTGAATTTAAGGAGTTTAGAAACTGTTTTTTGTTTTCTTTTTTTTTTTTTTTTTTCTTTTCTTTGTTTTCTTTTTTTTTTTTCCTTCTCCATGTTTCCTCGTCACATGAATGAGCCCCCAGATTCCTCCCAGCGGAGTGAAGCCTCGGGAGGGGAGCAGCCCACCAGACCCCCTCCCCTTTCCTCCCCCCTTTAGGTGTATAAAACTAGAGCACAGGATTTAGCTGACTAGCAGATTTCGGGGATAGTTTTTCCCAACAAAAGGGTGTCGTTTTCTCTTAACCCACTCCCCCCCTCCCTGAAAGGTTTTAGTGGAGTGAAATTAGTGGTGAAAAGTGATGTCTTGGGATTGCAACCTTCACTGTCTGGCTGTCCTCACCTGCAGAGTGCCCACCTGCACTTCCACCCTCCTGCATTTTCCTGCCCCAGGTTGTAGTTCCAGGTGTCCCCTGGGGGGATTCTGCCCCTCCCCAATCCCCCCTCTTCCCCAGGGACGCCTCCCCCTTCCTTCTCCCCTGGTTTGGAGCCGTGGCTGTGCCGAGGGCTGTGGCTGCATTCCCAGCAGGAGGAAAGGAGGGACCTTGTGACTGCTCCACACTCAGCTCCGCCTGGGAGGAGTGGGAGTTGGGAAGCACCCGGTGCACACCTGGTGTGTTCCGAGGGCAGGGAGGGGAAGAGTCTCTTTGAGCAGAATTCCCGGGGCACTTGGATGCCCTTTGGGGTGAGGCTGTTCCAGCTGGGACTGGGCTGTGGCCAGTGCTGGAGCTCTGCCCTCGCTGTAGGCTTGGGCAGTCGGGGTGAGCCGTGAGCAAGGAGCCGCCGCTCCGGGACAGGCCAGGGCCGGGGGGTCCCGCAGGTGGGTTTGTGTCAGACAAGGGGAGAGCAGAGAGGGAAGGACGGAGGCAGGAGGCGGCTCCCGGGGGTTCAGGGTCATCCTGATCCCACGTGGCATCACCACAGCTTCGCTCCACTCCCGCACCGTCCCAGCTCCGGTGTCGGTTCCGTTCCATTTCTGGGGTGCCCAAGGTGCCCCCTCCTGACAGGTATTTGAGTTTGAACCCCAGTTTGTTGTTCCTCCCCCATCCCCTCCCGCCCGGTTCCGCACCCGCAGTGACTCCCGGGTCCCGCACACCGTCCCCATCCGTAACGCTTTCCGGTCCCGACGGTGTGGCTCCTGGTCCCTGTCCTGTTGCTAGCATTGTGCCTGTCTTATGTATAATCACATCACCAAAAAAAAGGAAAAAAAAAAATACAAAGGACTTTTTTTTTTTTTTCCATTTTGTAATCGTAAAGAAATAGTCGCTGAACTGCTTCATGGTCGGGGTTTTCACAATTTTCAACATGATCTCGTGGTTTTGGTTCTGTTCTAGTTTAAAGGATCCGTCATCGTTTCTTTAAAACAAAAACCCAACAAACAACGGCGCTACCATACCCCTCTGCAGAAGTGCTTTTCTATTTATAAGGTTGAAAATTCTGAATAACCCTTTTAGCATTATAAAAACCACACAAAAAAAACCACCTTGTATTTTGTAAATATTTTCTTTTCCTGCTTTGAGCTGTGTAATGTCCTTGTTATATAGAAATGCTTTTCTTCCGAGAAGCTGATCTTTGTTAATGTCTTGATTCTGTTGGCAAAGCACAAATGTGCTTATAAAAAAAAAAAAAAGAAGAAAAGATTAAAAAAAAAATTAAAACGTAATATTCCATTTGATGAATGTGAAACGCTGGGCTGGGACAGGGAAGGGGCCCTTCAGTGTACTCAGATCCGCTGCTTCCCTCCTGCGTTCCAGTGGCCTCTTTTTCCCTCTGTGACATCATTTCCCAGCAGTTGCTGTCAGCAAGAGCAGCGACCCCAGGGCTGGGGTTTATTTTACATTTCTGGGGTGCTGCTGGTTCTCATCCAGGGCCTGTTCTGTCCTTCCTGGCTCCACCGGGTGGGGTCCCCCCCACCCCCCTCTGTGCTGAGCCTGTGGCCCCGAGGGATGGCTGTCGGAGAGGATGGATCCCCACCCCTGTGTCCCCCATGCAAAAGAGGTGCCAGGTATCATTATCGTAGTAATGACTTTATTTCCAAATTCACTTTTACGGCAACAGTGTAAACCAGTTGTTAAACACACGATACACTATGGACACCCACAGACAGAAGCTAAGCTAGAATGATACACTGAGATCAAACCTTCCCTCCCCTCCCCGGCGCAGCGCGGGGGGCACGGGGCTGCCAACACCACACAGGCTGGCACCGGACCTTCGCTAACACGCAGAATCTTTTGGAGTGCAGAAATACGATTTTTTTTTTTTTTTTTTTTAATCAGTGCCGGCTTTAACCCCTTTCAGACCCAAGATGTGTGTGGAGTAAAGGAAAAGCTGGGGTCAGGCTGTCCGGCTGCTCACGGGGACCCTCAGGCCTGGGTCTGAATGCAGGGTCGGGGCTGGGGACGTGGCTCGGGCTGCTGGAGGGGACAGTGGGTGACATGGTGGATGGAAAGGGCTGTCCTGGGACCCCACAGCCCCTGGGAGGAGACGGCAGATGGGGCTGAGGACACTCACAGCAGGAAGGGGCTGCTCACTGGAGCTCGGCGCAAGCGAAGGATGTCCTGGCCCTGGGTGCTGGTGTCCCTCAGGGGCTGCTTGGAGGGGACAGGGGTGCCACAGGATGGGTGAGCTTAGCTACCCTGTCCTGCAGCCCTAAAGGGGTAAAGGTGATGCTTTGAGGGTTCTCCCACTTGCTCGTTCTACAGAGGACAAAAACCGCGGCGGCTCCTACAGCGCTACAGAGTCAGGGGCGGAGCACAGAGTCTTACAATCATGGAGTCAAGTGAACAGAGCGAGTGACAAGCTGGACACGGTGGTGTGCTGGACCAGCCTCTCCCCAGCAGTAAAGCAGCTCCTGGGGCTGCAGAGAGAAGGGTTGGACCCCCCCTCCCCCCCAAACCATCCCCATCCACAGCCAGGCCTGCAGCAGCCCAGCCCCACAGAGGGACAGGGGGTGACGGGTGGGCTCACAGCCCCCTCAGGATGGGAGCAGGTCCTGTCCTGGGAGGAATTGCTGCTCTGCCCAGGAACAGCTGCTCTGACAGCCTTGGTGGCACCCAGCCACCACCCCAAGGACAACCAGAGGCCCTGATCCTCACCAGCCCTGTCAGACCAGGAATTGGGCCCCTGCTGGGAAAGCACGGCTTTCCCTGTGGCACAGCCTGGCGCTGCAGGGTCTGCGGCCCCACCGGGCCCCCTCTGCCCTCCCACCCCCAGCTCCACCCCCAGAGCTCGGCTGGGGCCTCTGGGGGAGACAGGGCAGGAGGACACACATGGAGCTTCACTGGTGGCATCTCAGCCTCTTTGGTTGTAGAGGGAAGGGGCAGGCGGGGACAGCCACAGGACCCCCTCGTGCTCCCCAGGGAGCCACAGGAACAAAAGCAGCCAAAGAAAGAACTCGACTGGCTCCTGTCTCCGAGTGGTGCTGGGGGTGGTCAGTGCTGTGTGAGGGGTGAGACGCTGCCACCTCAAACCCGGGGAGCACCCGGAAAGGGGGTTCAGTGCCAGGGAGCAGCTGCTGGCCCCGGGCTGGGGGAGCTGCTGCCGCCTCCCCTGCGTCCTCCCAGGGTCTCACCGCTGCCACCGGCACAGCAGAGCCATGGAGCTGCCACCTCCGCCATCGCTGAGCTGACCTTGCAGGGAAAGAAAAAGAACAACCCAAAAATGTCACAAGCTGCACCCAAATCCAGGAGCCATCGCAGCACTGGAGCTGTGAGTGCCCCTCATCCACGCTGCCAGGGCGCTGGGAGGTGCCCGGCCCCGGGGAGCCCCGGCGCAGCCCCGGCCCCCCGCCCGGCAGACATGCGGCACCGGGCTCCTCCGGGCGCCGGGCTGGCCACGACCCGGAGCCAGCCGAGCTCCCCGGGCCCCTGGCTGGGCTGCGGCAGAGCCGGCGCGGGGCAGCGCAAAACTACTTACAGCATTTATTTTTTAAACACATGCTCGTTTATGAAAACAATCACCCTGGCACGGTCCAAGCATATACAGACAAATCTACTCTACGACACGAGGGGCTGCCAAAGGAATGGGGAAAAGCCTCTACTCATCCACTCAGCGGTTCCAGCACAGCCACGGACAGGGATCGGCCGTCCGGGGCCCCTCGGAGCGGGCACCCGGCGTCGCCTGAACTCCAGCTGCCGGAGCTGAGAGCGGGTTAGGGGGTACCTGGCCGTTATCTTCATACACATCTCGGCTTTCGGAGATAAAAACAAAAGGTTTCTTCCAAATCAGCAGGCAAATTTAACGCGGGGAGGGAGGGCATCTCCCCGCAGCCCCGGCTGCGCACCCAGGACGCGTCCGGCCCGTGGGCCAGCCCGGCCAGCGGCAGGGCACGAGCTGGGCAAGGTCACAGCCCCTTCCCAGGAGGGCCACCCGCTGCCCTGTGCTGGTGTGGGGTGCTCGGGACAGCGCCGTGCTGTAGCCGCCCCTCGGGCCCCCTCCCCGCCTTCCCGGGTGGCCCCGGGCGGGGCTGGGACAGCGAGGGACGCGGCAGGAGTGGGGGGAGCGCGGGGACGGGGATGGGCTGTGCGCTCCGAGGAGCAGGGGGAGAGGAGGTTTTGTACCTCATAGTGTCACTGATTTTGAAGTCCTGGAGCTAGAGCTGAATGAACAGTAAAAGCAGGTTAAATCATTAACCAGTTAGGGATGGGGAAGCAGCTGTAAAAGGAACAGAGGAAGAAGGCCAGATTATTATTTTTGTTTCTTTTCTTTTTTTTTTCCTTTCCTTTCCTTGTCTTCTCTCCTGGTGGCCGCCGTGCCGCGATCACAAGCCCTGCTTGGCCAGCGAGGCGGACACCTCGTCGGCTAGCGTGGCCAGCTGGGGGGAGTCCACCAGGTTGATGCTGCCGGTGGAGGAGACGTTGCTAAGGCGGCGCGGGGAGGCATCTCCGGAGATGGTGGGGGACTTGTAGACGATTTCGGCGCCGTGGTCGGTCTTGGCTTTGGCGTTCTCGCGGAAGGTCAGCTTGTGAGTCTCAATCTGTGAGGGAGAGGAGGGCGGTCAGGGGGGCATGGCCGGGGAGACGGGCGGGACCTGCCAGGCGTCCACTCGAGCACGGCCGCTGAGAGGTGGGAGGAAAGCTCAGAGCAGTGAACCAGTGCCCCCAGTCCTTGGGCACGTCCCAAGCACCAGAGGGGACAGCAGGACCGGAGCATCTGGATGCTGCCAAATCCTCCCCAGGTGAGGTCCCGGGTCCCAGAACGCAGAGGGCACAACCTGGGCTGCTCCCACTCCCCTGGCAGAGATTATGGGGGGACGTGGCACACGAAGCTTCCCCTTAGCCCACGGAGCTGCTCCCAGGAGCCAAACCCCTCTCCTGGTGAACTGGATCTGGTTTGCTACTTACAGGTGCCCTCCCCAGCCAAGTGCAAGGCTGGGGGCTGGCTCTCCGTGGGGGTGAGCGGCTCCAGCACCAGGGCCTGGAGCCCAGCAGGGTCTGGGCTTGGGGTCCACGTCTTGTCTTCCTTGCCTTTCTCTCTCTACAGGTGAAGAAACCCACCCAGGGTAGTGGGGGGCAAAAAATGCATCAGCAACAAAAACCATGATCCAAGAAATGCCAGCCAGAAGGAAAAAGACAAAAAATAGAAAAGAAATAGAAAACTGGGGAGAAAAAGATCTGAAAAACAGGGCCATTCACTGACTCGTAGAAAGAAGAGTGGCTGCCTTTGGAGCCAGGGAGGAAAACTCCAGGAACAGCAAGGGAGAGCACAGGGACCTGGGCAGAGCACGGAGCACTCGGCTCCCCATGGCAGACCCAGCACAGGAACCAGAGTTCAGCCTCAGGAGCTGTAGACTGTGAGTCCAAACGTGCATCTGTGTGTCACAGAGCAAGGAGGGGGCTTGGGGACACGGGAAAGGGACAGCAGAGCTGCACCTGGACTCAGTTACACCCACAACCTCCTCCAGGTGTGGGTTTGGGCAGGGAACGGGCAGCCACCAGGCTGGAAGGCTGAGGTGGTGATGCCACTGCTGGGTCACAGCCTTGCAGATAAACTCCCCTGCAAAAGGCAAGTCCTTCAAACTATGGCCCAGTGAATGTGTCAGGATGTGACAGAGCCATCACTGGAATCACAAAGCCGATGGCAAAGGGCTCAGTGAAGCACAGGGGAGGCTGATGCGTGGCAGAGAGAAGGGTAAGGAAGTCAAGCGGTCCCGCAGTCAGAGGCCAGCTGGAGGTGAGAGCTGGAGCTGCACAGAGAACACGTGGCCAAGAACAAAGTGCCAAAATACAGGAGCTGAAACAGAACCTTCCCCTCCCATTGAGACAAAAGTGCTGGAAAAACAAGCAAGATAAAAACTGCTTTCCCTGGGGAAGCTGAACCCTGCGTGTCGCCAGGCTGCAGTCTCAGCTCTGTGCTTACCTCATGTCCTCACCCCCTGCCTGCTGGGGACTTGGTGGCCTTGAAGCCCGGCTGCGGAGCTGTTTTACTTGACTAAGGCTCGCTGAAGTCACCATCAAAGCCTCAGTGGGAACAGCTCAACCCAAGCTCAGTGTTTCCCTGACCCGAGTGCCTTTTGTCTTTCAATTGAAATCCCCCCAAACACTCCCCTCCCTTCACAGAGCCCTCGGTCAGGAAGGAGAAATCACCTTCTGAAGGGCCAGCTTGCTGCAAAGTCACCTGTGCTAAATAAAGCTGAGCCTTTAATGCTCCACTTTCACTGGGGATCCAACACCTCTGCAGCTCCCCAGCTGCCAGCTGTGTGTCACAGCAGCAACACAGCACAGGACTTGATGGCGACACTTGGTCATGGGAAGGGTTTGAGACACAAACTTCAGAGACAGCAGAAAGAGCAGGAAACCACAGGAGAGGCTGACACTTGCACTCATTTGGGTGGCCACAGGCCCGGAGGGACACAGAGACATCCTGGCAGCAGTGCCAGCTCTGCTCAGCAAACTCCCCTGAGCCCCGAGCAGGACCCTGCCCCAGGCCCGACCCCTCCCGCTCACAGCCCCGGCAGGACACGCCTGTCCCCAAGGCCCCTTCACCTTTTTATTGCCTCCTCCAGGGACGTGGCTGATGTTATCTAGGGACCCGATTTTCGACTGCACCTTATCTTTGAAGTCCAGTTTCTCAGATTTCACCTCCACCTGGCCACCACCTGCAAGAGAAGAGTGGGAGGTGGGTCAGGAGCTGGGAACAGCACCCAGCACTCCAGGGCTCACTGGGATGCTCCAGTCACTGCCACCCCTCACCCCCTGCCCCTCTCCACACCCGCCGTGAGCTCCCAGGGCCAGCACAGCCCAAGGGGTACCTGGCTTGTGATGGATGTTGCCCAGGGAACCACATTTGGATGTCACATGGCTCAGGTCGACTGGTTTGTAAACGATTTGCACCTGTCCATAGGAGAGAGGGAAAGGGGATGAGCTGGTGGCCAGCACGGGCAGGTGGAGAGGGGGAGCACAACACACAGCGGCACCTGAGCTGGACTGGAGGGAAAGGACAGCTCAAACCCCAGGAGGATTAATGACACCAAAGAAACCGTCATCAGAAATGGGAGATCATTAATGCCCGTGTGCAGTAGCCTCTTAACATGTCAGCATGCACGAGATCACCTCTCCACAGAGGGGGGAGTAGAGGCAATTTTAAAGTGCTCAAGTGAGAGAGAAAGTGGAGTGGTAATTAATTAAGATTCGCATACACATCATCCAAAAGGAGGAGATATACCAGAGAGAAAACATAAAAAATAAATACCTTTTCTGGTGTAAAACATAAAGCTTATGTCCACAAAAACTGAAAGAACAGAAATGATCAATGTGCACAGAACTTTTAAAAGAGTGACCAAAATATGCATTTCTGAAAAATGCTGTAACAGAAATAAGGGTTAAAAAAAAAAAGCAAAGCAAAGTCTAAATATCTGGCGTTCACATCATAGAAATTAAAATGGCAGTTATAAAATATTGAACCACAACAGCATTTCATGGTATTTAAGCTCTGTTTTGATGTGTTTTGCCCATGATGTCTCTGAACGTGGGCTCCAGCAATTCCACGGATCCCCCCCGTCCCCAGACCGCGTGGGGCCGGTGGCCTCTTGCGCACGGACACCGGGGACACGGGACACACACACACAGGGACATCAACAGGGGCTCTGCAGAGCTACGTTAGCAGCTACACACCAGGAGAGGACCCTCGGACCACGGCACACACACGGCAGCTACAGCAGGAACAGGAGACAAGGGGAGGAAAAAACATCCCCAGAACCCCACAGGTTCCCCTGGACCCTGGTTTGGGACTCACACCGGGTGTGGGTCAGCTGTTGCTGGAGTTAGTGGGGCTGTGCAGGAGAAATGGGACCATCAACACCTCGAGGTTGGTTCTGGCTCTGGGGACAGCCTGGATTTCCCGGGGAGCATCCGCTGCTCTCCGTGTTTCCCCGAGCACCACAGCGGGTGCGATGCTCTCACCAGCCTCAGAGGATGTGCCAGCACCACAGGGACCTGTGCAGAGGAGCTGCCTCCTCCCAGCAGCCCCAGACCAGCACCAAGGGTCCACCGCAGCCTCTGCTCCCCACCTGTGCGCCCGGGGCTGACCCAAAAGCCCCAGGGGAAGGTGCATCCTTCAGTTGTCACGCTGGCCCCGTCACCCCCAGTGATGGACTGTGACTGTCGCAGCCCTGAGGAACAGCCCACAGCCCATCGTGGAGCCAGGAAAAGCAGCAGAGGCTCCGTCCCACGCACAGAGCCCTGCTGACCTGCCTCGTCTCCGATGCTCACACAGACCAAAAGGCACATTTGACAGGAGACAGAGAGGGAGAAAAGCAACCCCTCAGGGTCTGGGACACCGTGGACACAGACGTGGAGACAGCGCTGGGAAAGATCACACCGGGCAGGAGAGGAGCCGGATTTGGTTGGAAAGTAGGAAATGCCCAAAAAGGGCAGCTGGTGCCTCTCTAATCCCAGCTGTGACCCTGAAGGGTCTATGAGCAATTCAGGCACCGCTGAGACTTGGGACTGAAAGTCCTCCTGTTTCCAGTGCAAGCAGTCAGCAATTGGAGCTTTCTGCTCTCATTCCAGTCCCTTTTTTGACGGACAGGACTCTGTCATCCCTTCCCATCCCGCTGGGGAGCAGAGAAGGATCCTCCCCATTTTAGCAAGAAAGAAAAAGGGGAACAGAGTTGTTTGCCTGGGAAACCAGTGCCAGAGACCTGGGGATCCCACCCCTCAGCATCAGCAGTGCCAACTTTTACCTGAGGCATCACCTGGTCAGTGGGCTTAAAAATCCAGGTACCAGCCCCAGGGAGGGACAGTTCCCTCTGCAAGCAGTGATGACTGGGCAGGGGTCCCTGCTGACAGTGTTGTGGGGGGTCAAGTCCCAATGGCCATCAAAGCCCTGGGGTCTCTTGTTGCCCCTCTCGCACGGGAGCCCCAGGGCCCAGCCCAGCCCCTGGGACAGCCTGTGCAGCCACTCTGCCCCTGCCACACTTTGCTCCAAGAGCTCCCACAGGCAGAGGTCATGGGGTTTTCAGTTCTGGCAGGACTTGGGGAGGGATCACAACCCCCAGACGAAAATCCAGGTAATTCTTAACCCACTGCAGCTGCCAACACCCACGGTGTGAGCTCTCCGTGGAGGAAGGGATGAGCTCAGCACCCGCCACAGCACGGAGGACTAACTCCTGGTCCACCGCACCCTGGGCAGCCCAGGCAGTGCAGGACCCCAGAGTGGGGAAAAGGGACAACCATGGAACTGCTTCACAGGGGTCTGAGCTCTGCAAAGCAGCTCCTCTGGCCTCCTCTGAAATAACTGCACAGTGACACCAAATTTAAGCCAGAGGCTGCAAACCCAGCTGTGTCCCTGTGTTCACCTGCCAAGCCTTCTGCAAGGTTCAGTTTCTTAGGGAAGGCATCCACAGAGATCAAAAACAGTCCAAGGAAAATCCATGGGGAACATCTCAGACCCACAAATCCCAGTCACACTGTCTGGGGTGTCAGGGATGTGCCTTCCTTGGCCCATCGTCTTTCCTGGACCCAAACTGTCTCCAGCTGTAAATCCACCAACCTCCGTGGAGTTTCTCCAGGTTTCTGGCACAGTAACTGAAAGCCGAGTCTGGTATTTATGTGGGAACAGCTGGAAATGCCAGCGTTCAAATCAATTAACTCAACAGTACTTCAGGCTCAGCCTCCGTGGGCGCTGCTGGACACATTCGTTAGCAAGGAGAAATTTAGTATTTGCATGGATCATACTTGCCTGATGGGAATGGGCAGGAACCTGCAGGCTCACATGTTGGGCAGGATCATGTCCAATTTAGCAGCACATTAAGCAACGAGGACTGGGTCTGCTCATAAATCTACCCATCTCCTGCGTCACTGTGTGCCAGAGGCCCCATCCCACAGACAAGGAGGCTTTCACCTTCCAGGCAGTGCAAAACCCTGGAGTTACTGGGATGTTTTGTTACAGATGTGGTTTGGACACGGGGCAGTTAGTTCTGTCCATGTCAGGCATGTCCAGGACTTGTTAGGGGTCATCCTTTGGGTTAATGGGGTTAAATGACAGCACATCCCCAATGGCTATGTGACAGCAGGGTGGCTGCAGATAGCATTGGTGATTAGTGTAACAACATGCCACTAAAATCAGGATTATTACAGTGCATTCAAAGTGTGAAGGTACTCACACTGCCTCCGCCCGGGATGTGTTTGATATTATCCTTTGAGCCACACCTGGATTGAACGCTGCTAAAGTCCAGCTTCTTATTAATTATCTGCACCTTTGGTAGCCAGAAAAGAGTCATTGCACGTCACCAATAGCTATCTGATGGCAGGGTCGCTGCAGATAGCATTGGCAGTTTAGTGTACACAACATGCCACTTATCAAAAGAACTATTATAGAGCATTGAAAGTGTGAAGGTACTCACACTGCCTCCGCCCGGGATGTGTTTGATATTATCCTTTGAGCCACACTTGGATTGAACGCTGCTAAAGTCCAGCTTCTTATTAATTATCTGCACCTTTAGTAGCCAGAAAAGAGCGTGAGAAACAACGTGACCATCTGCAGCTTGACCATGTGTTATATCCCTAAACCAGGAACCTGCCTTCCAGGGCCAGGAGTGAAAAGGAGAATCTCTGGCTTGCTGCACAGATTTGTCTGCTCCTGGGCTGGAAAGTGAAGATGGAGAGAGACTGAACAGGCCTGGGTGGTGATGCAGCCCTGGGTCCCAGGCCACAAACACCAGCCAGAAAGCCAGCTCAGCCTGGTTCCTTCCACTGCACAGAACGGGGAACTCGTTGGGCAGCAAACACGCAGGAAGGCACTGCTGAGAGGCACCAGGGCTCGCAGACTCCTCCAGGGCTCCGAGACTCAGCCTGCAGAGCCAGCGGGAGGAGGAGGGGTGGAGCTGACAGAAAAATCATGCCCAGCTCCAGCTCCCATGCCAGGCACCACAGTCCCCTTCCGGACCAGGCACACCTGGCCTTGGGCAAACAGGTGCCACTGGCCAGGCTGGGGAGCAGGAGCTGCATGTCCAGCACTGGGAGAGGACACCGAGCTCTGCCCTGCACAGGGCTCACACTTCCTCCACAGCTACCAAGAGAAAGCCAAGGCTGCCAGGAATGCAGCCCCAGGCCAGGGATGCAGCCCCATCCCAGTTCTGTGGCACATTCCCACCATTCCCGGTGGGAGCGAGGCCAGGAAGGGCTGGGGCCCCATGGGAACCACTCACCCTGCTAACCACAGCCTCCAGCCCCAAAGCCTTCCCTCCACACACGGATTTCTGTGCTAATGACGCTGGTGCCACTCGGGGCTTGTTTTCCCCACTGGTTGTGTAGGAAGGGACGTCGGGCATGGGAGCAGCTCTTCCAGACAGCCCAAGGGTGAAGACAACCCCTGCTCCTTCCCCACACACCCTGGAGTGGCTTTACAACCCCCACAGGTGTAAATGCAGGTAAAAACCCACAGGTCTGAGCCTGTGTGAAGCACAGCCCTGTGAGAGCGGCCAGCGGTGCCACATCCCTGGGCACAGACACTCCTGGGCAGCACCACGCCCAGGGCTGAGCAGGCACCTCGCCTCCACCCCAGCACTCCAATCCCGGCCTGCTGCTGCCAGGAGAGCTCCCTGCTATGCCCTGGCTCTCCAGCCTGAGAAGCATCACGGCTGGCATGTGCTTCCAGCAGGATTTTCCAACTTCACATCCACTAATCCCACAAATTGGGACCCAGCTCTGCCACACCAGGCTTTGCCAGAGCCAGCACTCGGTGATCCAGCGAAAACAGGAGTGCCCAGGCCATGCAGGAACACCGGCAGAGATGGGGCCTGGCTGGCTCCTGGCGTGTGTGCCTCACATTCCTTTGCTTCCCTGGGCTGGGGGTCTGGAATCTCCACGGAGGGCAGGCTCCAAACCCATTTCTGACCAGCCTAAAATCAAACGTGTGGGATCAGCCCCTTCTGCTCCAGCTGCAACCATTCTGCTGAGAGCAGCCTCATGTCCTACAGAACCCCCAGCAGAGCATCCAGCCATTCTCCCCTGCAAAGAGCAAGGAATTGTCCCAAATTGAGTTGTTCTTACTCTTTCAGTAACAACAACAGAGAAGCAGAAAGGGAAAAAAACCAAACTGTGAAAGCTGGATTAAAAAGAACAAGCAAATAATTTAACTGTTTTCCAGTAAACAAGGGTTCCTTCTAAAATCCCTGGAGAACAGGGTTTGTGGGGGTGGGAAGAAAAACCTGTGTCTTGTGCTAAGTGGGCAGGAGGGCTGAGCCCCCCAAAAAGGACACTGTGCTCATGTGCTGCTGTCTCATGACCAAGAGCCCTGCCCAGGCTCCAGAGCCCCCCTGGATTGTGGCACAAAGCCAGTAAATTGCCAGCCACGGTGGAAAACGCCTGGAAAGGCCATGGAAAAGCAGGCTGCCATTTCAGAGGATGCAGAGGAGCCAGCTCAAAGCCTCCCCCCATGCCAAAGGGGAACATTCAGAGCCACTGAGGTACCTGCTCACACAAAATGCCATGCACAGCACTCAGGGAACGCTTGTTGTGGCTCTGCACAGTCTGGAGCCAGGCATTGTCACCCCAGGACAGGCAGTGTCCCCTGCCAGGCTTGCAGAATTTAACCAAGACCCTCACTCCCAAGCACTTTGGAGCCCAGAGGTCACTTTGCTGCTCATGAAACAACTTTTCTGGGAGTGCAACACGGTTGAAAGAAGCGCCACCAGCTCTGGCCATGCCACCCTGCACCGTGCAGCCAGACAGTGCCTGATGGCACAACACAACCCGAGACCTTTGTCAACAGAGCTGGATCCAAAATCCCAGTGTCTGGAAAAATGTGGGGTCCAAGCCTGAGACCCTCAGAAGGAGGAGACAGACCATCCTTTCCTCTCCTGCAGTGCTGGAAGGACTGCTCCAGGCACAGTGTGGGATTTGGAAACACAGCCCTGATCCTGCCACTCCTCAGAGCTGCAGGTCACAACCTGCTGTCCCTGCCTGGACACCACCAGGGGATGTCACTCCCCTGGCAGCCGCTCCATGAGACCCACACCACAAGCTCTCCATGGGACAGCTGAGCTGCACTAAGCCAGGCAAGGCACTCCCGGCCAAGCATCCAACCCAAAGCCTTTCCAATACACCAGAGTCGGGCTGGAGCCCTGCCCATGGCCGGGCTGCTGCTGCTCCAGGGAGGTTTTCCCATCCCGGATGGAGCACCCAGCACCCACTGTCCCCACAGACAGGCCCCTGGGAAGCAGAGTCCGTGTTTACCTTGCCACCTCCAGGCTGGTGCTTGAGGTTATCGGTGGAGCCAATTTTGGACTTGACGTTTTTCAGGTCGGGCATGGGCGCGGCCGACGGCTGGACGCGGGTCTTGGCAGAGGCGGGAGATTTCGGTGGGGTGCGAACCACTGCCACCTTCTTGGGCTCCCTGGCTGGTGGGGTGGGCAGAGAGGGGGTGCGGGAACGGCTGCCTGGAGTCCCGGGGGAGCCGGGACTGGTGTAACCGCTTCTGTCTCCAGACTTTGGCTGCTCACCTGGGGTTTGCAGACAGGACAGCACGGGTCAGAACCCTTCCCTGCTCCCTGCTGCCCGTGGGGGCTGCTCTGCCTCGTCCCAGAGCCCACCCACTACTCCCAGTGCAGGGGGAGGGTGGTGGCTGCACTTTCTTCTACTCCATTTTGAAGGGAAAACTGTAATTTAAAGGCAATTTCCTAATATCCCAGAAGGAAGATGGTCTCCATTGCCTGGATCATCAGTAAGACTCCCCACCCAAGCATGGCATGATGAATTACAGACAAAAGACACTCAGAACCACTTTTCTATTAGAAATTTGGAAGCACTTCCACAAAATTATTTTCTGTAATTAACTAAAGCTGATCGCTGAGCAGCTTAGCACTGTCCCCAGTTTGAAAAGGAAATGAAAGAAGAAAAGAAGACCCTTAAACATCACCTTTCTCAGTCTTTGCTGCTGCAGGAGGTGTTTTTTTCTGCTCCTTTCTGCCTGTTTAGTGAATGAGAAAGATACTTAAACATGATAAAGCTGGAAAATTAATTGATTTAAGGTTTTATGCAGTGCTGGTTAAGTATGAAATATATGTATATATCCAGTGAAATGCACCACTTTAATGGAAATTCACAATGCCTGATGCTTTCTGGGGTTTTCTTCTCTGAGCATAATGGGCTAATCTCCATTCCTGTAATCGAAGAATTGATCCTCTTGCCCCTGCTCTTTGTGAAATATTGTCAGAGAGAAAACGAGTAGATGGATTAAAAAAACGGAGCTGCCTAAATCGTCCAAATTTGAGGAAATCCCACAGGATAAAGCAACTGTCGTCTCCTACACACTGGTGACTGTATGAACAGAGGGGATTGAGCAGCACCTGGGAAGGCTCGATTCAGAGGGGTCACCCCTGGCTCTGCACCCCAGCCCCAGGAGAGGGCTGAGTTTGGTCATCAACCCCCTGGAACTGCCCAGCAGCACCACCCAGACACCAGCACGCAGCTCCCACCGTCACCTACCGGAGCTGGGAGGGGTCTTGGGGGCCGTGGGGGTCTTGGCCGGGATGCGGGTGGCGTTGGTGGAGTTCCTCTGCGCCTGCCCCGTGCGTGCCGTGCCCGTCTTCGCCTGGGGACACAGCATACCAGCGCGTGAGACCCTCCCACCTCCTCCCCTGGGATTCCCCACACCTGGAATGTGCCCGTTCACACCTCCTGTCCCATCCCCCAGGCCTGGGCTGCTGGAGCAGCTGTGACCTTTCCCAGGTGAGCCCCTGGCTTCAGCTGCACCATTCACTGCACACTCACACCTGCTTCAGCCACACCTCTGTTCTTTAAATTTCAGCCTTTGGTTTCCCCTGTTCTGCTAAAATTTTGTACAGAAGATAAATTAATCCCAGCATCTGTGACTGGCACAGGGTGCCCAGAGCAGCTGTGGCTGCCCCATCCCTGGAAGTGTCCAAGGCCAGGCTGGACACGGCTTGGAGCAGCCTGGGACAGTGGGAGGTGTCCCTGCCCAAGGCAGGGGAGGGACTGGATGAGATTTAAGGTCGTTTCTGACCCAAACCATTCCAGGATTCCATGGTTCTGTGAGCTGCACTCCCTGTGCTTTCCCTCGCCACGGGTGTATTTATGTGACTGAATGCCACAAAGGGAAAAAGCTCCGAGGTTCTGTCCCCCCGCAGGATTAGCCATGGGCGCGCTGCATTCTCTGCCCTGTGCAGCACCTGCAGCTCTGGCACAGCTCAAACTCATCTGCTGTCTGCAGAAACACAGACAGAGCTGCAAACAAGGAAGGGCATGAGGGGACCTGGGAACACCTTGGGGAGAGCAGGTCACACCCTGCAGCAAGTGCTCTCTGTGCTGGTTCCTCCCAACACCAACATCGCAGCCAAGCCTGGCCTCACCACGGGAAGGAGAGGGGGAAGCACATCCCACCCTCTCCATGGGACAGGGAAGGACTCAGCCGAGCTCCATCGACCAGGAACACCTCCAGGTAGTGCCCTTGGCCTCTCTCCCACCCCGCTCCCTTACCTTGGCTCTTGTCTCCTGCGTCCCTGTACCGGCAGGCCGGGCTGCAGCAGGAGAGGCTCGCTTGGAGGCAGAGGCAGGGCTGGAGGGTGGTTTCGGAGGGGCTGTGTGTCGGAGGGGGGGGATGGAGCCGGGGGGTTTGGCAGGGCAGGGTGAGGATTTCTTGGACATGGAAACGAAATAAAATGGGAACAAAAACAAAAAAAATCAGCATGGGAAGGAAAGAAAATGGGATCAGCAACATCAAATAGGATTAGAAGGTGCAATACAGAGCTGGGTGTGGCGTAGGTGATGGCTGGGACTGCCGGGGCAATGCATAGAGAAATAACCAATTTCACTGTTTGAAAATAATTCTATCCCTCATCTTTAAATCTTCACCCACTGAATTTCCCCTCAGCTTGTCCATTATCCCACTCAGGCACTAACCAGGATAACGGCCAGCTGAGCTAAACCTCCTCCAAACTACCAGTGTGACAGATATTGTTAAACTTCTGGAATTTACCCACTATTAAACTCTGTTCCTCACCCAGAATACAACACAGCATCTTTTTGGGGAGTTGTCCTGTGCAAGTCAGGAGCTGGATTTAATGATTCCTGTGGATCCCTTCCAACCCAGGATATTCTATGATCTGCAAGGTCTAGATTATTTAATTTAATGTTTTAATGGCATGTTTTGCTCTTTTCACAGTTACGCTTGTCCTCAGTGCAGTTTTGAGCCTGCCCCAAGGTCAGCTGCTGCTTTCCAGTCCTGGGCTGAGAAAATGATTTCTCCAACCACCCACCCAACCCCATGAGCCATGAGTTTGATTTAGATTTGGACCATTTCCTCACCCTCAAAGAACCCATGGATTGCACCATCCAAACCCAAGGGAGGGAAGAAAAAATAAAAACACTCTTGAAAACAAATGGAAAAATGGAACATAATGGGAAGGTTTCCTAAGAGGCACAAGAGCAGGCCAGGAGGGCAGGAGAGGGGCCAGGAATGTGGACAGGTGTCACCCCTGGTTTTGTTTTTTAGCTTACCTTGGGTTTCTTTTCATCAGCTTCGGTCCCTTCCTTGTCAACACGACCTGACAGATGGAAACACACAGTTACACCTCTTGGGACTGGTCATAAACTCCAGAGAGGACACCACACTGCTGGGGGTGTTCCCTGTCCCTGCTCTCTCTTAAACTCAATACTGTTCTTAGAAATACGACAAAGTCACCGTTTCTTGCAGAAATCCTTCCCCCACTCCACAAACACATTCCTTCTGTGTTAGCAGATGATCCTGTGTTAGTCAGCACTGGAGACCAGACACACCAACGAGGTTTGTGTGAGAGCATTTCGCCCAGATTTCCACCCAGTTCCCGCAGGATCCATCCAGCTTAGGACAGAAAGCTCCCTTTAACCCTAAACACGAGTCTCTGGAACACCCACTTGTTCTAACAATCATATAAATAGGGACTCAAGCTGAAGGAAGCCCCAGTCCAGCAGCACTGTGATCTCATTTAAGGGGGGTGTTCAGCTGGCATTGCAGAGCACTTTTATCCTGGCTGTTGTTAATTCCCATCTCTCCTGACAGGCTGCTCCCTGCCTCCCAGCACAGTGCCCCTTCCACCTGGGTCAGTCTAATTAGGAGATTAGAAATGGGGAGAAGATAAAGTTGGAACTACAAGGCACTCATAACAAAGCCCTTTTCCCCCCAGCTTCAGCTAATTGGGAGGAGAAGCTGCTGATATTGTCCCCAGTGTTTGGAAACTTGTCCTGGGGGATCAGCCCTTTCCCAAAGGCACAGACAATGCTGTTAATCCAGCACTGACCCATCCCAGAGCTGCCGGAGGCACCACCCCTCCCAAATTCAGTTAAACTGCACACTGGAGCAAGGCTGGAGCCAAACAGCCACCAAGTATCTCTGTCTTTGAAGGGAAAGACCATTCAATAATTAAACTTCTCCTACTGAATCAGAAGCTGGCTGGCTCTGGGCAGTGCATCCCCACCCCGCCGTGGCTCCAGGCTCCAGTGCAAGCCATGCCAGTGCCCCACAGCAGACGTGCAAAGCCTCCCGCTGCTGATCCCGGAGGGAACAACGAGAAATATGTTATGAGCTTTAGCTCCAGTGGAAAAAGCTCCATGAACAATTTCTTCATGAGCCCCACGCAGCAAAGAGCCGCAAACCAGAGCAGCATTCCCGGGCTAACGGGAGCAGCCAAGCCAGCCTTTGGAACGTGGATCCTGGGGAAAAGGCAGAGCTTCCCCCAGGACAGACCCTGGAGAGCTGAGCTGAGGTACAACACGGTGAGACACCAACGTGTGTCCTGCTGCCCTGGCTTGTTAACAGCTCACAGCACCACCTGCCTTCGGCCACTGAGCTGGGCCCTTGGGACATTCCTGAACCCAGGAGAGGTGGAAAACAGAAAGGAAAGGTGTAAGGGATGCTCGTGTATTCAGTGAACTCAAACCTTGACCCAAGCCTGCCCTCCCAGCCCAGCCCAGCCCCACACACTGTTTAGATGCCTCCAGACAGACAGGCAGCTCCTGCTGAACCTCCAAACCCAGCACTGTGCTGGCACACCCAGGGACACCCCATCCAGAGCTGGGATGGCAGCAGGATGCTTTGGAAGAGCAATGGACATGCCTGGCAGTGGGAAAAGGTCCTGCTGGCTGCAGGCCGTACCTCCAGCAGCAGTGGGTAGCGGATATTTAAGGGGGAAGTACAAGAAACAGGATCAATGTGGGGGCTTTTCCATGGTTAGACCTGCCATCCTTGCCTTTTTCCTCCTCCCTCCTCTTTAGGAAAGCCAATTCCAAGAGTTATTGGATCAGACATGCAAACCAGATGGCACGTGTCCTGCCGGAACAAGCTGCACACGCCAGGTTAGCCCCACTCCAGCATGCCAGAGCCACGTCCATCCGGTCCTCGTCTTCTCTGGGAAGGTGCCAGGTGGGAGTTAAGGCACCCACCCAACAGATCCAAGGAAATCAAAACAAAAACAGGTGAAAAAAAGCATGATTAGGGACACGCCAGCACCATGCAAGGGACGCGGAACCGCAGCGCAAGGGTCTGGCAATCCAATCCAGGATTAAATAAAGAGGGAGGGGCAGGGAGGGAGCAGCAGCATTGTAGATCAGTCACAGCACAGGTCCAGGCCATTTCCAAGCAGCAGGAGTTGAGGTGGCAGCAAGCTGCAGTGCTGGATCAGGCAGCCTTGTCGGGAGCCAGGCGAGCCCAGGGCAGCAGCTGGAGCACACACCTTTGAGGAGAGGGACACGAGTGGCCTTGTCTGCAGCCAGGCCACTGGGCTTCCTCCTGGGCGTCCGGCGGCCCCCTGCATCTGGCACAACCTCTTCCGAAGGAGCATCTTTGTCCTTCATATCATCTTCTACCTCAGCAGGGAGTTTGGCTGCTTCTAGCACGGGCCCGGAATCTTCTCCCTCCTTGGGCTCAGCCTCTTTTTGGGAGACACTTTCAGAAGGCTCTGATGGGGTCACATCCAGACCTCCTTCTCCCCCCAGTGGCTGTTGCTTCTCCTCTTGGTCCTCTCCTGCTTTATGTGACTCAGCTTCAGTCAGAAGTGCCTCTCCTGGGGTGTCTCTGAGGACATCTTTGGACTTGTTTTCTCCATCATGTTCTTCACGAGTCTCCTTGGCTGCTGCTGGACACAAGCCCTTTTCAGGTCCCAGTGAAACACGATGATCCACAAGGGAAGGCAAACCTTGCTCAGAAGTTTCATCAATATCCCGGTCCTGATCTCTCTCCCGTCCGCTGGAATCTTCTTTTAACGGGGCTCTGGCACACAAAGGAGATGGTCCATCTTTATGGTCACCTGTGCCACCTGCTCCTGCCAGACCCTCCGTGCGCACGCCACGGCCCAGCTCTGGCTCCACACCGACGCCTTCTCTGCCTCCCTGATCCCACAACTCACTGCTGCCTTCGGATGCTCCAGAGCCTTGGTACATATCCAGGGGTATTGGGATGGTGACCTCGATTCTGGTGGGAGCTGCTGCCGGGGCCTTTGTTTCACGCGACAGAGGCGGCTGCTGAAGCCCCGCTCCCTGCTCTGGGGGCTGGCTGGCACCTTTTACTGCCTCTCCCACACACTCCTGAGGGCCAGGCTGGAGCTTTGGAGAGCTCGGCTCGCCTGGAGTTGAAGACGTGGGGTATGAAGCATGGGCAAGAGATTAGCACAGGCATGTCAAACATCACGTAACATGAGAGATTCAGGATTTCTACCGGCAGTCGAGAGAGAAAAGCAAGTCCCACCCCGCCCCACTGAACAGACAACTCACTCCCACGGTGGCTTTTGCCCTCAAAGAAACTCTGATCCCCACAGGAATCAGGAACAGCGACAGCCACAGCACATGGGAGACCAGATTCCTGCCTGGACCCGGCTCGGAGGAGGCCAGGTTCACCCTGCACTCCATGAGCTGGTTTAGCTGTAGAGGTTTCCAAAAGCCAAGAACATTCCCATTTTCCCTAACACCACTGGACCATCAGTTTGCTGCTCAGTGCCCACCTCTTCTTGCCTCAAGGGCCTGGGCAAGGGCCAGAGCCCTGTCCTCCTTCCTGACTTTTTGAGCACTGATCAGGTAAAGAGCCTAAACCAGAGCCCTGAGATCACGACTGTGGCTTTGGTAGAATAACAAACAAGACTAAAACGAGAATAGATGAAGTCTAGACCAACTTGGTCTTTCATCAGTGTCCTCCCCATTTTAAGAGAATATCACAATTAAGTGAAACAACCAAACAAAGACCTCATACGTGACAGCTGAAAGATCCCAGGACAGGACAGAAAGGGCTTAGCAAAAATCTGGTGAGAAACAGCACTAAAGCCAGGGCAGAGAGAAGAGAGAACTTCAACCCCCAGCACTAACAACCCTGATTTCTTTTTTATAGTGGTGCCACTATTTCATATCTAGAAGAGCTGACAGTGCAAAAACCACTGGCCAGGCAAGTAAAGGTTTTATTCTAACTGCAGGGAGCAGAGTGCACAGAACTGTGCTCATCTGTGTGTGGAAAGCAACAACAACCTGAATTCCACCCTGAGCTGAGAAGGCAAAGATCTATTTACTTCTGTAAAAGACATGGATGTCTAAATGCACTAATGGAGCCACAAGGAGGAAAGACACTGCCCAACTGGAGGGATTTGTTGTGTTTACTGCACAGGAAACTACTTCACAACATGGCTTTTCACTAAGATTTTAAACAGTGCACTAAATTAGGGCTGTGGTGTACAGTGCAGGCAGGACAGAAACATCACGGCGAGTCTCAACCCCTCAGTCTGCTCTATGGAATTAAGCCAGCACTGGGGGCTTTGGGAAAACCAATTTTCCATCAAGTCTGAACTGAGCAGAGTCAAGAGAAGCTTTCCAGGTCCAAATGGTCCCTGGATAATTTTCAGCTCACCTAAGCAGGCATGTAATTAATGCTGTGAGAACACTCACTGCCCACTGTACCTGGCTTTGTCACTCACATTCCCCAAGACTGGGATGAGGAGAAAAATCCCATAATGTTAAAGTCAGGGTATCAGTGACTAGGTTTGAGTCATGTTTTACATTAGAAAGACACAGTAATTAAACAGTGCACTAGTTTCACGTGTGACACGCAGGGCCCACACTGCCTCTGCTCAATCTGAGCAGTTCCTCAGGTCATGGCACATCCCAGCTCTGTCCATCAGCTCTTCCAGCCTGGAGAATGCCCTGGTTTTGCAACTGGACAAACAAGCACCATGACTTTGGCCATCTGAGATGGAAATCTGGTGCATGAGAAGCTGCAACTCCCTGAAATGATTGTGTTGGAACATTCCAAGCGTGTACGACCCTCCTCTGTCAGGAACAGGGAGAACTGCACAGCTGCTGTGCAGGGCAGAGCATTTCCTCACAGAACAAAATTCCCAAGCCACCACCAACCAGTTGCACACGTGGGCAGCAACAACTGGTCCCAGCAACAGACGATTCACCCACCTTGAGTGGCGTCTCCTGCAGCATGATCCTCCAGGTTGGGAGTGGCTCCTACCCCCGCCTCTTCAGCTGCTCCCAGGTCAGAAAAAGAAGGGGAAAAACATGATCAAAACAAGTTTAAGCATGTGCCTGGAGAATGAATTCACCTCTCTGCCGAGGCTGCCCATCAGAATGGGCAGGATCTCTGCTGTACCACGAGCAGGGCAGTATCAGAAAGCAAATCTCCCCACACCGATGATGGATCTGTGTACAGCCTGTGCTGTACAGACCAGAGAAGTGTTTCACCAACTTCCATATCCTAAATGGCAGGTTAGTACAAGCTCTTCCAGGCAGAAAACAGGCTGTTAAGGAACAAGGAAACTTGTGGATTTAAATCCCTCTTCTACCCCACCTGGCCTTCATGTGGCCAGCAGCACTCCCATGAATGTCTCTTACCTGAGCTCACCTTCTTGGTGTCTGTGACCAACCTGTGAACCCTGCCAAGGCTGTGTGAGACCAGTAATTCCAAGCCTGATACAAATCTAGAGAAATCCTGAACTTCAGGACTACTGGTACATCAGAGAAGCACGGTTTTCTTCACAGTGATGATGGTTTGTCTCCATCAGCATTTTTTCAATTTATTCTATGACTACTTTCAAACCAGCTTAAACAATTACATTTGTATGTCACAGTTCTCCAGTCAAACCAGGACTTTCTCTGTTTTCCCCATTTTTTTTCCAAGCAGTTCAGGACACACACACTGGCTCCCTGGGACAGTCAGATCTTGCACCAGAGCCTCCATGTTTCAGCCCAGGGCTCCACCAGCAGCTCGGGGACTGGATGCAGGACAGAAATTTCACTGCTGTGAGCTTGTTTCAGTGTCTGGAAGTGGCAGAAGCCCTTTTCCACCCACTATCTTTCTCAGGTCCTGCCTGATGCTTCCAGGGAAAGCCACTGGCTATGGCACAGGGGACACGTCCTCATTTTTCGCACACAGATCTGCCCTCCCAGATCCTGCTCTCTCTCACACACAGCACTGCCACAGTCACTCCCTGCTCTGCCTCTGAAAGGCCCCATCCTTCCATGGAAAACCAGGCCCAGGTGCAGTGATTCCCCACAGGGCATTCAGGCTGAATTAGTCACTTCACTTCCTCTGCATTATCCTTAAAAGCACTGCTGCAGTGGCCTGGTTTTCACCTGCCACTGCAAAGACACCTGCGAGGGCTGGGCAGAGCCCAAGGGCCTGTGGAGACCAGCGGCGAGGGGCTGCTGGCACAGGGGCAGGAATGACCCGGATCTGCAGGTAGAGCCTGGGGGTGGGAGCCAAAGCCACCGCAGAGACACCAGACAGAAGGATTGTCAGATGTGGAGCAGAGAAAGAGAGAAGAAAAGGCTGCGAGTTTCCCCCAGGATGGGGAAGGCAAGAGGACAATTTAAGTGAGGAATTATTTGGAGAAGAAGGAAGCAGCATCGGAAGCAGCGTCCCTGTGAGAGGTTTTGTGGTGTTGTCTCACAGCACCGACCAGTCCAGCTCTCTGCTCTGTCTGCATCAAGAGATGAAGCTGCACCTTGGTCTCCCTCACCTGTGGTTCCTTCTGGGATCTCCCCGTGCTGTTCCGCACCACCCTGATCCTCGTGGTCTCCTTCCTCCACTAAAGGTGCTGTGGCATCTGAAAAACAACACAGCTTTCACACAGCTGTTGAGAGGCAAAGCCTTCTGGAGGCCACGATGTGCCTGAAGAACTTTCTGTTCAGAGAAGCACTCGGCTCCCTCCCTTGAGCCAATGGAGCTTGTGGAGGGAACAACCGAGCACGACACAGCAAAGCCAGAACCACAGAGACACCATGAGCTGCCCCCTGCCACACAATGCACCACAATGGGCTCCCTATGCTTCTGAGGGCTTTGCCTTTTTGTCCAAAAATCCACAGCTAAAAGCAGCCACTGGTGCCTGATGCACAGGCACAGCAACCCTGCATGGGGACTAGGCTGCTCTGGAGCAGGACAGAGCAACTCCCACAGGACACCTTCATAAAACACCCCACTGTGGCTGCATCATGTTCTGGGACAGACAGACACCTGGCTCCACCTACCAGAGGGGTGTCTGCTCATCCTGACAGTCCCAATCCAACTGGAAAGCAGGATACCATCCCCTCCTGCACCAACCAGGTTTTATGTCCCGATTTCTTGAGGCACCTTCCAGACAATCAGTCAGCCCACGCCTCTAGCAGGACAGGGCTGGACTGCTTGGCATCTCTGCCCACCATTCCTTCCTTTCAGAACAATTTTGCAAGCTAAAGCCTCTACCTCAAGTCTCCAAAGGCAGATACTCGGGATTAAAGCAGCCAGAGGAACGCAAAAAGTGAAGGTAATTACAACAGTGAACAAGTCTCTGGACCATTCTGGAATTAGTGTCTTTCTACCCACAAGGCATTCAGGGCTCGGGGAGCACAGTGACACAGACCTGTGTCACACAACACAGGACTGCTCCTGGCTGCACTGCCGGGACCTTGCAGTGCCCGTGTAAGAAGTCTGCAGGAAACAAACCACAAGCAACTTCCTGAGGTGTAATGAACACTTCACCTTTCTTGCTTTCCAGCCCACTCTCCACCTTTAAAGCTCATTATCTCATTCTGCAGCATGGCAAACACCACCAGTGACAAGACTAATGAAGAGCATTTTCTCCTCCTGAGAAACCCCACCAGGACACAGCACAGGGAGTCTGTGGCAAGGTTTACCACGACCCCATCCATCATGGTTTCAAAGCAGAAAGTCAAAGAGCTCCCACCTTCTGTAGTTGGGGTGCTCTTAGCATCAGATGTTTCAGAAACAGGCTCATCCGATCCGTCATCGACTGGTATCTGAAGGGGATAGCCTGGAAAACATTCAAATACTTACAACAAGTCCTTGGCTATGAACTGGGGCCTGGGGGTTACCGACTCTGATTGCCCAGATCCACAGCAGCAAAAAGCTGCAGCTGGAGAGTAAAAACCACCTGAACTAAAAGCAAGCAAAGCGTGAAAATGCCAACCAAAAGCACCAGTGTCACCACCAAAAGGAACAAGCGGAAACCCATCAGCAAAAGAAAAGCCCAGTGAACTGGACAGGCAGAAACAGCAAAGCATGGCACAAGCAGGCAAGGAGATCTCAGCAACGTAAGGAGGAAAGATGTGCAGCTTCCGAGTCACTGTTGTCCTCTCCCTCCCAGAGCAGGCTGAGCACTCCCAGGACTGCAAACCAGCCCGTGTTTGTAACGGGCTCA
This sequence comes from Corvus cornix cornix, assembly GCF_000738735.6. Taxonomy (NCBI): domain Eukaryota; kingdom Metazoa; phylum Chordata; class Aves; order Passeriformes; family Corvidae; genus Corvus; species Corvus cornix. Next base: position 4,489,875 of record NC_046352.1, on the reverse strand, counting down.
GTGCAGGACAACATTCTGTGCCAAGAAGCGGTGGCAAAAGTCTTCTGGAAGAGCAGGGCAAGAGGCACAAGTCTCCTCTCAGCAAGGCTGCAGGCAAATCAAATGAGAGCTGGGAAAACGGGTTTGGAAAAGAAGAAGCGAAATCCCCAGGAACCTGTGATGTGTGAAACAAGCTGAGAGGAGCTATCGGACCGCAATGCGCTACAGGGCCCGGGATGAATGGATGCTGTGGACGCTCTCCAGGATGGAGGCCATCCATTTATCTGGTGTAAGAGGTGTCCAAAGCACCTCAAGAAAAGGAAATTAAGATGATGTTTATATGGAGCATAGCCAGGAGTGAGTCCCACCAGGTTTGCTGGCGCTGTGCGGGTTTCCAAGCTCAATTGCGGAGCATGGCGGAATGAGAAAGGAAAAGCTTCTGGAGAAATGCAGGTCTGAAATATGGTGAGGAAGACTCTGGCATGGCCCCCACTCCCAGAGCTCTCTGTTCAGCTGTCCCCGTGTCCCTGTGCAGGTGAGGAAAGCAGGCAGCAAGCAGCATCCTTGAGCTGTGACCCCAAATAAAAACAGTGCTGTGTTTTCATAGCAAACTGAGGAGTGAACACAAACAGACACTTGCAAAGCTGCAGCAGCGGGATCACCCCCAGTCTGGATACCAGGGGTTGTTCTGCTCGTGCTGGACAATGATGTCCACAAGCAGCATTCTCCTACGACTGTGAATGCTGGAGCATCTGCTGGGCTCCCCACGGCGCACTGGCTGCAGCCAGCTGACCCACAGTGTCCTTCCACACACACACAGAAGGCTGTCCCCAAGGACCCCTCGTACCACCACGCTGCTCTCCCTCTCCCCACTGAGCTCAGCAGTGGGCCAGGCAGGTCCTTCCACCACCTCCTGGACGTGCTCACCTGATGAGAAGTGTTTTTCCTGGCCAGGTGCGTGATCCTCCATCGTGGTGATGTCCTGAGGCTGCTCTGCCACCTCTCAGCAAAGGTACCTGAAAAGAAGAGTAAAAACTAAGACCTATTAGGCAAAACCTGACACAACAGGAGCAAAGGGAAGGTCTGGTCATTCATTCCTGCACAAGCAAAAGCATGTGCCAGTCACTGCATCCCTCACAACAAACATACAGGCAACTCCTGCCAGCTGCATTCAAATTCCACCGGTATTTAAGATGCCCCAAGCAAAATAACCATCCTAATGCACTCAGGACACTGCTCTGACACAGTTTTGCCCCAGGAGATCTTTGGGAGCAGCAGGCCAAGTGCTGACAGCCTCCTGGTGCATGCTCCAAACTCTGCGTTTCCCACTTTATTCAGCGTCCCTGCTGGTGAGGTGTGATGCTGCCGTGGGAAGGGATTCCTTCCATCCCTATGGATACACCCAGCAGGGATACACAGCTACAACAATACACTCATCATCTTAAAAGCCATTCAAAAGTGACATATGGGGGGAAACCAGGACTCTCCAGAGATGGACTCAGGACTCTTGGAGGAGAAGGTCTCACTTGGTTGTGGCAGTGAGAGGACAGCACAACCCCTGCTTTAACCCCAAACCCTTCCTGCAGGGCTCAGAAAGCCCCACCACGGTGCAGAGCAAAGCAAACAGGTCTGGACAGCAGGGTGGAAGCAGAAAGGTACCAAATCTGAATCATTTTCCTAAACTGCATCGATCTGCAAAAGGAAATGAAGTCTCCAACAACCATTATCTGCCCCACAACACAGGGCCCTGCTCTCCATGCTGGATGGACAGACAGTGCTTTTAGCTGGCTTCCTAAGAGCTGATATAATTACAGCCACTGGCAGTGATTAATAATCAGCTATTAGTGTGATCACATGTTTGCCATGACCGTCAGGGACGAATGAATCCAGAAATGGAGCTCAGGTTACCAGCAGCAAGGAGGAAACTTGTGGGTTTGTCTGCTGGCAATAAATTAACTGGATGTATGGAACCACACAAGAGAAACTCCAGGGCCAGCAACCAGATCTCTCACCCAGCTTTTTTTAAGCCTTAGCAAGATGACTCTGCAATTTAATTACCGCCTTAGACAGCTACAAAGCCATTTGACAGGACTGGAGAACTCGCCCTGGAACGAAATCACCCATTAAAATGGAGGTATAAAATAGGAAAAAATTAAGTATCTAATTTTTGCTCTAATTGGTGGGCTGTAATTATTTGGACATATGGCTGCCCTCCTCCCAGTGCTCAAAGGATCATATTGATTATATCCAGACCTCATCTGGCTGGTGCTTGATATTATTTACAGCACTGAAATACTAAAATAAAGTGTTAGCCTAGTGCAGGGGCCACAAAAGCAGCCTAGGCACAAACATGAGTGTAAAATGAGACAGAAATGGGCTGCTTTGGTGTGTTTGTGCACGCACACAAGAGTGACCTCTCTGCCCCAAACACACACATGGGACTGGGTACAGCAGTTTTCCCAACGCACTGCCCTGTCTTTGGCAGGAAAACGTGGATGGCAGGAGCAGTCCCTGCCCCCTCACCAGTGGTGATCCCCTCCCAGCCACACTCTGTTCACTACACACCTCCCCACAGTAACACCTTTGCTTCCCAGCTGCACATTCAGAGCAAAACACTCACAGATCTGCCGTGCTGCGTTTACGTGAGGCTGTTTCCTTACTCTGCCTCCTTTCCTCTCTTTCTCCGACATGTTTTTTGGAGAAGGGCAGTTAAGTGTCTCCCCACTTGCCTCTGGACAACGATTTCCCAGGGCACCATCCAGAGGGGACTCCGTGTGGAAGGTTTGCCCGCTGGCTCCATGGACAGCATCCGACACGGGGAGGACCTTCCCCTTCTCCTGGGCACGCAGGGGTGCAGCCCTGGCGCTGCAGCAGCGGCCGTGATTCAGCACAGGCTGGCGGAGCTGCTGCAGGGCAGGGCTGGCTGTCACCTGCTTCCACTGACCAGCCAGTGCCAGGCCTTTCCAGCACAAAGGAGCGGCCGGGGCTGTGCAGGGGAGCTGGGGATGCTGTTCTCTGCCTGCGCTGCTCAGGGACAGGCAGGGCCAGCCCCCACTCCCACCATGGCACGGCAGGATGCAGCTAAGGGGCCCAGGAGGATGCAGCCGTTAATTTTTCAGATACAAGAGAGAAAGAGCTGCCTTTCTGTTAGAGGGAAAAAAGCACGAGCAAAAGGCACGAAGGTCCATCAATAAAACACTCAGTGGGACCCTGGGAGCACCTCAAACCCGGCTGCACCTTAGGGAATGCCCCGAGTGCCCGTTCATTGCGGAGCAGAAGCACCTCCCAGCAGATGAAGCACGATGTCCTCCCTCTGCTCCTGCAGAGTCCCTCTGTGCCTGAGCCACCGTGAGCAGCGTCCGTGGTGGGGAACAAAACCACCTCCAACAGGCACGAGCCAAGGAACAGGGAGGGAGGGAAAGTCTCAGCTTTGCCTTGGGTTTTCACTCAGGTAATGAATTCATATGACCAAAGAGAATTTAAATCTTATTTAAATGACATATTCTAGATTTGAATTCTCAAAGATGGTCTGAAAATTCTGAAAGAAGTCCATAATGATAATCCTGTTTGTTTTTCCTTTTGAGTGGGGGAAGGGGAAATCCCTCTTAGGGAAAAACATAACATCAAGGGGAAAAAAAATTCTAAAATATTCTTAAAAGTGTAAAACCAGCCCCGCCTTGAAGCAATGGTTCAGTGATGCATAATTAGAGCAAAGAAAGCTGTACAAAGATAAACTTGAATAGCACCCTCTGCATGGCAGATAAAGCACAAACCCTCCGAAGAACCTTATCCATCCCCAGCAGAACTATTCTCCTTAACCAGGGACACTATCTAAAAAGCAACAGCCTATCCCATAATTAACAGCTCCTCCAAACCTCGTGTCTTCCAGACCTGAAGCCCGGCTGGCAGGAGGAGAGGCCTTGGAGGAGTCATTGGAGCTGTGCACCCACGCGGGAGGCAAAGCTTTTGTTGCCAGGAGCAGGAGCCCAATCTCAGCCCACCAGCACCACTGGGCCCTCAGCATCCCCTGGCTTGCCCAGGAGCGGAGTTTAACTGGTGAGAGCCTGGCCAGCTCCTCTCGTTCCCACCCTCCCACCCATCGGATTGACACCACCGATGCTCTTGTTTCAACCCCCTGCTGCAGACAGGGACACCTTCCACTAGAACAGGTGGCTCAGTGCTCCATCCAACCTGGCCTTGAACGCTTCCAAGGATCACAGAATCCTGGAATGGTTTGAGTTGGAAGGGACCTCAAAGCCCATCCTATCTCACCCCTGCCATGGGCAGGGACACCTTCCACTGTCCCAGGCTGCTCCAAGCCCTATCCAACCTGGCCTTGGACACTTCCAGGGATTCACGGGCAGCCACAGCCTCTCTGGGCACCATGTGCCAGGACCTGCCCACCCTCACAGGGAATAATATCCTCCTAATATCTAATCCAAACCTACTCACTTAGTTTGAATCCATTTCCCTTGTCCTGTCACTGCTGGCCCTTGTAAAAAGTCTCTCTTCCCTGTGTTTCCTGTAGGCTCCTTCAGGCACTGGAAGGCCACAATTAGGTCACCCCAAAGCTTCTCTTTGTACCCAGCCCCATGTCCAGCCTGCAGCAGCAGTTCCTGCCCAGTCACGGGCTGAGCACAGTCAGGACACATCTCACCAGCACAACACCACAGCAGAGCCCCTGTCCTGCAGCCACTCGGGTGAGCCCCAGGAGACCCCACACAAAGCCTCCAGCACCTTCTGCCTGGGAAGATTCAGAGCCCAAATTAAGCCAGGCAGCCCAAACTCTTAATCCTCTGGCAAAAAGTTTCCCTGCAGTGAAAGGCAAATGAATCCAGGGCTGTGAACAACGTGAAAACAATGAGCAGAGCGGGGAGAGGGACGATGGCGAGCACCCAGCTGTGCTGCGGGGCTGCTCAGCCTCGCGTGATCTGTGCCGGACAGCATCACCAGCGCTGCCACAAAGGAGCACCAAACAGCTCCCCGCAGCCCCTCCGGTGCCAGGGGATGATGTTCCGCCCAGAGAAGCGGGTCAGCAGCTGGCCCCCCTCGCCATGGGCACAGCCCAAGGGACACGGCCGGGGACCGTCCCCGGGCAGAGCAGGGGAGAGCCTGGACCCGCAGCGATGCCAACTGCGCAGCGCCCGGGATCACGAGGCCGGGAGCAGAGGCTCGCTTTACACACACCCCGATCCCAAAATAAACCGGCGTTGGCAGCGCTGTCTGCGGGTGGGTGCGGGGGCTCCTGCGGCACGTGGGTAAGAAAATACAGGAAAAGGGACATTTCAGCAGAAGGGAGTATCGCCTTGGGAGATACTGGCTGGATTTGTACACCCTGGGACTCACCAGTGAGCCCAGCCGAGCAGCTCCACCCTTCAAGCCAGCCACAAAACACCCAAGAGATCACCCAGGTAACTCCCAGACACGGCCAAGCAGAGCCTCTTGGCTACTGTCTTGTGCTCAGCATCTTCCTTCTCTGTTATTTAATCAGAAAGGGCACAAAAGCACTCACTCTTGTTGTTAAAAATGAAAATTCAACAAACACAAGCTAAGTGTTACCTCTGAAAGGTGATCAAACACAAACAGGGCTTTAAAAAAACCATCATTCCATCTGAATTACATAATTAAAACAGAATGACAGCACCGTGAAACAACATCAGTCTGAAAGGCTATTCATAATTCATAACCAACTTCCTTTTCATCTCCTTTGTGTACTTCTCCAAGTACTGTTTTTCCCAGAAGCTGACAGAGGAAGGAATATGAACGATGATCTCATTAATTGCAGGCACTAATATGCAGTGAGCTGAGAAATTACACAGAATTTCATGATACCTAGTCAAGAGGACAGAAAAACTTCCATTAGGTTCAAAGACAGATGAATACCTCTTGGAGCAATAGAACAGAATCACAAAAGAAATTGTCTAAACAATGCATATTTTTTCTTTTTTCTTTCCACAGTTTTTCCATATTTATTATAGTTTAAGTAACTCCTTGGAGGTCTGAAACTTTTGCCCCTTTCTCCAGGGGCTGGACACTTTCCAGAGATGTGAAATGGGTTTGGATTCACAGCAGCACAGCTTTTGGGGCACAGGAGTCTCATCACAGCAGTATGGACATCCATTTTCTTTTCCTGTCACTCATTCCCTTCTCCAAAGTCCCTCTCAGACCAATACAGCCCTTACAAATCAAACCTCTTCACAGCCAAAAGCTCTGTGAGCTACTGCCAGGGGCCACCACGGGGGTCTCCAGGGCAGGCTCGTGGCCAGAGAAAAGCCAAGGAACGCTCACATGCTGATAAGTTCCTCAGGGTTGCTGAGAATTAAACTAACAGAATTTGCCATCCCAAATCAGCTTAGGCCCAGTTCAGCAGCTGCCTCAGAGCAGGGTAGCAATTAGAGACCGGATTATCCAACACAAAACCGCGGCCCACGGCCTGAGCTGCAGGAGATGGGAATGGGTTTGTCTGCATCTCTCTTCTCCGCCCAAATAAAAGGGCACTGCAACTGTGACTGCTCCACCTTCACCTCACCCAAAACCTGAGCACCTCCATGTCCAACTGCAGCATCTCCTGTCACTGAACACATCTTCCTTCCTTGATCTTTCACCGCTTCTTGCTTTCCTTCTCACTTTTGGCCTGGTTTATCTGACCAAGCCAAGCCCAACCTTCCCCAACACCACTGCAGACCCCACCCTTCCCACCCCAGCTTTCCCTGCCAGCTCTCAGAGGGTGTTTAAGGGCAGCCACGGCCCAGGGAGGTGCTGGCACTCCAGATCACCCAGCTCATTCCATAATATGATGCAAAAATCAGGCTGTCCCTAAGTCCACTAACTTTAGCTAGATAAGAGCTCTGATCAGAAGGGCTTACGTGGCAGCAGAAAAGGAAGCAACAGCAGTTTTAAAGGCTGCCCTGTGTGCTCAGCAGGCTCTTTGTGAGAGAGGGAAGAGAAGCCTCTTTGGCATGGATTTACCAGGCTGCCTTCAGATTTCTTCCCAACCCCCTGCTACAGCATCTTGCATTTGACTGAGCCCCGAGATGGTCGATAGGTGGATAAATTCCTCCTCCCCAAAATCCTGCTTGCATGGGAAGCCTTTAAGCAGTTGAACACGTAGAGCGGATCAAAGAGAAGGCAAATCTTATTTACCAGCTAATTCTCTTTGACTCTTCCCATCCCAGGCTGAGCCCAACCCGCTGCAAATCAGAGCATCTTCCCCGCTGCTGCAGGTTTTAAGGCGGGCTCGACAGCTCTCAGGCTTGTACCAGTCATTATTTACTTACAGAAAATGCTGGAAGGCTGATATTCCCCCGGCACTGCCTTCCAAGGCTGGGCTTGTGCCCAGATGTGGCTGCACCACCAGGCACAGCAGAGTCCTTGGACAGTGTCACAGACTGCTCCCCCAGCCTGCCCCCTACCACCAAAAAGGATGGGGAGAGGGAAAAGAGGGAACAAAAGTTCCCCAAAAATGCCACTGGAGTCTTAATGAATTGGGACAATCGATGGCACAACAGCTGTTCTGCCCCATCAAGTGACTGCTTTACCTTGGCTGGCAAACAACACCATGAGGAGGCAGAAATTGCTTTCCTGAGAGATTGCATTGCCTGAAGAAAGAAAACCAGGCATCCTCCCCGCTAACTGATGGCTGCCACTCTCCCCTGTGCCGCTCACGTGGAATTATCAGGGATGTTCCCAGGATAAGCAGCAGAGGACAGACAGGCCTGCAGAGCAGTCCGGGGGACAGCAGCCTGGCAGGGCTCACCAGCTCTGGGGACACTTGCAATCTAACAAACACAGGACAGCTCGTGTGGCCAGCAGTGTCTCATGGTTATCACAATTTTCTTCATTAATGTGAGGCCAGAAACAAACTGACAGGACTTATTTCATGCTCCAGTGGGTACCACACCACCTCCCAAGGCAGGGACAGGCTGGTGGATACAGGATCACCCCCATCTCCCTCACACAGCCCGTTTGGGAGGGCTCTGAGCACTGGTACACCCATCCTGAGCTCCCAGACAGAGCCCCGGCAACGCAATTCAGCCAATCAAAGAGCTGAGAAATACCCCAAAAGTCACTCTGTCAGCAAGCCATACATGAAACACCCTCACAGGAACAGGGGGTGAAAATACCCACCCTGGCTGCTGAGACAGCGCAGGGCTGAGCCCTCAGACAGGAGCTCTCAGGCAGGAGCTCACTCCAGCTCGCACTGTGATCCATCAAGGTGTTTGTGGCAGGCTGTGAACAGCGGCTCCTCACACGAGCTCCATTTCACAACCAGAGCTCTGCAGCACAGCCCGAGCTGTAGGACCCAGCATGAGAACCAAAGCTCTGCTCGCCCCCGGCTCCGCAGGCTTTCCCAGGAGCACAGGGAGAGCAGCATCCATGTGGTGCACAGAGCCAGCGGGCTGGGGAAATCCCTGCAGCCTGACACAAGCCCTGGGCCATCTGCAGGGTGCCCACACTCTGCACTGCTGAGGTTAAGTTAAATGTTCTGCATTTAACTGCAAAAATCGCAGAGCCCACTGTAGGGAAACCCCCCCTGCAGCACTGCACTGCCTTCCTGCCAACCCTTTGCTGCAGCAGCAAACAGCCACCATTTCTGTGGCACACAGAGCCAGGGCCCCCGGGGACAGGACTGAGCCTCCCTGTGCTGGGAAGGGCCACAGCCTGCACTTCCCGGGAACTGCTCCAGCCACCAGTCCCGAGCTGCACATCAGCTTCCCTCCCCAGGCTCCCCGTGGGCAAAGCCAGATGATGCTGCTGTGCCTGGTGCCAGGCTCAAATGATGCTGACACTGGGATGAGATCAATGTGCAACCAGAAGCCTCATAAATTAAAGAGAATTTTATGAGAAGAAAACTTCACTTGACCTGTAAAAGGACTTGGAGATTCAGATGCTTGGCATCACCTTCCACCTTAGCCAAGTCAGGAATACCTGTGTGTGTGGTGCAGCACCACAGGAAGGGCCCAAAGCAGATACTCTGGCTTCAGAACAGCAATGTTTGATTGTGGAAAGATCAAGAGAATGAGGCCCTCAAAAGCTGGGCAGAGCAAGGGTGCAATTTGCCAAGCCAGGCTCAGATCACACTGCTTGGTCCTTCTTCCCTTGGACCACCAGCACTGCCACAAGAGCCCCCAGGAGCTGGTTCCAGGCACTAAACCAGCAGAAACTGAGTCCCTCACAAGCAGGAATTGCATGTGACAGTAGCACTGTGGGTCACCTCACCCTGCTTTTGGAGCAGCAACATGACAGAGGGGAAAGTGTGGGAGGCCAGTGCTGTGCCAGCACCAGCCACCACCCAGCTGCACCTGAGCCCCTCTGGGTTTTGCCTCAGGCTTGAAAAAGACACAAGGTATGTGTTTATTGCTTACTTTGATCTCAGCTGCTCCTCTTTCTTTGATTTCACAGCACTGACATTTGCTGCACCTTGACAGAAGTTCTGTGAATATTCAATGCTGCCACAGTAATGAAGATATTAAATATGAAAGATTCTTCATGCCACAGCTTCAGTCTAGTGAGCGATCCCAGTCAGAGTGGATGCAACAGAACCAGGAGAGCCTTGTGGCCACTAACGTTGCAGGAGATTTTCTCGGGGCAAGGAAAACATTCTTCATGGATTGGGCCGTCATTTCTAAAGTTATTTTGAGCTGTTTCAGCACATGGATAGAAAATAAAATGATGACAACGGCACCATCTGCTCCAGCTACTGTCACACCACCATGGCTGGCATCGCTCTCGCAGCGACAGAAAGCCTGTCCCAGGGGAGAAGCCAAGGCAGGTGAGGCTCCCCAGGGATCGCTGCTTTCCTTCTGCAGTGTCCAAGTCTGCCCATGCACAAGTGGATTCCAGTGTGCTATGGCAGAGACACCTGCACACAGAAGTGCAGGGAAAGGACAGCGTGTCCAGCAGCGATCCTCATAGGAACAGGCGTTACCAGCTTGTCTGAAAAAGCCCAGCTCAGCCCTGCAGGAGGAGGACAAGTCTCCCCATGCAGTTCATACACTGTGCTCGTTTCACCAAGCCATCATTTTTGGCCACCTGACACCCAGCCTGGGCACCAGACAGCCCTTGGCCCCGCAGTGTCCAGTTCCAGCACCCTGAAGGTGACTGACGGCGCTGGGATGCAGCAGGAGGCCTCACCAGGAAAGTCTCTATAAATACAGAGGCAAGAGTCAGGCATTCTCGACACACTGGTTTCTTAGCCTAGAAAGCAACAAACGTGTCAGATCTCATCAGCTTTTGGGGCTTCAGCAGGACTTGTCCTCACCCCAACAGTCACCATGCAACCAGACAGGGCTCTGCAATGCCCATTTTAGCTTCTGTCTGGCTCTGCTGAATTATTTTTGTTTTTCATGACTCAGAGGCACTTCAGATGAGGTCAAAAGTCACAGTGTGTTTCCTGAACATCATCTTTCATTCTTTAATGCCAAAAGACAACAAACAATAGGACATTCATCAAGTGTTTCTGCTTTGCTTTTATCTCCCCCCATCATGTTGTTGCGTAACAGCAGAAAAACAATGTTCCCTCAAAATGTTCACAACCGTATTTACTAAAACGAAAAGCTCCATTTTTTTATTAAATCTGTATCAGGTCAGTAAGAAGATAAACACAGGGAAAAAAAAGCCTAATCTGGAAGAGCTCAAGAGAGAAAACAAACATCAGCAGGAGAGATGAGCACAGGGATGAGAAAATCCTTCAGCTCCCGACAGGGAGGGGAGGGACTGGGACATGCCAGCCCAGGGGAAGCGGGTGGGCACCCCAACAGGTTCACACCCCCCTGGGCACCTGGGAGCTCCAGCCCTGTTCCCAGGAGCTGTTGATCCCACTGCCCAGGGGCTGGCAAGGCACGGGTGCCTGTTTCTGCTCATGTTTCACACAGCACGACATGAACAGCAAGGGAGTTGTGGTGGGAGATGGTTCTGTCTCCCTGCACAAGTTCACAGAATTTGAGAGCCAGAGCTCTTCCTTCTAATACAAAAACCCAACAGTAGCTGCATTTGTACCTTTATTTCTCCTAACAAGTGAGCACAGTTTGTGCTGAGGCACAAGACAAACAAGGATTTTCCAGTAAGTATGAACGGCAAATAAAAACCTTTATACCAAAACATCCCTACTGAGCACTCGGATGTCTCTCTCCAGCTGGTCTTTGCCCAGTTTGGGCCACTCGGGATGACAATCTGTCTTGCCTTGATTTTAGTTTTATGGGGCCAATGAGCAGATTTGCAGCACAGGCAGATGCAGGCAGCATGACTAGTGACAATCCACATGGGAACACGGACCATAAATTCAGCCAAAGAGCTGTAAAACCATTACTTCCCCTCCTAACCCAAAGGCTAAAGGAGGAAAGTTAAAAAAAAGAAGTCCATAATCCACATGCATTTCATCTTCCCCAGGAATTAGCCCAGTTGGTGCCCATCTTTCTTCTTACAGGGATGAGGGAAATTGTCCGAATTTAAGCCTGCCCCAAGTCTCGGAATTCTGGCTCAATCTTCCCCAGTACATTTGTTAAAAATAAACGAGGTGCAATCAGTCTCCTCGGGGATTTTATTCTCTTTCAGCTCTAAATGCAGCTCTGCTGTCACACGTATGACATGTACAAAAGGGCCGCCTGCCTCAGAGCCTCACTTTTGCCTTAAAATAATCTCACTGCTGCTCTCGGGTTACGAGGGCTCCATTCATGTTCCGGAGGGTCACGGGCTCTCTCTCAATCACTCATACAAAGGCTGGAAGACACAGGGCTGCTGGTGTTTCAGCACTGCTTGTTTCTATCGTGGATAAACGGAGCCAGCCTGTTTGGAGAGGCTCTGACCACACCTAAAGCCACGGCTTTGTCATCCCTTATCGAGGGAGGCAGGAGCCAGGAGTCGCCGGCTCCCCGCAGCAAAGAAACCCCACCGAGCCCAAAAGCTTTACCCACCTCACAGAACTGCCCGTTTTCACTGATGAGAAGCATTCAGGGCTTTTTCCTGACCGCAGGACTTCAGTGCAAGGCAGTCCTTACTCGGCTCAAAAACTCCCACCCAGTTCCCTCCAGCATCACCCAGCAGTGCCCAGCTCCCTCCTCGGCCTGGTGCTGCACCCAGGCCACGCCAGGCACTGGGAAGGTGCTTGTCACCTGCACACAAACACTCAAACACTACAGCCCCTAAGCAGGATTTTTCCATTTAAGAACTTAAGCACCAGGAGGCTCCTGGATGCTGATAGAGCAAACAAGCCCATGGAGTCCAGAACTGCCCCGTTAACGTGAGCAACAGTAGCGAACGAAACCTGCTCTGGAGCTGAGCACGGACCTCAGACAGCCGTGACAATAAACCCTATTATTAGACACAAAAGCAGTGACATATTTGAGAGATTAGGCATTAATAAGTGCCTTCACATTAAAGAGTATTCATTCTTCACCTCCTGCCTGAAGGAACCCGGGGGAAGGGAGGAGCTGGCAAAGTAATCCAGCTAACACTTAAATAGGGGGAAAGGCAGAACTCGTGCAAAACAGGCTCCAAAATCATGAAATAAGGATGCAGCTCGGCAATGCTGCAGATGAGAGATTCCCGATGCTGGAATTCCACATCCTGCAGGGAGCTGGGTCTCAGCAAGCCCAGTTGGTCGCTGAGCTCTTGCCCAAGGCGAGGAGGCCCCAGGAGAACATGGACCTGGAGCTGCCAGGCAGGATTTAAGATGGAAGGGAGAGAGGGCAGGAACGGGAGAGATGGATGAGGAAGGAGAGCAGACAGAACAGCATGCCCAGGTGTGCACAGGGCGCTCGGATTTGGCAGGTGCCCAAGATGCTGCTCAGGATGAGAACAAAACCGGGGAGCACCGTGGACTCCTCCAGCTCACAGATGCTCTTTTTGGATCACCCACCCACCACCACAACCCTCCAAGGCTCCACAAACCCGAGTCACTCCCTTTGTCACAGCATAGGTTCAACATCCTCATTTTGGTCCCATCCTCTCTAAATCTGTTCTCCCGGGCAGTGACTCAAGCCACGCCACAGCTCGAGCTGATTTTACCTGCTTTCCTTTTTGGCCCCAACAGCAACATGTATTACTTCTGCCTATTCACGCCTGCCAGGCTCTCGATTATTACACCGGGAAATGCTGAGGGAAAAGCGTGTATTTTTCTGTCCAATTTGGAGACGTCCATTGTTAAAAGCTCCTTGTACAAATCCCTCCAGGCAGCTCCAGGCAGCACCCTTTGTCATGCTGATAAGGCAGGAGGTAAAACCACATATAAGCAGTAACTTCAGAGGCCAGAATTTGCTCAGGGTAAAGTCTGCCCTTGAATTCAGAGTCAGTGGGAGCTGAAAATCAGCCACAAAAGGCAATTCTGACTCTGGATTAAATCCCAGCTTTGGGCTCACTAACACCACAAGCTACAGCTACCAGCAGAGAGTACGAGAAGCTCCAGTTCTGTGACATTACCCAGCTTCATCACAGGTCTCACCTTAAACCACATAGGTAACTCAATCCCAGCAACTCTCACCCAACCACATCCAGGATCTGCAGCGGAGGGTAATGAACCGCTCGGCTCCTGCAGGGAGCCAAGTCAGCACTCTGTACCAGGTGGGTCAGCACGACGGGAGGAACACGAGCCACATTTCCAAATCTTACATTTCCTTCTGACCATACCAAAGTCAAGTACAGCTCCAGATACAAATGTCATTTTTATACAGAGGCTCCTCACACGACCCTAAATACAGAGCAACCTCCAGAAAGCACATCCCTCCGGATTATCCCTTCTCTTGGGACAGCCTCCTCTGGCACCCCTTCTGCCACTGCCGTGTTCTCGACCTGACACAGCGAACACGCTCGCCCCGAGCCCTGCAGAGCTGGAACAACCCCTTCTCCCTCTGCCCAAGACTCATCCTGACACCTGGAGATCCACAGCACCCAGCCAAGACAAGCCTTGTTTGCCCATCACTTGGCCTCTCACTGGAGTGTGACAGCCCTGATCTGCCCTTCGTTAAACTGAGAACGGGCACAGCTGGCCAGATGTGTGCCCTGCACGAGGAAGCTCACGTGAAGTGACATTTCACTGCACACAAGAAGGAGCAGAGCTGCTTCGGAGCAACACACACACACGCCACATTGAGACCAAGCCAACAAAGCCAGGATTTAAGTAATCTTTAATCAAAGAAAAGATAAAATGTTTCCTAGGACAGGGAACAATTTTACCACTCTGAACATCTCCCCTACTTGTGCAATTTCAACTGCAAAAGCGCAGCCCTGCAAACTCTTCTTCGCAGCGCACAGAAAACAGTTGGTTTATCTCAAACGCGAACCTCCAGCCCTCCACAAACAGGCTGAGCTGGATGTCCTCAGGACTCACAGGAGAGGCTTCTTTAGATTTTTTGAGTCATTTACAAGCACCTCAAGGAATTTCATTCTGCAGCAAGTGACCTGAGACACTGATGAAATCCCTCTGAAATTACATCTGGCACTTCCAGGCAGACAGCCCAGGGCGGGAGCTGAGGGGAGCCATGAAGTGCAACGCCGATAAGTGGCAGAAAGCCCTTTGAAGTCACACACGTGCTATTCAAACCCCTCAATACAAGTGGTTTCATCACCTCTCTTTAGGGGCTGAAGCGGCTCCATGACCAGCAGAGTTAACACAGCCCTTCCTGCCCCTTAGGGCTGCACCTCATCCCTCAATATCCCGCATCAGCCTCTGTCCTTCCCGTGTGCCTTGGAGCCTTGCCCCAGCTCACTCAGAATCAGAGAATCACGGAATATCCTGAGCTGAAAGGGACCACAAGGATCATCGACTCCCATCCCGGCACAGGACACCCCCACAATCCCACCCCGTGCCTGAGAGCTTTGTCCAAACACACCTTAGCTCTTAGGGACAAATCCCTCTGCCTTCCCAGGCACCGGTGGGACAATCCCTCCCACGGCTCTGGAGGACAGCACTGAGGGAAGGCAGAGAGGCAAGGGCAGCCAGGCAGTGACACCAGATCTGCTCGAGGAAGAGAGGTCAGGGCAGGTAGAGTGGGAAGGCTGCAAAGATGGAAATAATTAGCCCAACTGCAGCAATAATCCTTTTAGCTTAACAGAAGGTATCCCCTGGTGCTCCCTTTCCTTGGATATTTAAAGAAGAGACACTGAAAACAGGAGCCACACTATGTGTGATGACCACCTTTACTAATTGGTCTGCCTGGAAAGAAAAGGGAAAAACCATGGATTGATTTCTGAGGAGCAAAAAGCTCATTAGACTTGCAAAGAAAACCCACTCAAGTCTAAAGGCACAGATACTTCTCCTCCAGACTCCAGGGTAAACCACACATGCTTTCCACAGGCACTTTAAAAAAAACCAGCCTACAACCAGCAGATTTCAGGGTAAAACAAAGCTCCTGCTCACAGATGGAGGAGGGAGATCCATCCTGCTGCAAGAAAGATTCAGATTCACTCAGTCCCTCACAGCAGAGCTGTGCCCACCTTAAAAACCTCACAAAGGGTTGCCTAAAGGGCCACAATTTGCTGTACCCAGCACAATCCTGGGATGATCTGCAAAGACAACTTGGGATTGAGGGCTGTTCACACTAAAAAGCCAGGTGGGCACAGCACTGCACAGAGCAGACACTCCCCATCTCCACGAAGGAGCAGTGACCCAACGTGGGGGCTGCGCCTCTGGCAAGGCTGAGCCAGCCTGGTGCTGTGTGAGGTCTCACCAAACAACCCTCCACCCCGGACCACTCATCCTCATCCTCCTCCCAGGACTGCTGCGAGGGAAGTGGGAATGTCTCTGTGCTGCTCTGCAAGATCAGCAGCCCAAGTGACTTCTGCAATTGCCTCCTTCCTTTTCCATCTCTGCAGGCAGGCAGAGCCCCACCGGCATCCAGCATCACCCAATTTAAGGATTAGCACCCCCAACCCCAAGGATGTGCCCTTGGGGTGAGCCCAGGCACCACTCAGACAGCTCTGGAGTCTGAACATCACAGCTAAGCAAGCAAAGCCCCTGAGGTAGAAAGAGATTACACTGCATTGGCAGAAAAACCTAGAAAGCCAGCCCAGCTCTGCTGCCACTGCAGCAGTAGGGAGAGCTCCTCGGAGAGCTGCTGCTCCTCTGAACTGAGATTGGGAGCAGCCAGGATGCTGAGGGGGCTCCCCCTCCACCCAGCTACAGGACAGGTACACGAGGGAAACGATCACCTAGGGGTTTGACAGCCTTGGCTCCTCTAATACAGCCAGAGAGGCCCATTCTGCTTTAAGAAAGGGCTCTCAGTGCTCTCCCACAGACTCGTGGGTTTGCAGACCTCAGAACAAGCCAGAAAGCACCAGTCATGACCATTTTGCTCAGGATTGGCTGCTCTACCTGTGTGCAGAGCCACAACCCTCCTAAATTCCTTTTAAACTGCCACATTGCAGCAGCCCCAACACGCCACGCACCCTCAGCATCACCCAGGACTGTCACCAGCCCAAGGCACTCCACAACTTCCACCTCTCAGTCCAGCTCCACACCTTAGCACAGCCAGCACACAGCCCAGCAGTCAACTAGCCAACCTACAAGCCGACTGACCTCACCAGCCAGCAAGCTGAGCAAACTGGAAAACCCTGGGAGCCAGGTGGAAAACAGCGCCCTGGTTCTTCCTTGACTCATTCATCAAGTGTCAGAGCATTCCTACAGCTAAATTAGCAGCACTGCCCCAAAGGACACCAACAAACACCACAGCCAAGCCTCATCAGCACATTGGGCTGACAAAATAAGATTATTCTGCTCAAAAGAAACTCAAATCCAGAGCTTTCTTCCAGCTCTTGAATAATCTTGCTTTTGGGAAGAAAGGGACTGGCCACCCTGAGCACTTCCCCTCAGACACTGCCTCATGATCCAATTTTCCACGCTCTGCCAACCAAGAGGGATTTGTCTGGAAGCCTGGGGTGGGCACACCCAGCACCCATCCCGGCCAGCAAAGCCGGACGGGCCCACACGGACGCTCCAACGGGATCGGCAGCCACAGTTGTGCTGCAGGACATGTCAGGACAATTTGTCACCCCTGTGCTGATGGAGGGAGGCTTTCAGGAGCTTCAGCACTGACACCAGTTCAAAAACATTTCCAACGTGGCTGTTCCAACAGCCCCACAATGGTGCGAAGCCCAACACGGGGACATAAACGTAAGCAGGGAGCAATTTGCTCCATCCCTTAAGGACTGCTCAGTAATGCCCCAGCAAGGTGGTACCCAAACACTTCCACATCCCACGCCTGGCAAAACCTTGGAAAAAAGACTATGGCGCTACACGGATCAAGGAGCACGCTGTGAGGAACACGGTTCTCCGAAATGCAGCAGAGGAACATGAAAGGCAGAACATAAAACACCCACCTCACTGGCATGCTCCGAGCATCCCTGACTGGCTACACCCAGCTCTTCCTCAATGGAGAAAGAGCAGCTACAGTGCCACATTTTTCTCATTTTTATCCTACAAGGACTGGCCAGGGGAGCAGAATTTCCTGTGGCTTTCGGGAAGGAACTGACAAAGCTAGAGCACTCCCTTTTCATGTATAAAACACGTGAAATAAATATGTTTGCGTGGTCCAGCTGGGTCCTCCTGAAGCCACAGCTGATTAAGCACAGAGGGAATAGGGCAGTTTGAATGGAATGCCTTGGGAGGAATGGGGCAGTTTGAATGGAATGCCTTGGGAAGGCAGAGGCTGGAAGCAGAGGAGGGCAAGGGGATACAGGGGAGTGGGAAGGGTGAGGAAGACTAAATTAGAAGCCTGACCTGTAAATACTTAACACAGTACTTGACCGAGGGACACACAAAACCTGCAATTGTCGCCTGAAGGGACTGGACCCATCGCCTCATCAGGGAGCTCCCCACAGGGCACACAAAGCTCCCACCACTTCTATCCTCAGTTAATCCCAGTTGATGCAGGATAAACATCCCTATCTGATCTGTGACACCATCTGTGGGATGGGCATCACATTTCCCCAGGTCTCAAAAAACAAACCCCACCTGCATCTTATTCAGAGAATGAGAAAATACAACTTTAATCAGGTGTGAACTATCTGCCAATGGATCCCCATCCCTGGAAGTGTTCGAGGCCAGGTTGGAGCAGTCTCATCTAATGGAAGATGTCCCTGCCCATGGCAGGGGGGTGGAACTGGACGGTTTGTAAGGTTCCTTTCAATCCAAACCATTCCATGATTCTATGTTCAACAAACTACAGGTAAATCAGCCAACACTTTGCTTTTCTCCTTAAGTTGCACATCTTGGGGTGAAAACCAAGCATTTTGCCTATCAAGAGAGAACAAAGCACAACTGGGTTAGACAATTTCTTACTTCTAGAGAGAATGAGGTTTTCATTTTTCTCCCCTCACGAGCAGCCTGTAAATGCCCAGCTGAGACCTGTTTTGACTGACCACCTTGAGAAAAATAATGCCAAGAAAATTCCACCCCACAAGGAAAGCCATTAAACACCCCAAATCCGAGGTACTGGCAACAGAGCCACAGCTGCTTCAGTGGATGGAAAGGGGCAGCCATAGCTCAACACAACAAATTAACGATTCTCTGTAGCAAATTTTGTTCCACTGATTCAGACACACATCCAACATCTGCCCACATCCACGCCGGGGAAACTCGGGAATACGCTGCATACAAATGGTGACAGCTTAGCTCATCTCAGCTGCTCCTTCCAGCATGTTTCCAGGCAAGAGCAGCCTCTCGCTGCAAATGGAGCTGCACCTCGCGTGGTGGTACCACAGCAAATGGAAGGAGAAACTCCCTTTAAAGTGATGGCAGCTGCCCTCTACGAGCAACAGCAGGACTGCGTTTCTAGGTGTTCAAAAACACCAGGAAAAATCATCTTCCCTAAGCCAATTCTCCCTTGTGCTCAGTGGCAGACAGGGATGCAGGCAGAAATCTCCATCCCTCAGCTGAAATGAGCTGTTTCTGCTCCTTGCAGGTTTAATTGCTCCAAGGCAGGAGAGCAGGTGTGCACTCCTAGAAACACCTGGTGAGGAAACTTCCCTTTTCCCAGCTAAGTTAGACTTAAAATAAAGAAATACCCAATAACTACAGGTAAAAAAGGCGAAACCCAGAAAGGGGGGCAGCCCCGTGCCCTGCCTGGTGGATTTTGGGATGAGAAAGAAGAGGCAGCATGAGAAGAGGCAGAGGGAAGGGACAAGGGGACAACTCTAGCATGACAAGGGCAATCCCAGCATGGCACTGGGATGCTCGGGATGTGCAAATCCAGGGACCACCAGTGACACCAAGCAGCACCACCCTAGCCCCAAACCCACGGGGCTGGGCTCCAGCATGCCCATCCCGGCTGGAAAACACCCTGGATTCAACAGGATGGGACCCGCCTCGTTCACATTAAATATCAAACCCCTCGACATGGGCACCGGGGGGTGCAACAAAGCCGGGCAACGCCGGGGTGCCGTGACCTCAATAACGCTCCCACCCCCCCAAAATTAAGGGCTGGGCGTGGACAGCTCCTTTTTTCCCATTTTTATTTGAAACGCTTTTTCGTTATGGTTTCCCATTATTGATCAATTTACCGTTTTTAATCACCACTGCCTCCCATCTCGAGGCGGCTGCAGAACATGGCCCCGCGCCGCCGCCCCTCCTGCCGCAGCCCCGGCCCCACCTGCCGGGACGAACGGGGCCGAGACCGGCGGAAAGGGGGAGAAAGCCCCCAAATCCGCCCTTCTCCATCCCTCCCTCGCTCGCTGCGCTCCCCGCCCGCCGCACCTGCCCCGGCGCCCGCGCTGCCGCAGGGGCCGCGCCTCGCGCTGCCGCAGCCCCGGGGCGCCGGCACCGGGACACGCCCCTCCCCTCGCTTTTGGGATGAAATGGCCGGATTTTGCTTCTCGGGGGTTGATTTTTTTTTTTTTTTTCCCCCCTTCTCCGCGCGGGACGCGGCGAAGGGAGAGCGTGCCCGGGGGTTCACCGCCCCCCACACCATCCCAGCCACCCCTCCCCGTACCTGCCGCTGCGGGGGCGTCCGCACCGGAGCCGGGTGGTGACAGCGGTGGCGGTGACGGTGACAGCGGCGGTGGCGGCGGCGCGGGCGGGGCGGGGGCGCGCGCGGGCTCCGGAACCTTCGTCGCGCCGGCGGGGCGGGAGCGCGCGCGCGCGCGTGCGCGGAGCGCCACCGAGCCCCCCCCCCCGCGCCCCCCGCCTCTCACGGGGAGCGCTCGCCCCGCCCGTGCGCGCCCCCGCCGCCCCATTGTCTGCGGGGAGCGGGGGCGCGCCGCGGCCCCACCCGGCAGGGGGCGCTGCCCCGATACCCCCCGCCCCTCACAGCCCTGCGCCCTTTTGTGGCGGGCGCTGAGGGGCGGCTTTGGGGGTTGGTGGTCCCACATCGATCCTCCCTGCACCCGCCACAGCCCCGGGGGATGCAGGACACCTCGCCCAGCCCTGCCGCCCGTTTTCATCCCGATTTCTGCCCAGCCAAGCATCCCACACACGCTCCTGCCTCCGGGCGCTGCTGGGCACAGCCCTCAGCGTCCGTGGAGATGGCAGTATGCTCGTGTGGGAACGGCATCCCTCAGCAGCCCCTACAGCAGCCACACAGGTTTCATTTCATCCTGGTAAGCTCCAGGCTGACAAAGGGAGAGCAGCCGCCTCCTACACACGGCGGCAGCTCCGCAGCACCTACAATGGAGAGGCACAGGCCCAGAGCATGGAGGAGCAGGGCCGGGCAGCTCCCGCCGGCACCCAGCTCAGCAGGCACCTGTGAGAAGGAGCAACAGGTGACAGGAGAACGGCCCTGAGCTGTTGGGGAGCGTCGGGGTTCCCTCACCACCCCGCCACCAGCCTGAATTACTGGAAAGCAAAGGGAGAGGCTGAAAAAACAGGTTCTGATCCCAAAAGATCCCTCTCCACTTTGCCTGCTTCATCTGGAACAGCAGCGAGCTGCTTTTGCTCGGCCCAGAAGCATTGTGGACACAGTGGAGATCCCTCGATGGAATTACTACCTTGTCTTAATAGGGTTACTATCCCTAGTAATTGGATTTAATGGAGAAACTGCAGGAGGGCAGGATCCAGTTTTCAGTTTTTCTTAAGAAACATAGAGGTGCAAATCAAGGACAAACATCCAGTCTAAGAATAGGCTTTTGTGAGAGAAACAGATGAGGAACCTGCAGCACCAGGTTCTTCTTAAAGCCTTTTTTACCTGTAGTTTGCTGGATATCTCTTTATTTTACATCTAACTTAGATGGGAAAAGGGAAGTTTCATCACCAGGTCTTTCTAGGAGTGCTCATGTGCAGCACCAGTCTGCTTTTTAAAGCAGACCAGGTTGGGAATGGTCCATCTTGGTTTGGAAAAAAGGTTTATGGAGTGTCAAAGCCCTTCTCTTACTACAGTATCAGTAACCACAGAATTACAGATTAGAGTTGTACAAGAAAAAAAAAAAGGATTTATGAACATGCAACGCTATGAGATAGTTGGTTTTGTTTGTTTGTTTTCAGGTCAATAGTAATAGGTGAGCCATCTGAAACCAGAGGAATGGTTCTTCTCTGCCCATTTTTAAACTGCCTAAAAAGTACCCACTATAATTTAGCTGGAGAATTTTCCTAGATTAGACACATATCCTCTCAAAAATCTATCACAGCTTTAGGAATTGTAAAATAAACACTACAGTCCCACAAGGGGATCTGTCCTTGTGAGACAACAGAAAACAAGATGAATTACAGTACAAGCAGCTCAAGTCCAATCTGGGACAGCAGCTCTTCCCACAGGCGATGTGGGATGTACCAGGAACACCAGGCTGACTGGGAATCAGCTGAGCATCCTCCAACATTATTATTTCTTCATCTAAAGACAGCAAAACCAAAAGAGACTCCTAGGCCTCATTTCTTGAAGTGCTCAGCATGACAACACCTGTCTTTCTAAAGTTACCTCAAAGCCCACTTCTATCTGCCTGAGCTCTCAGCAACAAGTCCTGTCTGGATCCGAGAAATCCTGGGCTGGGCAGTGAAGCACCATTAGCCAGTGCCAGCTAATGTTCAGGCACAGCCACTTCCAGGCCATTTAGAAGATTTGTTGGCAAAGGTTAGTCAAGAATTAAATGCATCAATGGCTGCAGCAACACCGAGATGTTTCCAGAACTGCTGGAGCAGCCCAGGTCCCAAAGTGCAGCCCCAGGTGGGAAGGGCTCACGGTGATCAGCAGATCCTGCCCCAGCTGAGAGGAACTGCAGAGAAACTCTCTAAGGGCACATTTCTTACCTGTAGGTGCAGCAGGCCGACAGCTGATGTAGAGTTTAATTAGCACACTGAGCTCTTCTGGCTCTTCTTCATGTTCATAGGGGCTTTTGTTTATTGGAAAAGGCATCTGGGAATTTTTCCTACCGTTCTCAGGCCAGGCTCCTCTTTCCTCCCGACTCCTGGCCCATACTGCTGCTAGATGTACACTATTTTTAACACAAAATTATAAAGGAATCCTTTAGGGAGGAAACCATGGGGTCTTTATCTTCCATACCTGTTTTTTCATCCCTAAGACCAGGCTTATTTTCCTCACAGGTGAGGTTTGTCACCTGTTTCATAACTACCAAGATTTTCCTTGGCAGGTGCTACAGAAGGTAGGACAGCACTTCCCAGGTCTCACCTGCAGTGGGAATTGACCTGCAGAGCTGCAGCTGCATTAGAAATTTTGGGTTATATTGGGTTATGTTCTGGGTTATACAAGTCTGATGTCCCCAGGGCCTCCTCTGGCCACAAGCTGCTTCATTTGAGTCACTTAATTCAGCTTAAGCCTGGCTTTTGCAAAACCATAATGATCCCAGCTGAAATAAATACTCAAATTCTGCACTGGCTTAATTCCATTAAAGCACTACCCAGATCCTTTTGCAACCTGGCCGTTAAAGTTCACCTAAATAAAGGAAATGGGCTAATTGCTTTCCAAATGCGATTTTGAAAGGGATGAGACAGGATCGATCTTTCCAGAGCGACTCCAGGTGCTGACAGACCAGGGGCTGAGCCTTGCTCAGTGAGAAGCCCCAGGCAGGCACAGCCCCAGAGCGTGGTTCCCAGGCCGTGGCCCTGGCCCAGGACACCGGCTGGGTTTCGTAAGCTCCGTGGAGCCGGGAGCAGGGAGTTACACAAGCGCTTTCGCAGCCGTGCCGTGTCACGGCAGGACAGACCCGGGCAGGGCTCACGCAAACTGTCCCCGCCGCCGGACTCTGCGGCTCAGGAGGTGATTACAGCTCGGCCGGCTCCTTCCCCACAAACCAGACACATATTTCAGCTTGGACACGGTTCTCTCCAACTGAAGTAACTTAACAGTTCATTTTCACAGTAATCAGAGCGCGGTGCACCCTCCTCACCCTGCCAAGGCCAGCAGGACTGCAAGGATGTGAATTGGGGACAGAAACATTCCTGGTGTTTGGACAGCGCAGGCGGCCAGAGGGCTGTGACTCAGCACAAAGAGCCAGCCAGATCCTCAGCAGTGCTGAGCTCGGGTTAAACAAACTCACCACTTTCACCCTGGCCTCTTTAGCAAATGGAGAGACCCAAAAAATCGAGGCCAAGGCACTTAAAGCATTTTTCACAGGTCCCTCTTGCCCCCACCCCACCTGAAAAAGCATTATTCCTGTTTCTTTTGAGCTGTGTGAAAGCCACGCAGAGACCAACACCTAAACCAGACAGTACAAGACCCAATACCCCTAAGGAGAGATATATTTTTAATTAATCATTATTCCATTTCTAAATTACCAGCTGCAGGAGGCTTTCAGATCATTTAAAGCCCGTGTCTCTAAGAGGCAGAGCTGACTCATCAGGGAGGCTCAGGATGCATTCACTTACAGGACCTTGTGGGAATTACTGGGCTCCTGGGCTCACATCACTTAAAGCCAAGATTCCCTTGGTCCTGGTGTCATGGAAGGGCAGTTCCTGGCATTAGCTTCCCCCTTCACTGACAATTCTCAGAGATGCCAGCAGCCAGGACGGACTTTATTCCTGGAGGAGAGCAGCCACCAGAGCTCTGCCAGCTCTGCAAAGGGACAGGGAACATCTCTGTGGGTGAAACAGGCTCCATCCCAAACACCCCTGGGACTGCAGATTCCAAGCCCTGAACCGCTCCTGTTCAACAGGCAGAGGCTGCTCTGGCACCTGTGCATCACCTGTCCTTGAGTACTCCGTCTTTCCCACAGGATGGCACTCACAGGGGAGCAAAGAGGGTTGTGGGCACCAGCACAGGATTTATCCTCGAGTTCGTCAGGGCAAGAGTTCAGCCAGCTCTGAGGCAGGGATTGCATCATGCAGCACCACAACAGGTCCTGCAGTGATGTTGTCACACAAGCAAAGTCACCAGGAACCCCTGGCCTGTGGGAGTTTCCTGAAGGACACACCAGCTGGAGCTGTCATCTCATCCCAGTTCTGCCCCCCCAGTCCTGTTAGCTGCGGGGGCTGTTGGGGCCAGGTCAGAGCCCGCAGTGCCGGGGGTCTGCGCTGGTTTCGCAGGGGCTTCGGGAGCCATCTGCTGTTATCAGCCCAGATTACAGTGAGGGGCTGAAGGGCACCAGGAGGCCTCTGCTCCCTGCCACCGGCACACGGACGAGCTTGAACCACCTTCCCACAATCACTGAGGTTGGAAAAGACCTCCAAGATTATTGAGTTCAACCTGTGACTGATCCCCACCTCGTCAACCAGACCAGACCACTGGGTGCCACGCCGAGTCATTCCTTGGATGCCTCCAGGGCAGCCCCTTCCAATGTCTAACCACCCTTTCTGTGAAGAAACTCCTCCTCAGAAAATCTCCAGATTCAGCTACCAGCAGAAATAAGAGCCCCTCAGGGAGATCACCACCTCACCCAGAAGGACTCGGGGTTCTCCATAGGAAACACGGTGCTTTCAATACATGGAAATACTCAACTTGAGGGTCTGCACTGAGCAGAGATGGGATTCCAGCCCCCCAGACCCGTCCTGACATTAATCCCAACTCTCACAGGCCCAGGTTGAAGCGGCAGGGCAGGCTCTCGCCCCCCTGCTCGGAGGGCCCAGCGGAGCTGCTGGGAGCGTGGCAGAGCACGGGGAGATGCTGGGTGCTCAAAGTGCTGGCACTTTGGGAACTGAGGGGCTTTGTTCCTCTGCAGGCAGCAGTGGCACTGGGCCTGGCATGGCACCGTGCCCGTGTCCCAGCCTGCCGCTCACCCCAGCACAACGAGTGTGTGACCCACACCAGCGTGTGCAACCCCGGTGGGCTCAGGGTGGTGAGAGCGAGCCCATCCTTCAGCATGGTGAGTGTGCAAGGCACGTACAAGCTGCGTACATGGCGTGCACCAGGTGTTTACAAGGTATCGACTGGGTGTTTGTGTTCCAGGCATTTCTGTACCGGCTGTTTGTGTATGGTGTGTCTGTGTTCCAGGTGTTTCTGTTCGGGTGTTTCTGTTCCAGGTGTTTGTGTACGGTGTGTCTGTGTTCCAGGTGTTTCTGTTCCAGGTGTTTGTGTACAGTGTGTCTGTGTTCCAGGTGTTTGTGTACCGGCTGTTTGTGTACGGTGTGTCTGTGTTCCAGGTGTTTCTGTTCCGGGTGTTTGTGTTCCAGGTGTTTCTGTTCGGGTGTTTCTGTTCCAGGTGTTTGTGTACGGTGTGTCTGTGTTCCAGGTGTTTGTGTTCCAAGTGTTTCTGTTCCGGGTGTTTGTGTTCCAGGTGTTTGTGTACGGTGTGTCTGTGTTCCAGGTGTTTTTGTTCCAGGTGTTTCTGTTCGGGTGTTTCTGTTCCAGGTGTTTGTGTACGGTGTGTCTGTGTTCCAGGTGTTTTTGTTCCAGGTGTTTCTGTTCGGGTGTTTCTGTTCCAGGTGTTTGTGTACGGTGTGTCTGTGTTCCAGGTGTTTGTGTTCCAGGTGTTTCTGTTCCGGGTGTTTCTGTTCCAGGTGTTTGTGTACGGTGTGTCTGTGTTCCAGGTGTTTGTGTTCCAGGTGTTTCTGTTCGGGTGTTTCTGTTCCAGGTGTTTGTGTACGGTGTGTCTGTGTTCCAGGTGTTTGTGTTCCAGGTGTTTCTGTTCCGGGTGTTTCTGTTCCAGGTGTTTGTGTACGGTGTGTCTGTGTTCCAGGTGTTTTTGTTCCAGGTGTTTCTGTTCGGGTGTTTCTGTTCCAGGTGTTTGTGTACGGTGTGTCTGTGTTCCAGGTGCTTGTGTTCCAGGTGTTTCTGTTCGGGTGTTTCTGTTCCAGGTGTTTGTGTACGGTGTGTCTGTGTTCCAGGTGTTTCTGTTCCAGGTGTTTGTGTTCCAGGTGTTTCTGTTCGGGTGTTTCTGTTCCAGGTGTTTGTGTACGGTGTGTCTGTGTTCCAGGTGCTTGTGTTCCAGGTGTTTCTGTTCGGGTGTTTCTGTTCCAGGTGTTTGTGTACGGTGTGTCTGTGTTCCAGGTGTTTCTGTTCCACGTGTTTCTGTTCGGGTGTTTCTGTTCGGGTGTTTCCGTACTGCCCGTTCGCGTTCCGAGTGTCCGCGCTCGGGGCGCGCGCCCGTCCCGCCCCAGCGCGCGGGTGCCGCGGCCCCCCCGGGCCGGCAGGGGGCGCAGGGGCGCGCGGGGCGCAGGGCGCGTGCGCGGTGCGGGCGGAAGTGCGGCGCGGGGCGGGCGCGCGGCGGAGGGCGCGGGGCGCCCATGGGGCTCCTTAAAGGCGCCGCCGCCGCCGCTGTGCCGCCTCCCGGTCCCGGAGGGATGCGCCAAGCCTGGCTGGAATGAGCAGGTGGGGCGGAACCCCCGGCACTTCCCCCGACACCCCGTCTCCCACGTCATCCCCCTCGTGGTCCGGCGCGCGTGACCGCTGCCTCAGTTTCCCCCGGTGTCGGGGGTCGTGCGGCTGTGGTGGGCGTGGAGGCGGCCGCGGGGACCCCCTGGCTCCCCTCCCGGGGAGGGGGCGGACCCCGAGATTGCCGGGGCTGCAGATCCTGAGAGAGGGGGGTGTAGGGCCAGGGGAGGGGGCTGCAAACACCGGTGGAGGGGAGACAGCCCTGGGCTGGGGGCTCCGAGCTCTGGAGGGGGTGGGCAAACCCCTCGGGGGACTGCAGGCTCCAGGTAGGGGTGCAGAAACCGGGTAGGGGTTCAGGCTCCAGGATGGGGGGGCTGCCCCGCCGGGGGGATTCCCCAGGGCAGAGGGCCGGGCTGGGGAACGCACCAGCACTGTCCCCGCTCCTGGGGAGAGCGGTTTGTGCCCCAGCAGGATGAGATCCCCGTGCTGTCTGGACACCCCCTGGGAGAGATGATGGGGACCCAGCTTCACATCCCCGAGGCTGGAGCAGCCCAGGTTCTAGGAAGTGCCGGGGATCTGCCGGCAGGATTTCTCTCTGGCTCAGGGCTGAAGACAGCTGGGCCCTTCCAGTCCGGGAAGAAACCCTCGAGCTTCCCCGCAGCCCCCCGTCCCGGGGAATTTTTTGCATTGGTCATCTTAACTCGTGTTTGTTTTCCCCCTTTTTTGTCCCGATCATCACCGTGCCATACCCAGCACCACTGACACTCCAGGTGGAGCAGGGGCTCTGGGTTTAGGGACTTATTTTATCCTGCATGGAAAAGGGATCAGCTCCCAGCTGAGAAGGGAGCTTGGATACAAACAGGAAGCCCTGGAGGAGCCCCGCTCCCGCAACACCAGCAGAGGGGCTGTGCTGGGGCATGTCACGTATAAGTAGTGAGTTTATCTGGTGCGGCAGAGCTGGGAGCAAGAGATTTCCCCTGGCTTGCGTCAGGCTGAGCAGAAGGGCTGGGTCAGAGGGAACGATCCGGAGCCAGCGCTCTGCCCTGCCCAGTTTTGCGATGGCTG
The DNA here is from genome assembly GCF_000738735.6 of Corvus cornix cornix. NCBI lineage: Eukaryota > Metazoa > Chordata > Aves > Passeriformes > Corvidae > Corvus > Corvus cornix. Next base: position 4,462,210 of record NC_046352.1, on the reverse strand, counting down.
TGGGGTCAGTGGGGCACGTGCCATGCTGCCCTCCCCTGATGGGCACACTGGGGCCTGTGCCCAAAGAGAGCCCAGATCCTGTGGGACTGGAGTGTGTGGGTTCAGGACAGGCCCAGCTGCTGGTGGGGCTGGCACGTGTGCAGTGCTGGGATAGATCCAGCTCGCCCAGTGGGGCTGGCACGTGTGCAGTGCTGGGATAGGTCCAGCTCGCCCAGTGGGGCTGGCACGTGTGCCAGGACAGACCCAGCTCCCGGTGGGGCTGGCACATGCGACTTCAGGATAGACCTGTCCCAACTTGCAGCCTTGGGCACCCAACAATTCCAGAGCCTGTGAAGCAGAGATTTATGACTTGTCTGACCTTGCAAATTGCTGAGTCAGATGGTGAAGGTTTTTTGCTGCATTCCCAGGCTTTAAAGAACCCTGTGGGGTCCCAAAGCCTGGAAACCCTCCTGCTACAGCCCTGTCCCAGCATGAGAATCATCCCCAGGCTGCAGCGAGAGGGAGCAGCTGGTGCTGAATGTGCTGAGGGTCCTTCTCCCTGGAAAGGGTGTGATATCCCCTGCTTCCCGAGGGCAGCACACCAGTCCTGGAGGCTGCAGCCTTGCCAAGCCCCAGTGGGATCAGGCAGAAGATTTGGGATGCCTAAACCCTTTTTGGGGTGCTTGTTGCAAGCTCACAAGGGGGATCTCCCCTCTCTGGTGTCCTGCCGTGGCGGCACTGGGCTCTGCTGCCATCCCAGCCGGGGCTGGGGGGGGATGTCACAGCGTGGCTGGTCTTTGGACTTTGTTCCTTCCTGCCCTTAATTTTCCAAGTGCAGGGAGGGGACAATCCTCCTTCCCCAAGGACGTGGAAGGCTGGACTGTCTCCACCTCTCCAGCCAGGCTGGGCTTGTTGCCAGTGTGGGGCCAGAGGGTGTTATCAGGGCTGGGCCAGCCCTGGGAGCCAGTCCCTGTCACCCCCCCCAGGGCACCCTGATTGTGGGGGCCCCTCGCCTGCCGTGTTGCACAGCGATAGCACAGCGGGCGTGGGACACCTGTCCTTGCACTGCTGGAGTGGGGATGCCGGGGGGGCTCCCTGGGGGCCTCATCCCCGGACAGGGACCCCCCAGCCTCGAGCATCCCCCGCCGTGCATTGCAGGGGGACAGTGCCATGGCCGAGAAGGTGTCACCGAGCCTCGGTGGGGGCATCACGCCACTGCAGCAGATGCTGGCCTCAGGGACGGGTGCCATCCTCACCTCCCTCTTTGGTGAGCACCAGGGTGGGCGCCAGGGTGGGGGGCTGGCACAGGGGTGTCATGGCTAAAGGATGGTGTCTTTTCAGTGACGCCACTGGACGTGGTGAAGATCCGGCTGCAGGCCCAGAAGACCCCGTTCTCCAAAGGTAGCCGTGCTTGGGGCAGGGCGGAGGGCTGCAGCCAGCCCCCGAGGCGAGCAGCCCGCGGGGATGTCTCAGCTGGCAGAGCTGGTGGCAGGGATGTCTCGGCTCTGCAGCGTGGGGCCATCGCGAGGTGGCAGGTTACCGTGGGCCCCTTGTCCTCGGGCTCCGGGGCCCTGCTGGGGGAGCTGGGCTTGTGCTTGGCTCTGTCCTTCTCCCTCCGCAGCCCGGTGCCAAGGGGGTCAGTGCTGTGCCTGGCAGCCCCCCAGTCCTCCAGGCAGCGGGGCTGAGGCTCAGCCTGCTGCAGCTGCTGGCTGTTCCCCCCCTGCCTTTGTTCCAGTCTCCATGCTGCTCCCCATGGGCTCTCCCCCTTCTTGTGGGCTCAGTGGGCTGGGGCTGGCCCCAAGGGACTGGTTTGGTGACAATAGGAACTGCTTGGGAAATGGCTGTGGGGGCATGCAGCCCCCTCACCCACAGAGCTCTCCCACTGCCTGGCTCGGAGCTGTAGCACGCACGTGTGCCCCAGCCCCAGGTGGTGGCACGTCCCCGTGTGGTTGCTCAGTGTGTCCCAGTGTGTCCCATTGTGTGTTTCAGCGTTGCCAGCGCAGTCAGTGCCCTGGGGCGCTCAGCCGGCCACATGTGAGTACGCGGGGGGCTCCTGCTGCCAGTGGCTTTGCTTTCCCAAGCCTTCATCATGGTTTGCTTTTCCGCTGGTGGTGGCTTGGGCTCCTCTGGCTGTGGGGACATCCCTGCGGTGTGGGGGCTGGCATTGTCCCCAGCCCAGGCTGCCCCTGCAGCCCTGCTTTGGGGCTGGCTGTGCCACATCTGTGGGGATCTGTTGTGCAGCAGGCCTGGCTGTCTGTGGTCCCCCTGTCTTGTCACTCTGTCCTGCTGCTATGTCAAAGTCCCCTTGGATTTCCACTGTCCGGTGTCCCTGTGCCTGGCTTGAGAGCACAGTGGAGGGGCCAATGCTGATGTCCCCACTGTGCCAGGGCAGCAGAGGCAAGACCAAGTGAGGCATAAACCCTCTCCCGCTGCTGGCAGTGGGTCCTGCTGTGTCCCCATCCCTGCCATGGAGCTGTGTGTCCCCCACCCCATGGTTCTGGCCATGGTCAGACCCGTGCTGGAGGGTTGTTCCTCTCCTGGCCGTGGTCTCAGACAGGTCCCCACTGGGCTCAAGCACTACAGGTTTGGCTCCTTCTTGGAAGAGCTGATGGCTTTGGGATCAGATGTGCTGGGCATGGGCAGAGGGGAGGGGTCTCCTGTGTAATGGTGATGCTGTTGTTTCCTCAGGGAAGTGTTTCCTCTACTGCAATGGGCTCATGGACCACCTGTATGTCTGCCAGAATGGCAATGGCTGCACCGCCTGGTACAAGGCCCCCACCCACTTCACTGGCACACTGGTAGGAGCTCCAGGCATGGGCAGGGGTCTCCCCATCCCAGAGGGGTGTCAGGGTGTTTTCTGGGGGTTGTTTGTCTGTCTCCTGCCTGTAACTCCTGTCCCTGGTGCTCCACTCGCTCCCCAGGATGCCTTTGTGAAGATCACACGCTATGAGGGCATCAGGTCTCTGTGGAGCGGCTTGCCCCCCACCCTGTGAGTTTGGGGATTCTGGTTGCTGCCACCTGCCCAGGCACACAGACATCGGTCCCAAGCCCCCTACCAGCCCCCAGGGAGGACATGTGCCCCTCACACCCCTTCTCCTCCTCGCAGGGTCATGGCTGTGCCAGCCACTGTCATTTACTTCACCACCTACGACCAGCTCCGGGACTACCTGCAAGCCCGGACGGGGAGCCGGAGCCACTACATCCCCTTGCTGGCCGGGGCCCTCGCCAGGCGTGAGTACCCCTCCTCTCTGGGGTCCCCCCGTGCCCACCCTGTGTCCTGGCAGCAGAGCGTGGCAGGTCTCAGTGCCTGGCTCTCCCAGCATGACGCTGATGGCTCTGGGACAGCCGCTGGAGCGGATGGAGCTCATTCCCTGTGTCCCTTCTGTTGCAGTGGGTGCTGTGACAGTCATCAGCCCCCTGGAGCTGATCCGCACCAAGATGCAGTCCCGGCAGCTCAGCTACCGTGAGCTGCGGGTCTGCATCCAGTCAGCAGTGGCCCAGGACGGCTGGCTGTCCCTCTGGAGAGGCTGGGGACCCACCGTGCTGCGGGATGTCCCCTTCTCGGGTACGGCTGGGGGGCCCAGGGCAGCCCTGCGCTGGTGTGGGCGGTTGGCATGTCCAGGGTGCCCAGTGGTAGCACTGGTGTCTCCTCTCCCCCAGCTCTGTACTGGTTTAACTACGAGCTGGTGAGGATGTGGCTCTGCAGGCATGCCTGGCTGGACGAGGCCACGTTCATGGTCAGCTTCCTATCCGGGGCCATCTCTGGCGCGGTGAGTTTGGGACGCTGGGGCTCCCTTGCGGGGCTTGGCCCCTGTGGGAGGGAGGGAGGAATGGGACTGGGATGGTGCTGGGAGGTGACAACAGCTGGCACTGGGCAGGAACGCCAGGTCCTGGCTCACTGTCCAGTGTCAACCCCACAGGTGGCCGCAGTGCTGACACTGCCCTTCGACGTGGTCAAAACCCAGCGGCAGATCGAGCTGGGAGACAGTGAGGTGCACCCAGGTGAGGGGCCAGGCTCCAGGCAGCTGCCAGGACTCCCTGTGGGTGTCCCCCAACCCTCACCCGCTCCCCTCTCCCCCCAGTCGCAGCCTCCAAGCCTTCCTCCACCTGGCTGCTCATGCAGCGGATCCGCGCTGAGTCTGGCACCCGGGGGCTGTTTGCAGGTGAGGATGTGCCCAGGCCCCTTGCTGGGGTTCCGGGTGTCACTGCAGGGCTCACGGCACTGTCCTTGCAGGGTTCCTGCCCCGCGTCATCAAGGTGGCACCTGCCTGCGCCATCATGATCAGCACCTATGAATTTGGCAAGAGCTTCTTCCAGAAGCTGAACCAGGAGCGGCGGCTGCGGGGATTGTGAGCGGGCCTGGGGCAGGGCTGGATGTGGCTGTGCCCGGGGGGCGGTGCCAGCCCTGCTCCATCCAGGTGTCCCGGGAGCAGGATCCGCACTCGGCTGTGCAGAGCCCAAGTGCCTTCGTTCCCGCTCTGCCTCCCGCTGCCCGCACATGGAGCCAGGGCCAGCCCAGCCCCACTCCCCATCCAGCCACTCTGGGGGACATCTGTGCCTGCTGCTGTGGCACTGGAGGGATATGGAGCCCCCCACACTCATTCCTTGGGGCTGGACAGATGCTGCTGCTGGATTCATGGACACTGGCAAGGATGGGGTGTCCTAGGAGACCTGGCCTGGCAGGAGATGGAGCTGGGACTCTGGTGAGGACCAAACCCTAGATCTCGTGGGCTTCTCTGCCTGCCCAGGTCCCCCAGCCCTTCTCTGCCTGGGGATCTGCCCCTCCTGACCATCACTCACGCACAGCCTGGCCTTGCTGGCTCTGCATGGCTTGGGGACACGTCGGGACCCTCTCCCTGCCTCTGGACTTCTCCTCCCACTCGGGATGTCCCCATCCCCTGTCAGACCCTGGGTTGGACAGACCCTGTGTGGTCACAGACCTCACTGCTGCTCCGGGGGGCCATTGTGGCACCCCTGCCCCATCCTTTCACTGCAAAGGCCTGCCCCAGCTCTGTGGGCACTGCCCCCCTTACCCCGGGACTCATGGGGGGAACTTCTCCTATTTTCTTAAATAAAATCATTGTCTCTTAGTGGAAGGATTTCTCTCTGTGTGCTGGGGGGCTGTAGAGGCATCCATGGGGTGACGGCCACAGCCCTGTTGTGTGGGCACGGTACTGTCCCCCACAGGGTCCCTGCTGGGCGTTTATGGGGGGTTAGGGACCCCCAGGACCACCGTCCTCCTCCCAGCAGCACCCACTGCTGATGGGCCAGGGGATGCCCCATCCTTGGTGATCTGCTGTGTCCTGAAGGTGCTCTCCCTGCCCAGAGGGGCTGGAGGAGGCTCACTGGACCCCCCCAGCATCTCTGCCTGGGCCAGAACCTCATGGCAGGGGGGGCGCAAGGGGTCTGTCCCCCCCCAGTCCCAGCTGGGGAGGTGGGTGACAGGCCAGCTCTGCTTGCTGCGTTTATTGATTCCTTTTGCTCCAACAAGGCAGATGGGGCTGAAATAAAAACCAGAATCACCCAAAACAACCCAAAAACCCAGGGGAGGAAGGGGGAAGAAGAGTCCTACCCCTGTTGTGGGGATGCTGCTGCAAGGGGGGACAGGCACCCCCCCCAGTGCAGGGGGGAGGCCAGGCAGGCGCAGCCCGGGCGGGCACCAAGGACCGAGCAGGACGGACAGCGGGGCCGTGAGGGACTCTCACCCCCTTGCTCCCCAGCAGCTGTCGCTCCCAGTGTCCCCCCCACCATGGCACAGTTCGTTCCCCCATCCCCAGCTCGCCTGGGTCCCGGTCCTGCATCCCCCATCCCAGCAGGTCCATGTCTCCAGCCGGGGTCCAGGCTGGGGGGCCGAGGCGCAGCCGTGGTGGGGTCTCAAGATGGGGAGGGGGACGCCGGTCCCCAGCCTCCCCGGTGGGTTCGGCGAGTCCCTCGTTGTCGCCGGGGCGGCGAGGGCGGGCCGAGCTCAGTCCTGGGCCGGGCGGCCGGGCCGGGGGGCGGCGCGGGGGCCGGGGCTCTCAGCTGGGGCTGCGGGTCGGGCTGGCTTCCGTGCTGTCGCTCACCAGGCACTCGTTGGACTTGAGACTGGCCAGGGACTTGCAGCTGGGCAGGGAGGCCAGGGAGCCGCAGAGCCCCAGCATGGAGGGCGTGGGGTCCTTCCCTGCGGGCAGAGCGGGGCGTCACAGCGGGTTCGGCCTCGTGTCCCAGCCCTGCCACCCCGGGGGAACGGGGACCACCTCTCTGGGGGCGACCTGGGTGTCCCTGCACTGCTGGGGCAGCATCCCAACCATGAGGAGGGGGCTGCTGGTGGGTCTGGACACCTGGGTGCATGCGGGGAGACGTGCTGAGCCCCGGGGGCACCCTGTGGTGGGTGGGGGGTCTTACCCAAGGGCCCCCAGGGCTCCCCTTCGCGCTTGCCCTCGCCCAGGCGCTGGGAGTCGGAGCTGAGGCTGTTCTCGGCCGAGAGCTGGTCGGTGCTCACGAAGCTGTGCCTGCGGAGGGACGCTCTGAGCCCCCTGGGGCTGGCACAGCCCTTCTGCCCCTCCCACGCCCCGTGTCCCCCCGGGGTAGGGCAGGTGCTGCGTGCAGGTCTCCGCCCCCACTGTGAGCTCACCTTCTGTACAGTTTGCTGTCCGAGCCGCTCTCGTTGCCATTGAGGGTCCCCAGAGAGGGCCACTGATTGACCAGGGGTGTCACCATCTCCTTGGAGAGCTGGGCCAGCTGTGGGTTCTCACACGGGATCAGCCCCGTCCTGCAGCAAAGGCGGGTGCTCAGCACGTCGCACAGCCGCCAGTGCTGGGGACCCGCCAGGGGACACAGCCCACGGGACATGTGGGGCATTGGGGACCCTCTATGTCCCACAGGGAATACAAGGCACCCAAACACTGGGAAGCTTGTACCCATCACACCCCACAGGATGCACGGGGGACCAGGGACTACCCCTCACCCTGCCCCTCGGGATCGGTGGGGCACTGGGGACCACCCAGAGCCTGTGGGACACCCTGGCTCCAGGGAAGACCCCCAGTCCCCGAGCCCCCTGGCAGGGGCGATGGGTCCCCACTCACAGCTGCTCCTGCAGCTCCAGGATGACACCCTCCAGCTCTCTCTTCTCCAGCTGATTCTGCACCATCACCTCTTCCAGCCGGAGCTTCAGCCGCTTGTTCTCTGCCTCCAGGTCCTTCAGCTGTGACTCCCGCAGCCGCACCAGCTCCTCCAGGTACCCCTGCATGAGGCCACTGTCAGTGGTGCCCTACTGCCACCACCCCCAATGTCCCCAGGGCCATCTGGAGTGACAAGGAGTGGGCTGGGTCACCACAGCAGCAGGATGTAGGGCTGAGGGTCCCACTGGGCTGTGGGAGTGGGGATGCAGAGGCAGAGATGCTCCAGGCTGAAGCATCCTGGGGGAGTTGATACCCCAACAGCCCCATCCTGGCTCCCGGTACCTTTTGGGCATAAACAATGCGGAATTTCTGCTCCATCTTGCGCCACTTGTTGTACCAGCTGTCCTCGTCGGTGACCAGGGGCAGGTAGGGGTGTTCAGGTGAGCTGTCCTCGCTCGTGCTGCTCTCCACACTGCCCCGCTCCTCCTCCTCACTCAGGTAGTCATAGCTGGGGGGGGTGGGGGCTCAGCAGGGGCTGTCACACGTTCAGGGAGCCCCATCGTGGGGCTGGGGGAGAGACAGGGGAGTCCCCGTCCCAGGGAGGGGCACCCCGGCTCTTACCTCTGCGTGAACTTCAGGTAGGGCGTGTAGTCAATGACCACGGGCGTTTTACCGTCCATCACCTCTCCCTTCAGGCAGAAGCTGAGCAGAGGCAGCGGGAGAAGGAGTAGAGGGTCAGGGAATCCCGAGAGGGTCAGGCGGGTCCTGTGTCCCACTGTGTCACCTGTCCCTACCTGAAGTCAATGGCACTGAGCCCAATGAGCATCCCCGTGAGCACCGTGGACTCCTCCCGCAGCATGATGGCCCCGTCATCGTAAAACCGCCTGTGGAGAAACGCAGCTGGATGTGCCTCCCCAGCACCCCAAAACCCACCCCGGCACCCCGAAACCCACCCCAGCACATCCACACACCCTTGGTGCAGGTGTGGCCATGGCCGGCAGGGCCAGGGCTGCTCACCTGGTGGTCCGAGTGTCCCGCAGGGCCGTGGAGATGTACTCGGACATTCGCTTTTCCATCAGCGCCACGCGGATCCAGGCCCGGCCCTGTGAGGCAGCGCCCCGGGCAGTCCTGAGGATGGCGGCAGCCACGGGGTGCCCCCCACAGCTGCCCCCCGTATTCCCACCCACCCCCGGCACTCCGGGCACCAGCAGATGGGGGTCCCCACACAGGAGTGGCTTTCAGCCCATTTTCAGTACCGTGGGGACCCCCAGCTCCTGTTGTGTCCCGTGGGGCCCTGTGGGGTGGGATGGAGCTGCAGGAGGGCAGGGGAAAGGGAGCGAGGTGGGGGCACAGAGGGGTGGGATGGGGATGGGATGGGATGGGATGGGATGGGATGGGATGTAGATGGGTCCATGTACCAGGGTCAGGGTGGAGTGAATGCAAACAGGGGCAGGCATAGGAATGGGGAGAGAGACAGGGACAGGGACAGGAACAGGGACAGGGCTGGTGCGTGCCTGACCTTGGCCCTGGAGGTGCTGATGTTCTCCATGTTCTCGATGCTGCTGACGCAGTTGTTTGGGACCTTGCTGCAGGCCAGGCGGATGTAATCCCAAAACCCACGCTGTCCATCAGAGCTGAACCAGCTGACGGGGCCTGCGGGCACCCATGGGCTGCGCTCAGGGGCTGCTGTGCCAGCAAAGCCCCTCCACCAGAGCTGGACACGCTTCCTGGTGCCGGCATGTGCGTTCCCATTGTTCCCATCCACCATGGGACACAGGGATGGGGACAGGGACAGTCCTGCGGGCCACCATTACCTTTGAAGCGGTGGCTGAGGATCTGCTCGAGGATGGCAGCGAAGTTAACGAACTCCTCGGAGGAGTCGTCGATGGGATCCGCCGTGTACTTCTCCAGAAGGGTCTTCACCGAGAACCTGGCGAGGGATGGGCGTCGCAGCTGGGAGGGGACACGCGCCCAGCACCCACCTCCCAGCCTTGGCACACACAAGGATTCAGCACCAGAGCAAAGCACTTTTCCAGCTGTTGGCTCCCGCTTCCGGCAGTGGGAAGAGGGCGTCGGGCTGGGCTGTGGCTCGGTGACCCCCCTGTCCCCACGTCCCCAGGGACCCCCAGGGGCGGCCGCTGCTCCCCGCTGTGCAAGTGGCCAGGAAGGGCGAACAAAGGCCCCCTTCCTCCCTGGCCGTGCGCGGGCGGTGATGGCTTCCCCTTCCGCCCGGCCGCTCGTGCTCGGGGCACAGCGACGCCGAGGACACGGATCCCGCCAAGCCCGGCCGGACAGGGCGGGACAGGGCAGGTGTTTGCTCGGGGGGATCGCCCCGTCTGTGGGACACAGCTGCCTGTGGGGATCCTCGGGACAGCAGGTGGAGGGTGTCTCATCGTGACAGTGGGGTCTGGAGGTGCCTCATGGCACAGCAGGGAGGGCTGAAGGCATCCTGGTGGAGATCCAGAGGGTCTCCGTGTCGTGACAACGGGGTCTTTAGATGCCCCATGCCATGGCAAGGAGATCCATCAGGTCCCCAAGTAATGACAGAAGGGTCTGGAGATGCCCTGTGCCATGGTGAGGAGCCCTGGGGTCCCCAGACCCCAACGTGAGGCCCTGGGGGTCCCTGCCAGGTTGCCCAGGCTCTGGTGCCCCCACATCCCCCCCAGCCCTGGGCCAGGCTCCAGCACTCCCAGCACTCCCAGCACTGCCAGTCCCTCACCAGGGGCCCGGGGGGTGTCACTCCCCCCCCCGCGCCCCGGCAGGAACCACCAGCACCCCCCCGCCCCATCCCTCCACCCCATTCCTGCCCCCCATCCCGGTCCAGCCGGGCGTCTCCATGACAACGCTCATCCTCCATCCTTCATCCCCCATCCCCGCCGCTCCGGGGCCCTGACGTCACTTCCTGGCCCCCCGCCCGCATGGGGGTCCCTAACCCCAGCCCCCCCCGCACCCCGTTTCCCCCAGCACCCCCTTCACCCTCCGCTCCCCCCTGCATCCCCCCACCATCCCCAGTGGCCCCTGACACCCGCGCACTGGCCGCCTCCATGTTGTCTCTGTGTCCCCAGCCCCCCGTCTCCCCCATCCCGACCCCCCGAAGCCCCTGTAGATCCCCGCAGCCCCCCCGGAACCCCCTGGACCCCCCCCAGCCCCGCGGCCCCGGCCCCACCGCCCGCAGCTCCGCGGCCCCGCAGCTCCGCGCCCCCCCCTTTCCCGCATCCCCATCCTTCTCCTCCCCCCTCCAAATCCGAATTTCCCCCCCTCAAAAAGCGACTGCAGAAACAACAAATCCCCCCAAAGGGTGAAGGGGCGGCGGGGGGGAGGGAGGAACCCCCCAACCCTCCTCCCCACGGCCTCCCCTCCCCGCCCCCCCATCTCCTCCATCCCCAGCCGCGGTGGTCGCTTCTCCCTCCCCCCGCTCCCTCTCCCCCCGATTTTGGGCCCCCCCCCGCCTGCCCCCCACCTGCAGACGGTGATGAGGTTTTTCCTCTCCACGGCGATATTCCTGGAGGAAGCTTTCTTGGAGGAGAGCCCCAGAGCCATGGCAGCCGGCACCCAGCTCGCTTCCATCCAGCGGCCCAGACGCCACGGCCACGGGCGATGCCCCTTCCCCCGTGGGGACCCCCCCACCCCACGGCCGCGGCCCCCCGCACCGCGCAGGCTTTGCTCCGCCGGTGCCCACGCCACGGGCCGTGCGCCGCCCCCCCCCCAAAGGGATGCTCTCCCCGCCCCCGGCCCCCAAATCTCTCCCCGGGGGAGGGGGGGGAGAATAAAGAGGGGAGGGCCGGAGTCCCCCGACATGACGTGCCACCGGTGGGGGACCCCGTGGGTAAAGCCACGGGGAGGGGGCAGCCCCCGGGGTTTTGGGGGGGTCTTTTGGTCACCCCAAGCCCAGATCGCCACCCCTTGCCTTGCCCTGCCTCAATCCCCGTTTTGGGGGGCTGAGCATCACCCGTCCCCTCGCGGTCTGAGGGGGGCGAGGGACCCCCTTCACCGGGGGGGCGGGGGCTGACTGTGCTGGGGGCACCCCCCTCCCCCCCGTTTTTCACTGTGCCTCAGTTTCCCCGTTGTTGTGACAGAGAAATCGGGAAGGGGGGGGGGGGGGGGTGTGAATCCCACAGCAGCCACGCAAACCTGCACAGCCCCCGAATAAATCAGAGTCACCCTCAGCAGACAGACATCCCCATGGGGACATGTCCCACCTCCCTGTGCCCACCAGGGTGCCACACACCCCCTGTGCCCCTGCCAAGGGGACCTCAGCCAACAGAACCCAGCTGGGGGACAGGTGGGTGCAGTGCGGGGAGGGACCCCCAAAATCCCCATGGCCGTGCAGGGAGTGGAGCCCTTGGCAGCACCCAGATAAGGCTGGGGGCCGTTATCGGGACACCCAGACCCAGCACCACCCCTCCACCCGCTCTGGGTGCCACCAGGACCCCAACGTGTGGGACCAAGCCCCCAACCTGGGTGGGCCCCAGAGTGGTCTGGCACAGTGGGGACAGCACCGGTGTCACCTCACTGCTGGGGGGACCCTGTGGGAGTCCCCAAGTGCTGGGGGTTGGTGTGGAATTGTGTGTGTGTGTGTGTGTGTGTGTGTAAGGCTCCCCACCTCACCCTTGCCCTGGGATCTGGGATTGGGATTTTGGGATTGGGATTTTGGGGCTGAGATCCTTTTAGAAAGGCTGCAAACGTAGAGACACACACATCCCTGGGTGTCCTGGGTGTGAGCGCAGCTCCGTAGCTGTGCACACACGCAAGGATGTGCCTCCCTCACACGCCTAATGCAGAGGCCCACACGCGTGTGCACACACACCCCTCGCCCTCCTCCAAAGCATCCCACCCCTCTCCAGGGCACCCCAGTGACAGCAATCCCATGGAGCAGATGGACACCCCATCGCCGTGTCCCCCCCGCGCCTCCTCCCCAGGGAACCTCCTCAGGAACCCCCTTTTTTTCAATTTTTTTTTTTTAAAAAGAGAACACCACAACCCCCGCAGAAAGGGGGGGACAACCGGGGGGATCCCGGGAATTCCCTCCAGGGAAACCCGGAGGTAAACAAGATTGGGGGGGTGAAGGGGGGCAGCGGGAGCAGGTCCCGGGGTGCCAGGGCTGGGTGAGGGACGGCAGGACAGCGGGACACAGGCGGGGCTTAGCCGGGCGCAGCTTTACACCCCGCAGATGTTGCACCCCGATAACCTTGTTTTTATGGGGGGCCCCGGGGGGGCCGGGTGAGCCCGGGGGGGGCGAGATTAGGGAGGTGAGCGTGACTCAGGCACTGGCGTCTCACACCCCGGGCAGCCGCAGGCAGAGCGCGGGCAGGGGCGTCCGGAGGCACCCCAGGGGTAGGTGCGGGGTCACCTCGGGGTGTCCCTGGGACTGGGAGGGGGAAGATGGGGTGGGCGGGGGGATGGCGGGGCCGGGAGGGCACCTGGGGTGCCCCTGGCGTGGGGCATCAGCGGAGGGTGTTGGGGTGGGAGGTGCTGTGGGATGGGGGGTATGGGCTCCATAGGGAGCCAGGGGGCACACGCGGTGGGAGGGGTGCCAGCCATGGGATGGCACGGGATGTATGGGCTCCATAGGGAGCCACCAGAGGGGTGCCAGCCATGGGATGGCACGGGATGTATGGGCTCCATAGGGAGCCACCAGAGGGGTGCCAGCCATGGGATGGCACGGGATGTATGGGCTCCATAGGGAGCCACCAGAGGGGTGCCAGCCATGGGATGGCACGGGATGTATGGGCTCCATAGGGAGCCACCAGAGGGGTGCCAGCCATGGGATGGCACGGGATGTATGGGCTCCATAGGGAGCCACCAGAGGGGTGCCAGCCATGGGATGGCACGGGATGTATGGGCTCCATAGGGAGCCACCAGAGGGGTGCCAGCCATGGGATGGCACGGGATGTATGGGCTCCATAGGGAGCCACCAGAGGGGTGCCAGCCATGGGATGGCACGGGATGTATGGGCTCCATAGGGAGCCACCAGAGGGGTGCCAGCCATGCCGCACGGATGGCACGGGATGTATGGGCTCCGTGCTGAGCCGTGTTGGGCACCTGCCGGGTGAAAGATCCCTGCTGTGCTGCATGGATGGCATGGGATGGATGGACTCCACACGGAGCCTCGGGGCTGCGCCCATTGCGGAAGGAGCAGTCCCACGTTGCGTGGATGGTTTGGGATGTACTGACTCCATGCGGAGCCGTGGGAGGAGGCAGGAGGGATCCCAGCCATGCCCGTGGATGGGGTGGGATACACGGGGTCCTCACGGAGCCGTGGTGGCGGCAGAAGGATCCCCGTTACGGGGCGTGGATGGTGCGGGGTGTGGGCTCCGTGTGGAGCTGTGCGGGATGTTTGGTGTAGGAGGTGTGAGCCCAGTCCTGAGTCACGTTACTGCATGGCAGGGGATGTACGGACTCCATAGGGAGCTGTGGTGGCTGTACCCACTGCAGGAGGACCCCAGCCACGCCGCCTGGGTGGTGTGGGATGTATGGACTCCATAGGGACCATGTCGGCTGTGCGGTGTGGGAGACACGGGCTCCGCACGTGGGGTGTGTGGTGCGGGAGGTTGGAGTCCATCCCAGGCACACGATGTGGGACGGGGGGCCCTGCACGCCCGGGGGGTTCGTGGGCCAGGCCGTGCTCCATCGGTGCCAGGGCTGAAGCGTGGGCTCCACAGGGGCTCTGTGGGCTCTGTACAGCGCGGGGTGGCACAGGGATGCGTTCGGGGGTCCGGGTGATCTCGCTGCCGGGTGCCGCAGCACCCCGCGGGTCCCCGGCCCCGCACCCCGGCCCGGGGCGCTGCGGGGCAGAGCGGGGGGCAGCGGGTGGAGCGGGGCAGGGGCCGACGCCCGGTGTCGGGCGTTATCAGCGGGGCACAGCCCGGCGCACCGGGCTGATGCAAGAGCCGCCGGCGGGGCTGGGGGGGCCGGGGGGCCCGGGACAGGCCGGGCTGGGGGCCGGGGGCCGCCGGCCCCGGGGCCAGGCGGGGCAGGAAGGACACGGCCGAGTCGGAGGCTGGCCGTCGATCCTGCGGCCCCGCCGCGGCTCCCGCGCCCCGCCGGGGATCCCGCGCCCCGCCGGGGATCCCGTGTGGCCCCACCGGGGATCCCGTGGCCCCCGCGGGGTGTCCGGGACCCCACCCCGGCTCCCGCCACCCCCGGACGGGAGCGAGCTCCTGCATCACCCCGGTGAGATCTGGGGGGGCTGGTTCTCCCCAAAGCCGCCCACGCCCTGACCTTGCCCCTGAGCCCGCATGTGGGGTCCCTGTCCCGGGCTGGCGGAGGACAGTCGGAGTCCCTCGTCCCCCCGAGCTGTGGGGGTCCCCACGGCGGGGCTGGAACAGCGGGGTTGGGGGTCCCGGGTCATGACGCCCCTCCTCAGGGACTCGGGGCTGGGGCGGGACGGGGCTCACGGGTGAGGGGGTTTGGGGGGTCCGGACCCCCGGGTCCCTCCGGGGCTGCCCCGGGGCGGATTTGGGGGGCGGAGTGCGGGGCAGGGCGCCCCCTGGCGGTTGTCCCGCGGCACAGCCCCGGGGCAGCTGCGGGGGCCGGGGGGGCAGGGGACACACAGGGGAGGACAGGGGACACAGGGGGTCACTGGGGGCGCAGGCAGAGGATCTGGGTGCTGATGGAAGGGCAGCAGCAGGGACCTCCCCAGCTGTGCACCCTGGGGGGCTGTGGGGTGCTCATCCCGCCCGGTTTTGGGGTGTCCTGTGAGTCCAGCTGTGCCTCAGTTTTCCCCCTTCTCCCCACCTCGCTCTGCCAGGGGCTGGGGCCGTGTGCTGGGGGACCTGGGCACTGTGTGTGAGACCCCAGCCCGTGTGTGTGGGACTATACAGGACCCTCACACATGTGCAAGGGGTTGCAAGGAGCTGTGTAGGACCCCAGACATGTGCGTGGGTCTATATAGGACCCCCACCCACGTGCAAGGGGTTGTGTAGGACCCCAGCCCGTGTGTGTGGGACTATACGGGACCCCCACCCACACACGAGAGGGTCGTGTGGGATCCCAGTCCCTGGGTGTGGGTCCGTGCAGGACCTGACCCTGTGCACAGGGCATCGTGTGCGTGGGCGTGGGTGGGTCAGGGCGGGATGCCACGTCCCTGGTGGGAAGCTGCCGGGGCTCTGCCATGTCCTGACGTCGGTTCCCATCCCGGATGGCGACAGGGCAGGGCATGACTTCCCCGGGGACCCCCAACCCCAGAACCTCCCAGCCCGTGGGGAGCGGGTTAGGCAGGCAGGGGTTGCGGGAACGGCCACGGCGTTCAGCCCCAGCCCCATTCCAGGGGACAAACCCCAGTCCCCGGGGCACCGAGAGGTGCCCTGCTCTCTGCTAACGTGTTCTCTCTCGTTTCCCCCGCGCCCGCCCCGCAGAGCGCTGGGTTATGGTGGCACCGGGCTGAGCTCCGGGACGCGCCGAGGCAGCAGCGGGGGCCGAGCCCGGAGCCATGGAGGGGCCCGGCCAGGTAGGGACACCCGGCCCCCTGCCCCGGCTCCGCCGCTGCGCCCCGGCACGGCCCCGGCGAGGCGTTGGGGGTGCCGGACCCTGCTGACCCCCTTCTCTCTGTCCCACAGGAGTCCTACGAGGAGGGCATGAGGAGGAGCCTGGACCCCGAAGGCTACGAGGACCCCGGCCTAAAGAGCTCTCACCTGTCACTGGGCGAGATGAGCAGTGAGTGGCTCCTGGGGTGCCAGGGGGCACTGGCAGGGTGGGCATCAGTGCTGCACAGAGGTGGCATTGCATGGGCACCAGTGTCACAGGGGGGCCAGCACTGCACGGGTGTGGCAGAGCATGGGTGTGTCACACAGCACCGGTGCCGCAGACGTGACTGTGTTGCATATGTGACAATGGCATTACACGGGTGACAGCTTTGCAGGGACGATGGCACCAGCTGGGTGCCAGCATTGCACCCAGGGGCACCAGTGGCTCAAGGTCACCCACTGGGTGGGCAGCAGAGTTTTGTGGTGCAGGGACACCAGCACGGCACAGGGGTGTGGCACAGGCACCAGCAGTGCATGGACATGGCTGTTCATGGCTGCCGGCTTCTCATGGGCACACATGGCGTTTTGGCACCTCGTTGCATGGGTGCCAGCATGGCACAGGCGCGTTGCATGGCACAGGCACGTTGCATGGGCTGCACAGATGTGTTGCACGGGCACAGCGTTGCACAGACGTCTTGCATGGATGCGCTTCCTGGGTGCCAGCACGGCACTGGCAGCAGGGCTCGCTCGCGGCGCGGGGTCAGGCAGGAACACCCACCCTCAGGGTGGCATCACCCAAAGGCAGCGACTCCCTTTGCCGAAGCCCTGGAGCCGTGAGGTGCCACCTCCAGCGCCAGGGCTGTGGGTACCCGAAGTGGGGCTGAGCCTGGGGACCCCCGAGGTCCCTGAGCCCCCGGGGAGGGAGGTGAGGGGAGTTTGGAGGTCTGCGTGCTGCCGAGCATCCCCTTGCCCCAGGCACGGTTGTTTCGGAGCTGCCACCCTGAGGAGGTGTTTGGGCTCGAGTCCCCCGTTGGGGTGACACAGATGGGGTAACGCTGCCGCCTGTTCTGCGCAGGGGCCGGCGCTGGCATCGGGTCCCCCCTGCAGGCGTGGAGGGCCAGGGCCGAGGAGATGAAGCCCCTGCGGTGAGTCCCCAAATCGGGGCGGGGGCTCTGCCTGCCCGACTGGCATCACCGGGGGAGGCTGGTGGCACCCGCGGTGCCCAGCGCTGACCCCCCGTGCCCGCGGTGTGTGTTTTGCAGCCAGTTTCTGCCCGGCCGCCGGGGATTTTATGACCTGGACGGGAAGAGGCGCTCGGCCGGGGCCCCCCCGGGACACCCCAGCCGTGGCGAAGGGCAGCGTGAGTGACCGCGGGGGCCCTGGGGGACAAAGCCCAGCCCCGGCGTCCCCCCTACCCCAGCCCTCCATCGCGCTGCCCGTCCCGGTTCTGCCACCCCCCCGTCCCACCCTCCGCGGGGTGACGGCCGCCCGGGCGTCAGGGCACGCCGCGGGGTGACCGCTGCCACTTGCCCGTAATCGCCCACTGATTGAGGATAAATAAAGTCTTTGTTTGGGGTGAGGACAAGAACCACTTGGGGCTGAACGCTGGCTGGCGCCGGGCGGCTCGGTGGCGGTGGCGGCGGGCAGGGACGAGGACACGCTCGTGCCCACGTGCCACGGCCAACACTGTCGGGGACACAGTGGCCCCATCCCTGCTCCCATGGGCGCAGCATCCTTCCCCCGGCAGGGCGGGATGCGGCTCCTGCAGCATGGCCCCGCCGGGTGACCTGGCTGGGGACGGCGAGGGGACCGCGGTGATCCCCGTCGAGGGCGGAGGGGACGGGGTGAGCCTGTCCCCACGGCGGGTGACAGCGGGCGGGCGGGAGCCGTGCTGGTGTTTACTGTCAGCAAAGGAAGTGCTGCGGGATTTACGGTGCACACAGGGCGGCCGCGGGGATCTGTCCCCACTTTAGAGGGACGGAGCCGCGGGGACATGGGGAGCGCAGGGGGGGCCGCAGGTAGGCAGGGGACGGGGACAGGGACACCTCGGGGGTCTGGCTGGCCGGGGATGTGCTGTCCCCGTGTCCCCATCCCAGTGATGGTGCTCGGTGCTGGGGCTGTGCCGGTGGCAGGGCGGTGGCCACGAGCCCCGTCCCCATCCCAGCCCCGGTGATGTCGCCAGACTGTCACCCTGCCCCAGGGGCCGGGCTGTGGGGATGTGACGGGACCGAGGTGGGCACCGGCAGGACGGGGGGTGACGGAGGGGCACGTCCAGCAAACTCCAGCTGGGTCTGGGGTGAGGATGATGGAGAAGGAGACACGTCCAGGCGACCCCAAAGGGGGCTGGGATGGGGGTGATGACAGGACGCACTTCACGCAGACCCCAGAGGGGTCCGGGCCGGGGCAGGGACCGGCTAACGCATTGGTGGCTCCATTTGCAGCTGTGTCAGTGACCGATGTGGACCTGGAGGCAACGGGGAGCAGGAGGCTCCTGTCCCAGCAGGACACCCATGAGGTGGGTGCTGCCCCAGGGACCCACATTCCCTCCCCATTCCTGGGGTGGGTGGACTGTGGCCACCCAGGGACCAACCCCACAACGCAGCCCAGGGGATACCAGGGCACTGTGGGGGGATGCTGGGTGTCCTGGGAGTCCCCAGTGTGGCTGGGGCTTCCTGACCCCTCCATCTCTGGCTGCAGGGATATGTGGAGCTGCACGAGCTGGTCCTGGACAATGCAAAGGACTTGTGCTGGATGGAGGCTGGCCACTGGCTCAAGCTGGAGGAGGACTTCCAGGAATCGGGGGACTGGAGCCAGCCCCATCTCTCCTTCCTGACCTACCACAGCCTCCTGGAGATCCGCCGGGCTTTGAACAAAGGTGGGGACACCTCTGGGGACCGCCAGGAGGGTGGCGAGGACCCCGCGCTGGCTGGATGGTGACAGTGCTGTCCCCACAGGTGCCATTCTCCTCAATGTGGAGGCCACCTCGCTGCCAGCCATCGTCCACATCCTCCTCGACCAGCTGATCTACGAGGGGCAGATGAAGCCGCAGGACCGAGACGATGTCATGAGGACGCTGCTCCTGCGCCACAGGTACAGCCAGGGCCGGTGGTCCCAGGGTGGGTCCTGGGGTCTGGGATCCTCCCCAGCGTGTCCAGATGGAGCCGGGCTCGGGGGGGGAAAGCTCTGCCCCTCAGCCCCCTTTGGGGATACCTGCACACCCACGGGGCTGGAGCTGTCTGGGGGGGAATTGGTGGCACTGGGGTGTCTGATCCCCGCCCCCGATGTTTTCAGCCACCCCACCGAGGATGAGTCGGTGTGGACGATGCCGCCGGCGCTGGTGCAGCGCTCGGGCACCACCCGGGCGGACGTGGAGCGGCCGCTTCTGCGGGAGCAGCGGCCTGTGGAGATGAGTAGGATGGCAGGGAGGGAGCAGGTGAGCGGGGATGGGGGGCACGGGGGACACGGGGGGCACGGCGGGCACTGGGGTGTGGGGCTGGGAGATGCACACAGGGTGCAGACACCTCAGCACACGCAGGTGCACACACAGCTGTGCACACACACCTGCAGAGGGGGACACACAGGGAACAGTGGGGGACACCAGGGGACAGAGAGGGAGACTCAGGAACAGTGGGGGCATGCAGGAGATGTAGGGGGATATGCAGGAAACAGAAGGAGGGACATGGGATGGAGGGGGACGTGCTGGGAATGGAGGGGGACATGCAGGGGAACATGCAGGGCGTGGTGGGTGACACGCAGGGGCAGGGGGGGGACATGCAGGGTACACAGGGGACACAGGGGACCTTGGAGGACAGCCATCAAGGCTGGCTGGCTGATTCCTCCCATCCATCTGCCTGCAACAGAGTGGGGTCCCCAAACCCCAACTCCTGGAGACAATCCCAGAGGGTGCCGAGGCCACCCTGGTCCTTGTGGGTGAGTGGTCAGTGGGATGGTGGGTGCAGGGGTGGGGTTGCAGGGCCAGGGGGTGCAGGGGGAGCTTTGCCACGTGCCCCTCGCTGCGCTCGCTCACGCGCTGCTTTTCTTGTGCCTTTTTTGCCTCTCCCCGTCCTCAGCTCTCGCCGCCGCCTGCTGCCGCTCAGCGCTGCTCTCTGGGCCCCTCTCCCCATGTCCCCATGGCCCTTGTCCCCATGTCCTCATGTCTCTCTGTCCCCTGTGTCCCAGTGTCCCCATACTCCCATGCCCACCTACCCTCGTGTCTCCATGTCCCCGTGACCCATGTGCCTGTACTTGCATGCCCACTTACCCGTCTCAGTGACCTCATGTCTTTGTGCCCCTCTCCCATTCTCTTTGTCACCCCACACCCCCATGCCTCTGTGTCACCTCATCTCCATTCCTGATGTCCCCATGTTTTGATGTCCCCGTGTCTCTGTGCTCCCATGTCCCCACGTCCCCACACCCTGTGTCCCTGTGCATGGTCCCCCATGATCCCTGTCCCATCCCATCCTCCCGCCAGGCTGTGCAGCCTTCCTGGAGCAGCCAATGCTGGCCTTTGTGCGCCTGAAGAACGCGGTGACACTGGACGGTGTCCTCGATGTGTCCCTCCCCGTCCGCTTCCTCATCGTGGTCCTGGGGCCCGACACCCCCCAAATCAGCTACCACGAGATCGGCCGTGCCATCGCCACCATGATGTCCGAAAGGGTACGGGTCACCCACCACCAGCCCCCCGAGCACCCCGGACTCCCCAATCCCTGGGGCTGCAGCTTGTCCCCCTGTGCCATGTCCCTCTCTGATCCCTACGTACCCATGTGCCACCATGCGCCCTTGTCCCCACGTGTCCAAGCAAGCACAGAATCACAGACTCATGGAATATCCTGAGTGGGAAGGGACCCACAAGGATCATCAAGTCCAACTCCTGGCCCTGCACAGGACACCCCAACAATCCCACCCTGTGCCTGAGAGTGCCTGGCTCCCACACCCCTGTCCCCAAGCCCCTGTCCCCCATCTCCCACCTTATCCCCAAGTCCCCATGCCTCTGTCCTCACCTCCCTGTGTCCCCTTATCCCCAGGCCCATGTCCCCACGTCCCCCCTCATCCCCGTGTCCCCACGGGGACACTCAGGGCCCGGCGGGTGCCCAGCAGCACCCGGGGTGCTGGCGCTGGCTGAGTTCCGGGGCCGCCCTGCAGGTGTTTCGCCAGGACGCCTACCTGGCCGAGGCCCGGCAGGACCTGGTGCGGGGCGTGGAGGATTTCCTGGATGCCAGCATTGTCCTGCCGCCCACCGAGACCCCCAACGAACAGCTGCTCCGCGCCCTGGTCCCACTGCAGCGGGAGCTGCTCCGACGGCGCTACCAACCCTTCGAGAGGCTGCACATCGGGGACTACCTAAAAGATCTGGGTACGGTGGGGACCACCCCAGCCCCCCCCCAATCCCCTGTCCCCGCGGCTGGCGGGACACCCCCCTTGCACACGGGGTCCCCCCATGGCCACCTGATGTGTCCCCAGGGCCGGACGAGGCGGCGGCTGCGGAGGACGATGACCCCCTGCGCAGGACGGGGTGGCCTTTTGGGGGACTGGTGCGGGACATCCGCCGCCGGTACCCCAAATATCTCAGCGACATCAAGGACGCCCTCAACCCCCAGTGCCTGGCCGCCGTCATCTTCATCTACTTCGCAGCGCTGTCACCCGCCATCACCTTCGGAGGCTTGCTGGGTAATGGGAGGGACAGGCTGGGGCACCCCCGGGGACGGGGATGTCCCCCCAGCTGGGTGTGGGGCTGGGGGTGTCTCCGCCTTCTCCACCATCCCATGGGGATGCTCCTGGGGGACTATGGTCCCTAATCCCGGTGCCGAGGGGTGCGGGATGGGGGCACAGCGCTGCCCCCCAGCCCGGCTCCCACCAGCTCCGCTCCCCGCCAGGTGAGAAGACCAAGGGGATGATGGGGGTGTCGGAGCTGCTCATCTCCACCTGTGTGCAGTGCGTGCTCTTCAGCCTCCTCAGCGCCCAGCCCCTCCTTGTCGTCGGCTTCTCGGGACCCCTCCTCGTCTTTGAGGAAGCCTTTTACTCGGTGGGTGTCCCCTGCGCCCCTGGGTGCCCCCCAACTGCCGCCAGCCGTCCCCACAGCGAGCTTGGGGTGTCTCCACCAGCCCTGGGACAGGGACAGAGTGCAACTGCGTGGGGGATGGCACAGGGGGATGGCACATGGAGGGTGTACGGGGGTGATGCCACCCGTGTGAGCACCCAGGGATGACACCAGCCGGGCAGAGCCATCTGGGCTGTGGCCCTGGGGTGATGTGAGGTGATGCCAAACAGCTGACCCCACGTGGGTGACACCACACGGGCGATGGCAGGCAGGTGCTGCTGGGTGGGCGATCCCACCGGGTCCTGCCACACCGAGGTGCCACCGTCCCCATCCCAGGAAGGCAGCGTGGAGCCACCATGGGTGCAGCCCACCTGGGTGCCCATGCCAGGGGCTCCAGGGGACTGACAGGGCTGTGCCCTCTGGCTCCCCAGTTCTGCAGCAGCAATGGCTTGGAATACATCGTGGGCCGGGTCTGGATCGGCTTCTGGCTGATCCTGCTGGTGCTGGTGGTGGTGGCCTGCGAGGGCAGCTTCCTGGTGCGCTACCTGTCCCGCTACACCCAGGAGATCTTCTCCTTCCTCATCTCCCTCATCTTCATCTTTGAGACCTTCTCCAAGCTGGTCACGGTGAGGGGCACGGGGGTCCCACGGTGGGGAAGGGGGGGTTAGATTGTGGTTATCACCCGGGTTTCCATAGAAAAAGTGGGATGCAGGTGAGGGATGGAGTCTCCTGGTGTTTTCTTCCCTTTTCCAGGTGTTTCCCAGTTTGTGAGGCCCCTTCCAGTGCTAACTATTCTGTAATTCTGTGATCCATGCTTCTCTCCACAGAGGGATTTTGGGGCACACGTGTCCATCCCCACTGTGCCACCCACCCCTTGCTCCATCCCCGCTTCCAAAACCACTCAGAAACTCAACCCTAAAAACGCCCCTACTCAGCCTGTGCTGAGCTCTCAGCTTCACCCAGCCCCTGGCTCACATCCTGCACCCATCGGGATGGTGCCACAGGGCTCCCACCATGGCAGGGGGGTGCAGGGGATCCCCATCCCCACCCTCCCTCACTCTGTCCTCTTCCCTCCCCAGATTTTCAAGGATCACCCTCTGAGTCGGCAGTACAACCTGCAGCCCGACTTCCAGCCCGGGGTGCCGGAGCCCAACACGGCGCTGCTGTCCCTCGTCCTCATGGCCGGCACCTTCTTCCTGGCCTTCTTCCTCCGCAAGTTCAAGAACAGCTCCTTCCTGCCTGGCAAGGTGAGGACAGGGGGGACACGGTGGCGTCCCCCATCCCACTGCCCCAGGGGCAAAGCGGGGGTTCGGTGGCTGAGGCCGTGCAAAGTCATCGCAGGTTCCTGCAATGGGGGAACCCCCTGGGCTGGGGGGGCCACTCAGGGTTTCTCATGGTGTCCCCACAGGTCCGGCGCTTGATCGGGGACTTTGGGGTGCCCATTTCCATCTTCATCATGGCACTGGCCGACTTCTTCATCAAGGACACGTACACCCAGGTCTAGGAGGGCAGGGCTGGGGGGAATGGGGATGTGGGAGCAGATGCTCATCCCTGTGTTCCACCCCTCACTCCCCATCTCTGCTCCCATCCAGAAACTGAGCGTCCCCAAAGGGCTGCAGGTCACCAACTCATCTGCCCGGGGCTGGTTTATCCACCCCTTGGGGAAGGAGTCCCCATTCCCCATCTGGATGATGTTCGCCTCCGTGATTCCCGCCCTTCTGGTCTTCATCCTCATCTTCCTCGAGACACAGATCACCACGTGAGGACGGAGATATGGGCAGGGGAGGGCTGTGGGGTGCCAGGTGGGTTGGGAATAGAGGGGACCTCCCCGGGGTGCTGCATCACCAACTCGTCCCTGTGTCCCCACAGCCTCATTGTCAGCAAGCCCGAGAGGAAACTGGTGAAGGGCACCGGCTTCCACCTGGACCTGCTGCTGATCGTGGCCATGGGGGGGCTGGCGGCCCTTTTCGGGATGCCCTGGCTCAGTGCCACCACCGTCCGCACCATCACCCATGCCAATGCCCTCACTGTCATGAGCAAGACCTCTGCTCCTGGCGAGAAATCCCAGATCCTGGAGGTCAAGGAGCAGCGCATCAGTGGCCTGTTGGTGGCCGTGCTCATCGGTGAGCTGGGGAGGGGTCCCCAAATGGGCAGTGAGGGTGGGGGGGTCCCCAGGGACTCTCCCCAACCTCTCCTTCTCCACCGCAGGCGTCTCCATCCTGATGGAGCCCATCCTGAAGTTCATCCCGCTGGCCGTGCTCTTCGGCATCTTCCTCTACATGGGGGTCACCTCCCTCTTCGGCATCCAGCTCTTCGACCGCATCCTGCTCCTGCTGAAGCCCCCCAAGTACCACCCCGATGAGCCCTATGTCACCCGGGTGAGTGAGCCCTGTGTGACCCTGATGGGTGGCCACGGGTTTGGGGGTGTCCTGGGCTGTGACACCCCTGCAACTGCTCGGGGCTCCCCAGAGAGCCTCCTCCTTCAGCGCTGAACTTCGCTGGGCTCCTTGGGACGCTGCTCCTGCTCCCCCCAGCAGCCAACACCTCGGGAAGGGTGTGGGATGCTGTCCCCGTCCTCAACCCTCAGCTTCTCGTCCCACAGGTGAAGACTTGGAGGATGCACCTCTTTACCTTCACCCAGATCATCTTCCTTGTGGTGCTGTGGGTGGTGAAATCCACACCGGCCTCGCTGGCCCTGCCCTTTGTCCTCATCCTCACCGTACCCCTGCGGCGCTTCCTGCTCCCCAAGATCTTCCGGGACATCGAGCTCAAATGTGTACGTAGCCCTGGCACACCCACCTCTGTCCCCAGCCCCACCTCTGTCCCTGTTCCCGTTCCCGTTCTCATCCCCATCCCTGTCCCTGCCTCATCCCTGTCCCTATTGTCCTCCCCATCCCCATCTCCATCTTCCCTCTGTCTGCATCCCCATCTCTGTCCCCATCTGCGTCCCTCACCCCACCCGTGCCCCCATCCTCACCCCATCCCTGCCCCATTCCTGTCCCCATCCCCACCCCTTTCCCCAGCCTCATTGCTTCCCCTATTCCCATATCCCCACCAGCCCCCATCTCCGTCTCCATCCCTGTCAGTGTCCCTGTCCCCATCCCCTGTCCCCATCCCTGTCCCCTCACGGCCTCTCCCCTCTCCAGCTGGACGCGGATGACGCCGTGGTGACCTTTGAGGAGGCAGAGGGGACGGACGTGTACGACGAGGTGCAGATGCCCAGTTAAGGGCCGGCCCTGGCCCCCTGATGCCCCCCCAGCCCCGCTTCCCTCTCCACTGCTGCCATCCTGGGGCCACTGGGCAACCAAGAAGGATCTGGGGACACAGTCCCCACGTGCCCACCCTGGGAATGGAGCCTTTTTTGTTTTTCCCTTTTTTTTTTTGTCTATTTTTAAAAATATTTTGGATGATGTGATCTCACCCCCACTTTGCTGCCCGCTGGGGAAGGGGTCGCCTGGGTTGGGGGAGAGTCCCACGAGCCACCCTCCACCTGTGGCAAGGTGGGATGTGTCACTGTCCCGTCCCCAAGGCCACCACCAGGCACCCAGCGTGGGAAGGAGCCGGAGGAAGACGCTGGAGCCTGGAGGGAGGAGGAAGGCGGGGACAGAGATACAGCAGGACGGGGTCCTCCCCACTGTCACCCCCCCGGGGGAGCACCCCCAGCCCAGCCCCTCTCCCCAGATAAACTTTCAACAAGCTGGGACAGACCCTTCGCCCTGTGGAGCCCTTCTCCCGTTTTCTCCACCGCTTGCTCCGTGGGATCTTTGCAGCTGCTCCGCTGCACTCCCAGCACGTCCCAGAGTCGGGATGTAAATAGTCCAGCGAGGGGGTTTATACATTTACAGTGAAAACAATCATGCTAAAAATACACCAAAAAAAATACTTTTAATTATGCTGATGCTTCTGCGGGTAGAATTCACTTAGAGCCAAGCAAAATTTTAAAAAAAAGCACCTTAAAAATGAAAAAAAAAAAAAAATAGGAAAAAGAGAAAAAAAAAAGCAGCTGCAAGGAGTGATCTGTATATTTGATGCTACCGGGGGGGTTTGTAATTTATTTTTCGGGCTGGTTTGCCCCCACCGCAGTGGGGCCATGTGCGTGTGTGTATATATTAGAGAATTATAGCAAAATCTAGAATTTTCTAGAAAAGATGATTTTAAAGGACCCTGGTCAGGGCCTAAACTCTATGGACCAGTCTGGCAGCGTCATTTAACTAATAAGTTGGTGTTAGTTAGTTAATTAGTCCTCTTTATTTTCATAGCGTTTCAGGTAAATCCGAGTAGTTTTTCCTTGATTTTTCCCTTGCTTGCTCACCAAATCTTGCCCCATTTCCCTTGGGATTGCTCCCAACCCAGCTGAGCATCCCCTGCTCCTGCCAGGGCTGATTCTGCCCTGGGCAGCCCCAAGGGTTGGTTGTGACCAGGGTGCAGGGCACCAGATCAGGCTCCAAATTTGCTCCTTTTTGCATAAATCAGAGTGGGGAACCCCAAAATCAGCGTGGGGGGGTGGGAAGGGGTGGCCACACCCAGGGCTGCGCTGCCTTGTGTTTGGGTTGGTTTAGTTTTATTAATTACGTGTCTGAAATAAAAATGTTTCCATCTTTGGGGGTTTCTGATTCCCTTCCCCACACCTCTGTATCAGGCTTTAATAAAAAAATTAATAAAATCAGACAGGAAATGGGTGTTTTCTTTCCAGCTCGGAATTTTCTGGGGTGGTGCCTTAATTCCCCCCCAAAAGAGAGCAGCAGCATCTTTGGAGGTGTCCATCCCCCCAGAATGCACAGTGCAGCTGTACCAGGATCCTTGTCACGGTATCCTGGGATGCTCACTGAACCCCAAAATCCCAAGATCCTCACTGCATTCCAGCATTCTGGAACGCTCCCCACAACCATCCCTGGGTGTTCTCTGTGGCCATTCCAGGACGCTCCCAGGAGCCATCCCAGGAAGCTGATCCCCTTCCACCTCCCTGCACGCCGGGAGTGCACCCTGCCACCATCCACTGCCACGGCTGTCCCCATTCCAGGGGGATTGGGAACACCCCGATCCAGTGCTGCTGGCACAGGACACAGAGCAGCCCCCGCCCCTCCCCCAGCCCCTGGCACTGGATTGACCCCGATTATCCATAATCCCATTAATGAATGGGCGACACCGGCTCCGTCAGCGGGGCCGTGGGAAGGGCCGTGCCCGTTCGCCCCCAGCCTTTCCATGGGGCAGGAATTGGGAGCAGCATCCAGGATCGCTCCCAACTGGAACGCCAAAGCCTCTCTGAGGGGCTGGGATAAACCCCAGTGTGGCCACCAGGTTTTCCCAAGCCCAGCACAGCTGCTAGCCTGAGTTTTCCAGAGAGGGAAGCACACGGATGGTGCTTCCCAGCCCAAGGCCCACAGAGCCGGGAGCTCCCATCCCTGTGCCGGCCTCACATGGACGAGCCACGACGTGTGCCATCCGGAGGGCTCCAAATGCGCCATCCTGCCCCCAAATATCGGCGATGGAGGCCAGCATCTGCCTGCACCCACCCCTCACGTTTTCCACCCTGGGAAGAGTTTGTTGTTCCCTGGGAGATGGCAGCGAGGTCACTGCCGCGGGATCCAGCCCGGTTTGGGGTTGGGAATTTAGGTCAAGCTCTTCTTTGAACTTGCCTCAGCCCTGGGAAATGGAGGGGGGAATTAGGAAAGGTCAGGAGTAACGAGGGGGAAATAAATGCTAATTAACTGGTTGCTAATGAGGAGGGGGGAGCATTGAGCTCCAGAGGGGGATCACGGTGGAGCATCACCCCTGGAAAGGGAGAACCCCAGTGCCTGCAGCATCACAGGGTGCTCCATGCCATCCATGGGCAGGGACACGGGACACTCCGGGATCTGCTGGCAGTGCCCAGTGGGATGTTGTCACTGTTTGCGCACTGAAAGCATGGAAAAGCAAAAACCTGCAGCTTTATTCCCAAAAAATATTCATTGACACAAGTAACAGCAAATAAAAAATTCCTGTGGTCAGAAGCGAGGCCTGGGAAGGGCAAGGAGTGAGGGGGGTTGTTGGGATGGGCATTTGGGGGGTCCCCATTCCCAGCCCACCTGCTGCAGGGTCTGTGGCTGATTCCCAGGACTCCGGTGTCCCTTGCTGGTAACAAAAGCCACAAAACCACATTGGGAGAATCGGGACTGGAGCACATTGACACTCCAACAGCTTTTTGATTAAAAAAAAAAATTAAAAAATTAAAATGTCAATTTTCACGTGTTGGGCCCAATTGGCTCTAAATATTTTATGTTGGGTTTTTTTACTTTTGTCATTTTTCCCCTCTTGAAAAATAGCTACAAATTCCTGAAATTCAGGGATCCAGCCCAGCCTAGGCCCTTTTCCACACAGAATAAATACATATATTTTTATTTTTAAGCTCTCACAGGAGGGATTAACCACCCGGCGCCAGAGCCGCCTGGCCGGGCTTGGCACAGCTCGGGGCAGGACGTGGCGGAGGAGCCGGCTGTCCGCCCGTCCCTCCGTCTGGCTGATCCTTCCCTTCGGGATAAAGCCCAAATAAGCCACTTGCACAGCCAGGCACCACCCCCGCACCCCCAAACCAGCCGGGGGTGTGGGGGGGTGGATCCAGATTTAGGGATTATTATATTTCTTGTTTCCCTTTCCATATAAACAGGCGTGAAAATCCCCCGGATTTCGGCCGTTCCCATGCGGTCAGCCTGGGAGGTGTCCAGAGCCCCCCGAGCTGGGTGACCCCGTAGTCCCAGCCGTCCTCCTGCATCCCTGGGGGGTCTGCGCCGGCTCCCGCTCCCCGCGCAGGCGGCTCCGGAGCTGCCGGTGCCGGCCCGGCCGGGAGCCGCGAAATGGCCGGAGCTGCCCGGAGCACGCGGGAGCAGCCGCGGCCTGAGGGCGGCTGCGGGCAGATGGCCGGAGCTGGCCCGAGCTGGCCGGGAGCAGCCGGGCGGCCTGTGGCCGTAGCGCAGCCAGCCCGGGCTGCTCGGTGCCGTGGCGGCTGCCGGGGCCGCGGGAGCTGCCGGGGCCGCGGGAGCTGCCGCGGCGGCGGGGGCTGGAGAGGTGGCGGGGACTGGAGAGATGGCGGGGACTGGAGAGGTGGCCGGTGCCGGGCACGCAGCCGGTGTGGCGGCGGGGATGGCGCTATGGAAGCAGCCGGTACCGCCGAGGTGCTCGGTACCGAGGCGGCGGCCGGCGCGGCCGGTGGCACGGAAGCAGCCCGGGATGGCCCGTACTGTGCCGGCAGCCGGGATGGCCGGGAATGTGCAGGCGCTGCCTGGCCGGGATTGGCTGCGGGGAATGACGCCCAGCACAACAAAGGTGGAGTTGGAGAAATTCCATTAAAAAAAATTAAGAGAGAGAGAGAGGGAGAGGGAGAGGAGAGAAAAGGAGCGGAGGGAGGGAGGAGGGGAGGAAGCTGCCCCTCGCCCGCCCCGCCGGGCAGAGCCCCCCCCGCCGCCGTGTCCCGGGGCCGCGGGGCGGGCAGGAGCGCGGCCCCGCCGTGCCGTGGGGGCCCGGCTCGGCTCCCCCCCCCGCCCTCCGCTTCCCCCCTTCAATTTTTTTCTCCTCCTCTCTTTTATTTTTTTTTTTTAATTTTTAAATTTTTTTCTTTATGCAAACGCCGGCCGAGGATTGTTGCACATGTAAGGAGATTTTTTTTTTTTTATTTTTTTTCTTCCTCCCTTCCCCCCCCCACCCCACCCCCCCTCCTTTCCCTCCTCTTCTCCTTCCTCCTCCTCCTCCTCCTCTTTTTCTTCTCACCACAGTGTTGCAAAAGCAAAGAGCAATAAAAAACCCGGCGGAAAGCGGCGGCGGGGCGGCGGGGCTGGCGGGGAGATCCCGGCGGATCCCGGCGCGCTCAGCCCGGCTGATTGGAAGAGCGAACGCAGCGCCATGGAGGCGGGGGAAAGCGCGATCGTCTCTGCGGGGACTGGAGCGCGTCCACGCCCGGGGCCAGCGCTGCAGAGCTGGCCGCCGTTCAACCGCCGCTCCCCCGCCCCGGCCCCGCCGAGCGAGCCCCGAGCCCCCGCCGCCCCCCAAAGCGGCGGCCCCGCCGGTACGTGCCCGCGCCGGGGGAGCCGCCGCCGCCGTGCCCCGCCGCGCCGCGCCGTGCCCGCCGCCCGGGCTCGCCATTCGCCGCCGCGCCGCTCCGCCGGCGGGGCTGGAGGAGGCGCTTTGTTCCTCCCCGGGCTCCCGCTGCCGCCGCCGCCGCCGCCACCGCCGCGCTCCGGGCTCGGTAAGGCGCTCCGCCGCCGCTCCGACGGGAACGGGGAGGGGGTCGCGCCCACCAGAGCGATTTTTTTTAGATAGATTGATAGATATAAAAGAGAGATTATTTTTTTTTAGAACGGCTGGTTTCGCGCAGGCCCCGCGGGCAGGAAGCCGCCACCGCCACCGCCGGGGCTCGCCCGCCTCGCCCGCCCGCGGGGGGCACCGCGCTGGGGCTCGGGGCGGGGGGCAGCGCCCGGCTCGGCGGCCCCGGTGTGCCCCCCCCTTCTCTCCCTCCTTTTTCCCTTCCCTTCCCTCTCCTCCTCCTCGCTCCCTCCCTCCTTCCCGCTCGCCTTCCCTCCCTCCTCCCCGGTGCCGCAGCTGGATTTCGGGGGCAGGCTTCCAGCGCTGCCCGCTTGTTTTTCCCGAGCCCGGGTGAGTCCCGCGCCGCGGCGGGAGCTGGGCGCCGCGCTCCGCCGGTGCGTGCCGGGGCTCGGCCGACCCCCCCCCGCGCTTCATCTCCCCTTATCCTCGCTTTATCCCCTCTTTATCCTTTTTTTCCTCCTTATTTTCTTTTTATCTATATTTTTTTCTCCCCCCCCTTTTTTTTTCCGCCTTTCCCCCCCTTCCCTTCCTTTCTTCCCTCCGGACCGGGAGCGGGGCTCCAGCCCCCCGCTGGGTGGGTGGGTGTTCGCGGGCTCGAGGAGGGGTCGCGGAGAGAAAAGAGGGGGGTAAGAAAGGGAGGAAAGGAAAGGAAAAACGAGGAAAGGAAAAGCGAGGAGGGGGCGGCGGTGGGGAAAAAGAGAGGGGGGGAGGATCGGGTAGGAGCCGCTCCCCGGGGGTCGGTGCGGGGAGGTCGCGCTGCCCTCGCCCGGCTCGCTGCAGCTGCCCGGCCGCCCCCAGCCGGGCATCCCCGCCCCCCCTTCCCCCTCCTCCTCCTCCTCCTCCTTCTTCTCCTTCTCCTTCTTCTTCCCCCAGCGGCTCCGGCGGCGGGGTTGGGGCTGCGGCGGCTCGGTTAGAGCTCCCCCCCACACCCCCCCCTCCAACCTCCTCCCTCCTTCTTCCACCACCACCACCACCACCTCCTCCTCCTCCTCCTCCTCCCCCTTAGCAGCCCGGAGAGGTGGGTTTGTCTCGGCTTTATAACCGCGGGTGGAGGGGAAGGAGCGGCGGGCGGAGGCGGGCGCAGCCCGGCCATTGTGTGCCGCGGCGGAGAGCGGCCGGTAACGATGGGGGGATGCGGGGGGGGATGCGGAGAGGGGGGATGAAGCAGCGCATCGCATCGCTCCGGGGGGCCGGGGGTGCGGAGAGGGGCCGGGGGAGCGCTCCGCGTTCCCCCGGCCCCTCTCCGCACCCCCGGCCCCCCGAACTCGCCTTCCATTGTCTGCCCGGGTGTTGTTGGGGGGAGAGAAAAAAAGGAGGGGGGGCTCAGCTCGCTGGCGCCCGGGTGGGAACCGGGGGCGGGGGAGGCGCCGCCGGGGCCGCCCGCGCTCGGTCCCACCCGGTTCCTGCTGCCTGGTGGAGGAGGAGACTGGAGCTGGCCGGCGGCGCAGGGCATGTGCGGGCTCCCCGCCTCCGCCCGCCGGCCCGGCCCCTTCCTCCCCCGCCTCCTCCTCCTCCTCCTCCTCCTTCCCCCCTCCAGGCGCGGGATCCGGTCCCCCCCCGACTCCCCCGCGGGGGGATCCCGCACCCCCTCCCCGCGCACCCCCCGGGGATCCCAGTGCGCGCGCACCGCCCGCCCCGCCCCGATCCCATGGATCCCTCCCCCTGTCGCGATCCCGCCTTTCACGACACCCCCACACTTCCCCCCCGGTTGTGATCCCCCACTCCCACCCCCGGGCGATCCCCGGTTTCACACCGCCCGGGGGCTGGGCTTGATCCCACCCCGCGGCGATCCCTCAGCCAGCCCCGAGGGTGGTCCTAGATCCGCCCCCCTTGGGGGTTGATCCAAGCCTGGAGCGACTCCCCCCATCCCTTCAGGGTTCATCGAGCCCCGGGTGATCCTCGATCCCATGCTGGTGGGGTCTGCACGCCCCTCATCCACCCCCAGGTGATCCCCCAGCCACCCCAGCACTGATCTCCCTCAGGTGATCCGGGATCCGTCCCCACCAGGGGCTGATCCGGCCCCCCCAGGGATGCCCAGGCCTGGAGGGGCCTGCATCCCCTGCGGTGATCCCACATCCCTTGGGGTGATCCCACATCCCCTCTTCCAGCAGCTGACCTCCCCCAAGGGCCATCCCCGATCCCTCCTGGCACCTGGGGGTTCTGCACCCCTGGGCCGTCCCCGCTGCCCTCCCCGGGTGATCCTCCCTCAGACCCAGCGCCGGGTTCCTCCCAGGAGCCCCTGAACACCCCCTCCCCAAGGGACCCCCCGAGCCTGGATTCCCCCTGGGATCCCCCAGGCCCCGCTTCCCCCCAGGCCTGGGGCCTGCTCCTCCCCCAGGCCTGCGGCCTGTCCCTGAGGGGGATCCCCCTGAGGCCTCCAGCCCTGATCTGCCCTCCAGGGACTCCCCTGGTGGAATCCCGGATGAGGAGCCCCCCAGGCTACCATCCTGCCACCCCCCCACCAAGTTTTGGGGTCCTCCTCCCTAGGTTATCCTTCCCCATGGAGCCGTAAGATCCTTCCTAATGGGGTGAGAGGGGATCCTTCCCCTGGAGCCCCCCCTGTTGAAATACCTTCCTGCAGCTTGTTCTCCCCCCTTGGGAGACCCCTCAATCCCCCCGAGGTCTCCAAATGCCCCCCCTGCCATCTCCCTTGGATCTGGGGGACCACTCTCTTCTCCAAGCATGTCCCCACCTGTGGGGAGGATTTTGCTAGATCTGTGGTGGGCCTTCCTTTGAAACCCCCATTTTGTGGGGGGGAGAGAACCCCCTTAGAGGAGATCCCTTGGAGCCCTGTTGACTCAGATCCTCTTGATCCCTGGTTTTTGGATCCCGCCCACCCCAGGGAGCCACCTTGAATCTGTCTCCTCTGGGATTTATTGGGATCCCTCTCAGATCCTACCCTCCACCTTGGGGACAAACCCCTGGACCCTTCTCCCCTGTCTACACACCCATTTTCTCCGCCCCTCACCAGTGTGGGGGGTCACATCACCATTAAGGATCCCCCTTCCTGGAGCTCTCCCCAAACCTCTCAGGGATGGGTGGTGGGGGTATTCCAGCACCTCATTCACCGGGGAGTGGAGAGGATGGACAGAGCCTGGATCGAGCTCCCCCCACTTCCCGTTAGAGCTGGGGGCCCCCCTGTCACGGTGGGGATGCCTAGCAGGGTTCTCCCTTTCCTTGCAGAGCTGTGCGGGAGTGATTTTGGGAAGAGGGTGAGGAGGGAGCCCGCGGGACCGTCCTGGGCACAGGCAGGTGGAGGATGAACGGCGAAGCCGAGTGCCCTGCAGACCTGGAAATGACAGCTCCCAAAAACCAAGGTGAGCCCCCCCGCAGCCCCCCTCAACATGACAGTGCTCCCGCGGGAATTCTGCTGCCGTGCTTAAAAATAATAATAAAAAACCTCAGAGCGCCGCTTTTCTCAGAGGGATGGGGAGGAGAAGGGATGGAGAAGGAGGAGGGATGGAGGATCCGTGATCCCGACTGCCAGCGGATCGAGGCGGGGGGGGAATCTGCCTCTCCGAGTTCTGATCTGCCGCGGGGAACACGCTCACACGTGTATGAGCACACGGATTCATGCTCCGCTGCGCCTGCAGCCCCTTGGCACTGGGATGCTCTTTTGAGGGGCTGGTGTTTCGGGTGGATTGGGAAGGGGGGGCTGGCACAGAGGTGCTGCCCTCCCTGCTCACATCTGGGCTGCATTAAAAGCCAAGCCGTTACCTTGGGCCTCCGGCTTCCAGACCCCGGCATGACATCAGAGCTTCAGCTTTTATTGGAAAAGGGGCAGGAAAACAAGGGAAAAAAGAAGGATGTTTATCTAGGGCAGCTCGCAGGGCTCTGCCACTCCACCCCTCAGAAACCTCCCGGGCCCCCCCCAAAGGTCTGGAGCGCCGTCCAGCCCCTCACACCTGCCAGGTCCCCCCGATTTTCCTCCTTCCTTGCTGCAGTCGGGGTAGTTGCCTCGAGCGAACCCGGCTGGAGCACGTGTCCTTCTCCGGGACTTTAGATGGATTTAATTACACCGGGGCAGCTTTCCTAATATAGACCCGGCCCGGCCGGTGCCAGGAGAGCCGGGATAAATCGGTCCCAGGGCACAGACAACCCCATTCATCCTGGTGGGTGAACGCCGCAGTTCCAGCGTTCTTCAGCAAGCCCCTGGTTGAGGGAGGGGAACAGAAGGATGGAGGGCTGAGTGTGGGGGTCCCTGTTGTCCCCACTCTGCTGCCAGCGAGGATTTTGGGATGTTTCCAGTGGTTTTTTATGTATTCCTTTGGGATGTGGTTATGCCAGCTGTCTGCCGGCGGGGGGTTCACGCGGGGCCAAAGGTCTCCGGGTGTTTCTGCATTTGAGGGGGGAAACTGAGGCACTGGGCTTGATGGGGGCAGGTTTGGGGGGGTGTCTCGTCCCCTTCTCCATCTCTTCTGGATTTTTATGGCTGTGCTGGTTTTGGTAATTCCTCCTGATTTCTGCAAGTGAAGTTGGCACCAGCTTCCCAGCCCTGTTCTGCCTCATTGGTCCTTGCCTGGGAGGCCTGGAAAGTGGATGGGAAAAACAGGACGACAGAATTTGGGACTGTGTTCTCCTTCTCGCAGCTCTGATCTCCCCCAGCCCTGTAGGGAATGGGGGTTTCCCATCTCTTTTCCATCTTCGTGGTGTTTTGGGATGAAGCCAGGAACATGGCGACACACCCCAAGCCACCGGGCTCCCTGCTTTCCAGGGGAGCTCTTTCCGTCTTCTCCCTCCATATGAAGCCCTAATGAGGTCACTGTAGGGACCAGCTGGATCCTAAGCTGTTCCTGCCTTGACCCCCAACCAGGCAGGTCCAGGAGGGGAAATGGGATGGGGGGTCAGGTCCTGGCTATGCTCCCTTCACCAGGTCCCATGTGTCCTTTAACATCCCTTGCTTGGATTTGGGATTCCAGGGGAGTTGTCCTTCCCCAGACCCCTGCAAGGGCAGGAGGTGGAGGTGGTTTTGCTCATGTTGAGTCTTGAGTGGAGGGAGAGCTGCAGCTGAAGGAATCTCTGCAGCTGGATATTTCTGGGAGCTTGGTTTCATTCCTGGAGATGGAGGGAGAGATGCTCCACTCAAATCCATGACCAGCCACACTGTCCCCATCTCTTCAGAATCCTCTCTGTCCCACTGTCCCCATCTCTGCAGTGCTCCATGTCCCACAGGCAACTCCAAACGCCTCAGCCTTCACCTGGCAGAGATGTGAGGCAGGGAAAGCTGTGGTGAGCCAGTCCTGCACCGCCGGAATCCCGGGTGCCCACCCCGGGATGAGGCAGCCAGGGCTGTGTGGGCGGGTGGCTCCGGGCTCTGCTCCTCCTCCGGCCCATCCCCAGGGACTTTTCCTTCCGCTCCCAGGCCCCGCTGCATTCCCCAGGGCCACCCATATTTGCAGAGCACCCCGGGCTGTGCTCCCCAGCTGGCGTGGAAGTTTGGAGCAGGGAGGAATTCCCCTGGCAGGGAAGCAGCCCCACGGTTGGGGCTGGATGAGGCATTCAGGGCTGGGATATCCTGCCTGTTGCCTGTCCCGGCACAGTGCTGCTGCCTGTCCTGGCCTCACGGTTGCTCCAGGCTCTCTGGCTTTGCCATGTGC
Organism: Corvus cornix cornix; assembly: GCF_000738735.6. Lineage (NCBI taxonomy): Eukaryota > Metazoa > Chordata > Aves > Passeriformes > Corvidae > Corvus > Corvus cornix. The sequence continues at coordinate 4,426,740 of NC_046352.1, read as the reverse complement.
CCGTCCCACCATTCCAGTAACTTGTCCCTATGGGAGCTGGGGATGCTCCTCCCAGCAGCTTGGGGGATGTTGGGTGACATAAACATCATCCCTGCACTGTCAGGGACCCCTCTGTGAGACAGGGGGGGCTGTGCCGGGCTCTGTCCCCCCTCACTCTGTGGTGTGGGAGCTTTGACCTTGGCAGAGGTCACCATGGAGCTGGGCCCAGGTGATGGCAAAGCTCTCCGAGGTGCAGGAAAAGCAGCGCTGGGGTTTTCCCATTGCTCTGGACACATCTTTTCCACTTGGAAAGTGGGTTTCCCTGTTTCCTGCTTGGCTGGAGAGCTCATTGCTCCCATGTCGCTCCGCAGGGCGTAGGAAATCGCCCTCTGCTCCCGTGCAGCAGAGCCGTCCCTTATCTGATGGTTTTCTGGGATGAACAAGTCTCTCTGGTTTGCACTGAGTGGAATTTCTAGCTTTGCCTGGATTGTTTTGGCCCATAGAAAGTTGCTTGAGGGTGATGGAAACAGCCACTTCCCTTTGATCTTTAATCTCGAGAGGCAGCATGTGGAGATTACGTGTCCTGGCGTGCAGTTCGGAGCGGCACGCCGGGAGCTGTAGTCCCGGTATCCTGCTGGGAAGGGAAGGCAAGGGAAGGGAAAAGGCTGCCTGCCCCTGGCTGATCCTGTTTCTTGCTGCTCAGACCGCTGGTCACAGGAGGACATGCTGACCCTCCTGGAGTGCATGAAGAATAACCTGCCCTCCAACGACGGGAGCAAGTTCAAAACCACCGAGTCCCACCTGGACTGGGAAAAAGTGGCTTTCAAGGACTTCTCAGGGGAGATGTGCAAGATGAAGTGGATGGAGATTTCTAACGAGGTAATGGACACCACATGGGGCTTTGTGGGGACTTTGTGACAGGGTCTGAGTGTCCCGCTGACATTCCTAGGGCTGTTGGAATTGCCCAAGTTGAGTGCCCAGAGCCCTTGGCCATTGGTGCCGGCACCGTCCCTCTCCTGTCAGCACTGTGACATCAGCATCCTCAGAGGGGCTGGGATCCATCATTTTTGGGGTAGCATTACAAAACCCAGTGGGTTTCTGCCATGCCGGGGATCTGCCCTGTCTGCTGTTCAAGTCTTTGTTTCTTCATTCCACACAGGTGAGGAAATTCCGGACCCTCACAGAGCTCATTATGGATGCTGAAGAGCATGTGAAGAATCCTTACAAAGGCAAAAAGCTCAAGGTATTGGTCAGGAATTAAGATCACTCCCTAAAGGGTGACCCCACACTTCCCCAGGATGGGGGGCTGTCACCGCTGTGGCACCTCAGATCCACGTGGCTCCGCTGTGGGAGCCCCTGCAGGCACCTCACTGCCCGTAATCCCGGTGTCCGGCTGCCCAAGGCTCCGGAGGCTGCGGCGCTGGGCCCGGGCCAAGTCCCGGGTACATTTAATATGGCCGGCTGTGCTGCTGGCAGCCTGCGTCCAAGTTTAGCTCCAGAGGGGCCGGGAGGCTGCCGTCCTATTCCTGGCCTGCCGGGTGCTTTAGACCAGGTGGCCCTGGGGCAGCTGATGCTCCATCCCTGGGAGTTGGGTCCCATCCCCTCCTCCTGCCTCAGTGTCCCCTCTCGCTCTGTGCTGACGGCTCTGGATGGCTGGAGGCCGCTCCCAAGGTTCCCAGCCGTGGGATACTGCAGTTCCTTGGGGAGCCCTTGTTCGCAGCAGTTTCCCCCTCCTTGCCTGCCATACCTGGATCGCCAGCAGGGCTGGATGGAGGCAGGTGCCCCTGGAGCTAGGGAGCCGTGGGTTTGGCTGTGCCCCTGTGGTGCTGCCAGCTCTGTGCTCAGTGTCCTCCACTCTGCTGTCTCCCCAGAAACATCCCGACTTCCCCAAGAAGCCCCTGACTCCCTATTTCCGCTTCTTCATGGAGAAGCGAGCCAAATACGCCAAGCTTCACCCCGAAATGAGCAACCTGGATCTCACCAAGATCCTGTCTAAGAAATACAAGGAGCTTCCTGAGAAGAAGAAGGTATGGAGGGGGGTCAGCAAGCCCCTTCCCACCACGTGCCTCTGTGTGCTGGGCTCTGCCCAGCTCTTCCAGTAAAACCAGCAGAGCCCAGGCTCTGCCTGGTGAGGGCTTAATCCAGCTCTGGACGGGAGAAACCAGGCGTTCATTTAGTCCCGTCAGACCTGTAAGACTTCCTTGGCTTTTCCTGTCCTGGTTCCCAGGATCTGTGGGGTGGAGGCTGGTTGGGTCTGTCCGTTGGTCCGTCTCTTCCCGCTGGACCTGGATGGTGGCTTTGCCGTTGGGTGGATCCGTGTTTAATGCTGGGGTTGAGGCACACGCCCCGCTGTGCCACCCTGTCCAGGCAAGGAACACAGGGACAGGCTCTGGGAGATGCTGGGAGCAGAGATCTGCCCACCTGGAGATGCCAGAGCCTGGGCAGGGCTTTGGGGGCCCCCAACTTTCAGTCTGGGGCATCCAGGAAAAGTCCAGGGCACAAAGTGCCACTGTGCCCTTTCCAGGGCTGCTGGGATGCACAGAGAGGGGAGATACCCAGCTGCTGAATCCCTGGGCAGGCTGGAAACCCTCCACAGGACCATTCCCTGGGCTGGGGAGCCCTTGAGTCCCTCTTGGGGTGGTGGGATGCCCAGCCAGGTCGACAGGGATGTATCTTCCTGCCCGTTCCCTGGTGCTGACATCCCTCTCCGCCTCTGCGGTGGCTTTGTGTCCCCAGATGAAATATATCCAGGACTTCCAGAGAGAGAAGCAGGAGTTTGAGAGGAACTTGGCGAGGTTCAGGTGAGCAGGCAGCCCCCCCGCCCCCCATATTTTCCTGGGCCCCTCCAGGCAGATCCAGATTCCCCTCCTGTGCATAGCTCACAGAGGAAGCCCTGATGGGCCTTTGGCTTGAAGAGAAGAGGGAATTCAGCCAAAAAAGAGCAAGGAAAAGGTGTCTGGAAGCATCCCTCCAGCTGGGAGACTGGATGAGGGGGAGAGCAGAGGACCAGCCATGCTCTGGAGGTCTGCAGGGTGGGGACAGGAGCCCTGCCACCAGCACTGATAAGAACTGAAGTGTCCCCCCAGTCACTCCAGACCTTCCCCTTGGATGTGGTTGCTGTGATCCAGGTGGATCCCGGCTTTCCCAATGACCTGCTGCTGCTTCAGGGTTACCGCTGAGCCCAGGGATGCCTTTAGCCAATGCTCCCCAAGGAGGGACAAACTTAAATCTCTCCTAAAACCCTCCTGCTCTTTTTTGGGACCCCCCAGTACCTGAGCCCATGGAGGCTCAGCCCTGCAGTGACAGTCACCCCTTAGCAGGCAGCTTTAGGAGTGCTCTCCTTGCCACTGCCACCTCCCTGATGCTCTCCCTTCCCCACCTCCTTGCCTGGTAAAGGGAAGACCACCCGGATCTCATCCAGAACGCCAAGAAATCCGACGTCCCCGAAAAACCCAAGACCCCCCAGCAGCTGTGGTACAACCACGAGAAGAAGATCTACTTGAAAGTGCGTCCAGATGTGAGTACGGTGGGTGGGAGTGAGTGCGAGTGTGAGTGTTGGGGGGTCCCGGACCCCGCTGCCGGGGGACAGGAGGGGAAGGGAGAGAAGCATTTTAGGGGGTCGGGATGGAGGACACCGCAGGAGCCTGGACCGAGGTAAGGAGGGGCTCTGCACACCTGGAAGAGGCTCAGGGATCCAGCCTCCACTTTTTGCCAGGAAGGGGTGACCACAGCCTGAGTCAGGGCAGGAAAGGATTCCAGCACAGACATCCACCTCTGGCCATGCCCCCCGCTCCCACGCACCCCCGCGGCTCCCAGCCGCCCCGTGCCGGGTGCCGTCAGGCCCCACCAGGCCACGCCATTTTTTTGCCATTTTTTTGCCATTTTTTTTTTTAATTCCTCTTTTTTTTTTGAATTTTACCCCTCTGCCCTCACCTCTGGCTTTGGGTTTTCAGGCCACCACGAAGGAGGTGAAAGAGTCGCTGGGCAAGCAGTGGTCTCAACTCTCGGATAAAAAGAGGCTGAAATGGATTCATAAGGCCCTGGAACAGCGGAAGGAGTACGAGGTAGGGAGCAGCCTCACCCGGTCCCCTCCACACTCGTCCCAACATTCACTCCGAGCCGCTCTGCATCCCAGCCCTGCGTGGCCTCTCCCGATAGCCAGCATGGGGGTTCAGGCAGGTCCCGGCAGGTCCCTAGTGAGGCTGAGCCCTGCCTCTCCAGCCGTGTGCGGGGCAGGCAGCAGGATCCCTGGGCACAGGATTGATTAGGGCAGTGGTTGGCTTCTCTCTCCTCCTCCTCCGGCCCCGGCAGGCGGGGGTGGCAGCCCCTCTGACCGCTCTCTGCTCTCCACAGGAGATCATGCGGGATTACATCCAGAAGCACCCGGAGCTGAACATCAGCGAGGAGGGGATCACCCGCTCCACCCTCACCAAGGCCGAGCGGCAGCTTAAGGACAAGTTCGACGGACGACCCACGAAGCCACCCCCGTGAGTCCTGTCCCTCACGGAGCCGTGGCCTGGGTGGATGCTGGTTCTTGCCAACGAGGACACTGAGACTTGGGAAGCCCAGATAACTTCTGGGAGCACAGACATAGGGGGGTTAGATGGCATTTATAGGACAAATCTTGTCACGGTCAGGCCTGGGAGCAGGCTGCCCAGGGCAGAGGTGGAGTCACCATCCCTGGAAGTGTTCAAAAAGTGTGGATGTGACACTTGAGGTCAAGGTTTAGTGTGGGCTTGGCAGTGTTAGTTAATGGTTGGACTCAGTGATCTGAGAGGGCTTTTCCAGCCTTAATGATTACATGATTCCATGATGATCCCATTAAACTAGTCCTTAAATGTACATTAAATGCACATCCTGGGGAGAATCTGTGGGACAGAACCACCACGATGCATCAGATGCACCATCATACTCTGGGTTTTAGGGGGTGATCCAGCCCCCAGCTGCCCTAAAACACAGGTACCTCACTTCCCTGCCTGGTGCAACCCACCTGGGAGGTTTTGGGGAGGCTTTTAGCACCCAGCCTGCTCCACAGGGGCAGATTTTCCCTAACACTGGGCCCCTCTGTGGGTTTTTCAGGAATAGCTACTCCCTGTACTGTGCAGAGCTGATGGCCAACATGAAAGATGTGCCCAGCACGGAGCGGATGGTGCTGTGCAGCCAGCAGTGGAAGCTGCTCTCCCAGAAGGAAAAGGATGCCTACCACAAAAAGTGTGACCAGGTGAGTGGCTGAGGATGGACAGGTGGGGGGAGAGGCAGGTGGGCACCAGTGCTGTGGGGAAGGAACAGCTGGATGGGAGAGTCTGGGCTACAAATATCCCTGGAAACGAGCCCCTCACCCTTCCTCAGTCCCTGTGCTTGTCTGCATCACCGATTGTCCCTGAGGTCCTCGGTCACCTCCCCTTGATCCTGGCTCCTGTGTGGGACAAACAGATGGCCCAGGTGGAGGATGCTGTTGCCAAGGGAGTGAGGCTGGGTCAGGGGCTGCAGGAGGCAGGGATGGAATGAGGGATCTCTTTGTAACCGTACGTCTCCATCTTCCTTCAGAAAAAGAAAGACTATGAGATCGAGCTGCTCCGCTTCCTGGAGGTGAGTGAAGAGGGGGTGCAGGAGAGCCCGAATCTGGCAATGGGCGACTCTGCCCAGGGACTGGGATAGCTTAAATGGGGGGCTGCTCTCTTTGCTCCCCCCCAAAACATGTCTGAGCCCAGCCGTGGGTGCTGTGCAGGTAGCTGCACATAGCCTTGACCTTCCGGCTGTCCTAATGCCTGGCCCAGTGTCTTCCAGTTAGGCAGTGGGAGGTGAGGGTGGGCCTCCCAGCTGGGAGGGGAGCTGGGGTGAGCAGAGGGCTGGAGCTGGAGGGGAGGGTGTTCAGTGGCGGTGGCTGTGCAGCGTCTCACTTCCTTCCCTCGCTGGGGCGTGGGCGGGGGAGCCACACCGAGGCCACCCCGGCATCGTCCCCGTCCCTGGGCGGACGTGACGCGGCCCCGGCTGCGGCTGCAGGGGCACAGGGTGGAAAACCCAGGGGTGTGCCCGGATCCAGGCACCTGCCCACCTGCTTTCACTGAGAAACGGCTGAAGCGGGATGGGGACAGAGCTGGGGCAGAGGGACACTGCCCAGATAGGGGGTGACAGCATGGGGACCCCCACGCTGTACATGTGCAGTTCCAGATGCTGGTCCTGACTGCTGGGACAGGATTTGGATCAGGACACCCAAGTGCATTAATCCCCTTCCCCAATGTCCCTATTCCCCGATCGCCTCAGAGCCTCATTAGCGCTGGGCTTCTAATGATGTCTCTCCTCCTGTGCCCCCCAGAGCCTGCCCGAGGAGGAGCAGCAGCGGGTGCTGGGCGAGGAGAAGATGCTGGGCAGCAATCGGAAAGGGGCGACGAGTCCTGCATCCAAAAAATCCTCACCAGAGACCGGCAAGGTGGGAGCGGCACCAGGAGGGACGGGGCAGCACCTGCCAGAGGCTCGGGATGGGGTTGTGCATCTCAAGGGGCTTTGAGGGCTTTGGTCCCTCGGTGGGCTCGCCCCCCCTCACAGCCCCGTGTGCCCCCTCAGGCCAGCTCAGAGAAGCCCAAGCGGCCCATCTCAGCCATGTTCATCTTCTCGGAGGAGAAGCGGAAGCAGCTGCAGGAGGAGCGGCCGGAGCTGTCGGAGAGCGAGCTGACCCGGCTCCTGGCCCGCATGTGGAACGACCTTTCTGAGAAGAAGAAGGTTGGCACCATCCCTCTACTCCTCCTCCATCCCCATCTCCACTGCTCCCGTGGGCATCTCGGGCAGTCCAGGGGATGCTCCTGTGCTTGTCCTGCTCCAAGGGGCACAAATGTCCCCCAGAGCATCACAGTGAGCTGTCACACAGGTGCCAGTGTTGGCACCAAGGGGCACCACTGGCTGTGCTCCTCCCTCTCATCACCTGGGGGTCAAAACCCACCAGATAAAGAAACCTCAGAGCTTCAGTTTTAAGGCTTTGGTGGTTTTCCTGACGGGGGGAGTCCGGAGATGGGGTTGGGGTTGGTGGGGGGGCTGTCAATGCTACTGTGGGGGCAGTGCTGGGGGAGCTCCAGTTCCCTCCTGGTGTTTGGCAGCTGTGCCCCTGCCGTGCCCCCTCACCCCCTGTGCCCCCTGCCCAGGCCAAGTACAAGGCGCGGGAGGCGGCGATGAAGGCACAGTCGGAGAAGAAGCACGGCTCGGATAAAGAGGAGCGCGGGAAACTGCCCGAGTCTCCCAAAACTGCCGAAGAGATCTGGCAACAGAGCGTCATCGGGGACTACCTGGCTCGTTTCAAGGTGAGGAGTGGGCTGGGAAAGGGGCTGGAGGGTGGCAGGGTCATCACTCCCACCTGCAGGAATTCCCATGTGCTTTCTCCCTGGGTCTCACACCTGGGTTTGGGCTGGGAGCTGTGGGGAGGACGGGGGTCACAGAGGGAGCAGTGCTCCAGCGGCAGCACCCCAATGTCCCAGGGGTTTTGGGTGCGTCTGATGCATCGTGGCGGTTCTGTCCCACAGAACGACCGGGGCAAAGCGCTGAAGGCCATGGAGGCCACTTGGAACAACATGGAAAAGAAGGAGAAACTGATGTGGATCAAGAAGGCGGCGGAGGATCAGAAGCGATACGAGGTGGGTCCCTGTCCCGTCCTGTCCTTCGCCATGTCCCTCACCTGGTGCTGCCCCTCTCCCTGACCCTCTCTCTCTCCTGTGGCTCAGAGGGAGCTGAGCGAGATGCGGGCCCCTCCGTGCTCCACCAACTCCACCAAGAAAATGAAGTTCCAGGGAGAGCCAAAGAAACCCCCCATGTGAGTACCTGGGGGGTGAAAAATGGGGTCTGCCGTGCTGGTGGGAAGAGCCTGGAACAAGAGGAGGGAGGGTGGTGGGGACCCCAGGGTGGGTGGATGGGGGTTATGGACACCTGGGCTGTCTGTGCCCGCTGTCCCAGCCTGGTCCCTGCGCTCTCCCTGTACAGGAACGGTTACCAGAAGTTCTCCCAGGAGCTCCTGTCCAACGGGGAGCTGAACCACCTCCCGCTGAAGGAGCGGATGGTGGAGATCGGCAGCCGCTGGCAGCGCATCTCCCAGGGCCAGAAGGACCACTACAAAAAGCTGGCAGAGGAGCAGCAGAAACAGTACAAGGTGCACCTCGACATCTGGCTCAAGGTGGGTGCTGGACCCCCCATGCCTGGTGGGAGGCTCTGGGGTCTGCTGGTTTTGGGGATGATGCTTGGCGTGGTCTCTGTTCCCACCCCTCCTCCGAAAACCACCATTGCCAGACACTTTTTTGACATTTTGTAACTTAAAAGGATAAAAAGTTATATACATGAGGAGGGTGTGCCTGTGCTAGAGCCCTTCCCTGCTCCATCCCCTGTCCCGTCCCATGCCTGCCCATCCCTGACTGTGTCCGTGTCCCCACAGAGCCTCTCGCCCCAGGAGCGGGCTGCGTACAAGGAGCACATTTCCAACGTGAGTATCCACGTGGCACTACTGTGTTCCCGGGAGTCTGGGGGTGGGATGGGGAACCTGGGGGCTTGGGACTGGGCCGGGGTCAGCCCTGGGTGAGGTTTGGGTGTGCCACACTCCAGAGAGCCCCTCAGTGAGGATTTGTCCCCATGGCAGCTCAGCAGTGGGATTTTCTCTGGGCTGGACACTGGGAAGGAGCTGAGCCTGAGCCCTAAAGGGTTTGGTTTTGTTCCCGCAGAAACGCAAGAGCATAGGGAAGATCCGGGGTCCCAACCCCAAGATGAAGCCAACAATGCAGTCCAAGTCGGTGAGTCACGACAGCCCCATGGGGCCACCCAGGCCCCCTCCCTGGGGAGTGCGTCCGGGGCGACCCACACCCCTTGTTTGAGGCGTCCCTTGCCCTTCCAGCTGCCTGCCCTGTCCTCGAGACCATAAACTTTCCCCAAATCCCTGCTCAGAACCCATCCAGCTCAGATTTTGACCCTGCTCAGGGACCCTTTTTGGTGCAATTTTCAGTGTAAATGGGGAAAGGCTCCCACCAAGGTGTGGGATAGGGAATCACCTGATCTGCTCAATGGATGGAGGAACCCAAAGGTGGATGGTCAAGGATGGGGGTGGGTGCTGCACCCATGGGTGTGGAGGTCCAGGGACTCACCAAGCCCCTCCTGTCCCGCAGGAGTCAGAGGATGATGACGAGGAGGAAGAGGAGGAGGAAGACGACGATGAAGACGAGGATGATGATGATGACAACGGCGACTCGTCAGAGGAAGGCGGCGACTCCTCGGAGTCCAGCAGCGAGGAGGAGAGCGAGGATGGGGATGAGGTGAGGCTGCGGCGCGGGGAGGGCACGGGGAGGGCACGGGGCCCCCCTCACCCTCCCCCCGGGCTGGGGGGCAGCCGCAGCCAGGCTCAGATAGATCCGTGGCAGAGGAGCCCCCGGGAAGCAGGGGGACACGGGGAGGAGAAGGGGAACGGGATCCCCCCGGTGTTCCCGGGGAGGGCGCGAGGAGCAGCCGCGGGGCGTAGTCAGGAGCAGCCTCGGGACGTAGAGGTGCGGGGGGTGTGCAGAGCCCCCAGTGAGCAGAGAAAAATCTCCTGTCTTTTTCCTGGTGGAGATACTGAGTCTGGTCTCGGCTCCGTTTGCGCCAGTGTGAATGCCGAGTAAGTCACCAGAGTCAAAGCTTTACACCGGTGCAACTGAAATCAGAGTATGCTGGATGGCGCTGGGGCCAGAAACCGTGTCCGTGCCTTGTGCTCGCCACCGGACAGGTGAGGTGTTTCCACCCCCTCGCTGGTCTCAGCTCACGCCTCTTCCTTCCCTGGCTTTAGAGGGGGGAAACTGAGGCACGAGGCGGGTCGGGTACCCTCCCTCAGATCGTGTAGCGAGGCAGTGGCAGAGGTGAAGGCAGGACCCCCGCGCGCTGCTCCAGCACGTCCCCCCCCGGCACCCCGAGCTGAGCCCTTGCAAACTCACTCCTGGCTCCTGCCCCTCGTCCCTCCTCCTCCACCCCCAGACCCCCGGGGGCAGCGATGGGAGGGTGGGGGTCACACCCCGCGCTCTGTGGGGACCCCGTCGGGGAGGGTGAGCAGGGGACAAGGGAGTGACGGTGGACTAACCCTGCCCTGACCTCCCCCTCCTCTCTGCCACCCCCCTCCCAGAATGACGAGGATGATGAGGATGAGGATGATGAGGATGAGGATGACAACGACTCGGAGGGCAGCAGCAGTTCCTCCTCCTCTTCGGGGGACTCCTCCGACTCCGACTCCAACTGATCGGCCAAGCTCTTCGTAACGTCGTTTGGTTTCTCGGTTTCGGTCCCAAATCCCCCCTGCAGCCCCTCAAAATCCTTCCTTCTCTTCCTCCTGCCCCCCCGTGGTACCCCCAACGCGGGGAGCGGGGGCCGGGGGGACCCCTCCGCCAAGCTCACACTACGGAGGGGGATCAGGGGCTGCTTCCCCCAGGCTGGGGGGCGAGGAGAGAGCCCCCCACCCCTGCCCCCTGCTTTACTCCCGAGGGAAAGCGATTTTTTTTTGGAATTTCATTCTTTCCAGGGGGGTGTCTCTCCATCCCTACCCCCATAACCCCCTCGCTACCAGCTCCGGACTTTCTAGAAAGAGAAGAAAAACACACAGGAAAAAAAAAAAAAACCAACAACAGCCCCCCATACCTTTTTTTTAATTAAAAATCCCAGAAATGGGAAGAAAATCCCCTCCCCACGCAGCCCCTCCGGCAGCGGGCGCGGAGCACGAGCCGAGGCGCTCAGGACTCAGCCGATGGGACAATGCCTCCTTGCAACCCCCCAGCCCTCTGCGCACCCCCAGCATCTTGGGGGTCCTCCCCACCCCCCAAAAAAACCTTGTACAGTCTGGAAGCTGCCCCGGGAGCTGCCCGGGAACTCCACATCCACGGCACTTGGGAGCGCCGGGGACGGCCAGGACGGTGACCCGCGGCGTGTCCCCGATGGGGTGGGAGGGGCGTGGGGAGGGGGCGTGTGTGTGAGTGCGAGTGGGAGCCGGGGGGGGCACCGGGGCCGCCCCCGCCCGGGGCCGGCGGCTCAGCGTGACCAAGGGGGGGCGCGGGGTCCCCCCGCTCTGTTGTCGGTGGTTGTTGTGCCGTTGTATTTTATTTTATTTCGTTTTTGGTTTTTTTTTTCCTTTTTATAAAACAAGAAAGATCCATCTTTTATTTTTCATTTCCCCCGCCCCGTTTCCCCCCCACCCCTTTTCCTTCCCACCCCTGTCCCCCGTTTTCCTCTCGGTCTCTGGTGAAGCTGCTCCTCTCCCTTCACCCCAAATCCTGGGGGGGGGGGACCAGAGCTCCCCTTGCCCCAGTCAGCCCCAGTTAACCCCAGTTACCGCCAGTTCGCGTCCCCCCCGGGGGTTTCAACCCCCCCGGGCCATGCTGTAAATATTGGTGCGGTTTGGGTTTATTTTGGGGGGTCAATGCCCCCCTCCCCGGGAGGGGGATGGGGCCGCGGGGACCGGGGTGGGTGCATGGGGGGTCTGTCAGGGGCCCCCCTTTTTTTAAGCAGACACGAGCACCAGCAATCCCACGGCACCTCCCTGCAGGGTTCTGTCCCCCCACCCCGTGCCACCCCCAAAAACCCACCCAGTGTCATTGGGGACCCCCACCCTAATTGGGGGGGGCTCAAGATTTGTTCTTTCTGCCCCTCCCCCATCCTGTCCCTGGAGAGGACTTGGGCTGGGGAACAGGATTTGGGGGGCCCCAGAGAAGGGCATGGGGGGCTTGAGGGGGCTTTTTCTCTCTAGGGCTGTAATTTAGCCATTTTTCTCTTCAGCCGAATCTCTGCAGGGGCTTGGGGGGGCAGAAGGGGGGCTCTGCTGCAGGTTTGGGGTTTTGAGGGGAGTTCCTACCCCCCCCCAGCTCTGTAACACCCCCCAGGTTTGCTGCTCTCAGCACCCCAAATCCCCCACAAAGACATTGGGGAACCCCTCGATGCTGAGGGGGAGGTGGGGGCAACACCCCTTTTTCCTGGCCTCAGTTTGGGCTGAAAAAACACCATTTTGGACAAACTGACCCCAAACCTGGGGGGAAGGGGGTGAACCCGGGTGCTCCCGCACGGACAATCCCCCCGTGTCCCCCCCGGGACCGGGGCCCCGAAGAGAACCCAGATGGTGTCCCCCCCCCAGTGTCCGTCTGTCTGTCCCTCTGTTTCCTCCTCCCACTTCCCCCAATCCATTTGGGATTTTCCTTTCATTTTCTTCCCAATTTTTAATCGCCGCCCCTCCCAAAATCCCCTAAGGGGAACCCCCCCCATCCCTTTTTTTCTGCTGAATGTACCCAGCACCGTCGTGTTTTAGTGGATGTGTTTTTAGTACAAAAAAAAAGACAAAAAAAATTCAACCCCACCTTTTTTTTCCCCACCTTTTTTTCTGTTAAAAAAAAAAAAAAAGTTAAAAAAAATTAAATAATAAAAAAGAAAAATTCTTACAGCGCCGACAATTTGGGAGGGGGTGGAAAGACGTTTGCGCTGCAAGAGAATTCCTGAGTGCATTTTGGCACTGCCACAAAATCCCGGGATCCTTTAGATGGAAGTTCTTGTGAATTACGTTAAAAAAAAAAGGCAAAAAAACACCAAAAAAAAAAATCATCTTTTTTTTCTAATATTTAAAGAGTGTTTTTGTAGGTTTAAAAAAAAGACAAAAAAAAAAGGAAAAAAAAAAAGAAAAATAATAATGATCCCGACTTGGAATTTGTACGGCTGAGCGGGACGCGGGGGTCGTGTCCCCGGTTTCCTGGTTTGCTTGGGGTTTCGGTTCTTTTTTTGTTTTGTTTTGTTTATTTTTGAGTTTTTTGGGGTTTTTTGTTTTTCCTTATTTTTCTTTTTTTTTTTTTTTTTGTATAATAAAGTGAAAAATAATGTTTCTGTTCTCATGTCATTACTATAAAAAATAAAACTTTAGGAAAAAACAAAAGGACAAGTGTGAGGAGTGTTCTTCCTCCCTCCCGTGGGACGCACTTGGAGGGGATCCACTGCGAGGGGCAATCCCGAAGGGGTCATTTTGGGGGGATCCACAAGGGTTTGCAGGGACTTCAGTGGGAGTGGGTTGGGGTCTGAAGGCATCCGTGGATCTGGAACGGCCCCGGGATCTCTGAGTGGGGTCTGTAGGGATGAGAGGATTCACGGGGACAGGGCGATCCTTGGGATGGGGCTCCAGAGGAATGGGGGGGGTCCCGTGGGGATGGGGGAAATCCCTGGGGGGGGATGGATCCGTGGGATGGGGGATCCCTGGAGATGGCGGGGATCCACAGGGCGGGGGGGCGGCGGGGACGGGCGGTCGGTGTCACGGGGGGTCCCCGGGGCTGCGGGAACGGGGGGTCCGTGTCGCGGGGCGAGCCCCGGGATCGGGCGGTCGGTGTCACGGGGGGTCCCCGGAGCCCCGGGATCGGGCGGTCGGTGTCACGGGGAGCCCCGGGATCGGGCGGTCGGTGTCACGGGGGGTCCCCGGAACCCCGGGATCGGGCGGTCGGTGTCACGGGGGGGGCCCGGGGCTGCGGGATCGGGCGGTCGGTGTCACGGGGAGCCCCGGGATCGGGCGGTCGGTGTCACGGGGAGCCCCGGGGCTGCCGGGTCCCGCCGAGGGGCGCTGAGGGCCCCGCCGGCCCCGCCCCCCGCGGCCCCGCCCCCTGCGGCCCGTCCGCCTCGCGCCCCGCCCCGCCCCTCCCCCGCGCCCCCTGACGAGGCCGCGGCCCCGCGCGGCGGTGGCGGCTCCGGCCCTCCCATTGGCCACGGCCCCTCACGGGGCCTCCCCATTGGCCGGGGCCGCGGGGGCGGGGCCGGGCCGTGCGCGCGCCGGGCGCGCCGCCCCGCCCCTCCCTCACCCCCTCACCCCCCTCGGCCGCCGCCGCCGCCGCCGCCGGGCGGAGGCACCGCCAGGCCCGGCCCGGCCGCTCCGTCCGCCCGGCACGGCCCCGGCACGGCCCGGACCGGCCCCCACCGGCCCCGACCATGGCGAGCCGCCGCCGGGCCCCGCGCCGGAGCGGTGGGGGGCGCTGACCCGGCCCCGCCCCGGCCCCGGCGGACCCTCCGCGCCGGTGAGTGACCGCCCGACCCGCCCCTCCCGGCCTGGGGCTCCCGCCCTCCGGGGCCCTGCCCGGCCGTGGGGCCCCGCCGCACCGGAGAGGGGCCCGCTGACCCCGCCCCGGAGCTCCCCGGGATCCCCCCCGGCGTTCGGGGGCCCCGCGATCCGCCCGGGATCATCCCCGGGACCCTCTCCGGGCCCGCCCCGCCTGTGCCCTCCCACCCCCGTCCGGAGAGGCCCCGGGACCTTCCCCGGGATCCGCAGGTCCTGAGCCTCCCCTTCCCTTCCCTCGCTCTCTACTTGAGAGCCCCTGGGGCCCTCTCAGGGCCCCCCCCAGACCTGTCGGGGACTCCTGAGATCCCCTTCTACCCCCTTTCCTACGCCCCCGATTCCTGAGGGTCCCCCCAAACCCCATTGGGCCCCCAGCCCTATGTAAGACCTCCCCCAGCCCCTGAGATCTCCCTTCCTCCCCCCTTTTCCTGTTCTTCCATCCACTCCCGAGAGCCCCAGGGCCCTCCCTTGTCTCCCCCAGACCTGCTGGAGACCCTCCTGAGCCCCCCTTTCCCCCTTTCCTGTCTGTGCCCCCCTCCCTCCTCTCCTGAGAGCTCCCAGGACCATCCCTGGGCCCCCAGGCCCTGAGAACCCTCGTTTCCTACCCCACGGCCCTGATCCTGAGAGCCCTTGGGACGCTCCCTGGGCCCCCCCAGCCCTATGGGATCCCCCCGGAGCCCCCCCTTCTCCCCCTCCCTTTTCTGCCTCAGCCTTGGGGGTCCTGGGGGCTGAGCCAATTCCAGCCCCTGGTTCCTCTTTCCTTTGTGGAAGGAAGAAATCCTTGGATCAGTGGGATTGGGGTATACAGGGGGGACATGGAGACCCCTCTCGTGTCCCCCCCCATCCCAGGGTCAGAGTCCCCCCTGCTCCATGACAATCAGGGATTCCACTGGTCAGCACCGCTGGGTGCTGGGGGGGGCTGACCATGAGTTTGGGGTCTTTGGACTCCCACTGTGGGGGGGAGGCCAGGCCCCCCTTTGGGGGGGCAGACGGTGCTCCCCTCCCTGCCCTGTCCCCCGTCCGTCTGCTGCAAGGAAGGGTGATGCAGCAAAACCCTGCTCCTGGCAGGGGGGCTGTTTGGGGGCACCCCGAGTCCCCCGTGCCTGCCTACGGTCCAGAGACACTGGGGGGGTGAGGTGAGGCTCCTGGGGGAGCCTGACACCTTTGTGAAGGCCGGGCATGTCCCAGGCTGGCCTGAGGGGTGGGGGGACAGCAGGATGGACGCAGTGGGGCACAGGGGACATCTGCCCTGTGGCAGCCAGTGTCCCCCAATAACCTGGGGGGGATCCATGCCAGGCGGGGGGGAAACATGCCCAGCTGGGAGACCCCCAAGCCCCCCCCAGCTTCTCTCCTGGAGGGTTTAACCCTGGGACTCTTTCTCTTGGGGACCCCCAGAGCACATCTTGGGGACATGCCGGGGTGTGCAGTGGGATTTTGGCTGGAAAGGGGGTTGGGGAGGGGTCTGCTGGTGGGGGTTGAGGTGCCAGTGAGACCCCCCCGTGCCCCCAGCCCCCTGTGTCCCGTGCTATGAGCGTTCGGTGTGACTTCTCCGCGAGCAGCTGCAAATGAAAATGGAGGATATGTCTTTGTCTGGCCTGGATAACAGCAAACTGGAGGTGAGCTGCCCCCCCTGGGGGTCTGTCTGTCCCCTGGGGTGTCCGTGTGTCCCCCCCAGTCCCTAACAGCCCCCCCGGGCCCCCAGGCCATCGCACACGAGATCTACACGGAGCTGGTGGAGGATGCCTGCCTGGGGCTCTGCTTCGAGGTGCACCGGGCTGTCAAGTGTGGGTACTTCTTCCTGGATGACACGGACCCCGACAGCATGAAGGACTTTGGTGAGCCCCCCAAGGCCCCCAGAGTCGGGGTGACGCTGGTGACAGGGGTACAGCCAGGCCCCAGCTCCCAGAGAGGCTGTGGGGGTTTGGTGGTCCCCACACACAGGGATTTGGGTTTGAGGGGTGCTGAGGGGGATTAAATATCCAAATGTCCCCCCAACAGTGACCAGACTGTCCCAGAGGGGTAAATGGGGGGTGGGGAGTGTGTCAATGAACCCCAAAACGCGGTGCTGAGCCCTGGGGGGGCACAGCTGGGGTGTGGATGGGAGGTAGCAGAGACCCCCTGGCAGCACTGCCACTGGTTTCAGTTCCCCCGAGTCACATTGAGGCTATGGGGAGGCTCTGGCAGCCCCCAGGACCCCCCCCCAGAGCAGAGTGGGGGTCTCAGGGCAGGGGCTGAGCGTGTCCCCCTGCAGAGATCGTGGACCAGCCGGGCGTGGACATCTTCGGGCAGGTGTACAACCAGTGGAAGAACAAGGAGTGTGTGTGCCCCAACTGCAGCCGCAGCATCGCCGCCTCCCGCTTCGCCCCACACCTGGAGAAGTGCCTGGGCATGGGCCGCAACAGCAGCCGCATCGCCAACCGCAGGTGGGACCCGGGGCTGCGGGTGCTCCCCGGGGGAAACCGAGGCACGAGGTGGGCTGAGGCTGGGTCTCTTCCCTGTGGGAAGCTGTGGATTCGGGCACTGATGAGCCTGGGATGGGAATTCAGCGTCCAGGTCTCTGCAGTCCTCGCTTTTCATCGTGGGGATGTCCAGCTTGGTTCCTCCCTGGAGCTCCTCTTGTTCCTCCCCACCAGTTCACCCCTCCCAGGAGAATAAGCCGGGAACCCTGGGTCCTCTGTCCCCCCTGCCTCGCTGGCTGCTGGGGACTCCTGTCTGGACCCCTGGGTGCAGGGGAGGATGGGAGGTGCAGGATGGACGGCCCTGGGGTGCTGGGGAGGAGGTGGGGCAGATCCCAGCCATGACCTCCCTCCCTGCTAAGGATCGCGAGCAGCAACAACCTGAACAAGTCGGAGAGTGACCAGGAGGACAACGATGACATCAATGACAACGACTGGTCCTATGGCTCTGAGAAGAAAGGTGGGGAGGGGTCCCTGGTGTCCTGAGGGGTGGGGGACACATCCTGAACCCCGGTCCTGGCTGGTTGTGTGTGCTGGCCCTGGCCCTGGGGAGGCGGCGGCTCTGGGCTTGGGGCTGAATCAAATCTGTCCCTTCTGTGTCTCTCCCCACAGCAAAGAAGAGGAAATCGGATAAGGTGAGGGGTGAGAGGTGCAGGGAAGGGCGGGGGGCGCGAGGGGACACAGGACGCCCCCAACACCCCCCTCTCGTTGCAGAACCCCAACTCGCCCCGCAGGTCCAAGTCCCTGAAACACAAAAATGGTGAGGGGGCGGGGCTTGCACGCCTGGGTGGGGCTGGGAAATGGGGGGCTCACACCGGGGGGCGTGGCTTGGGTGGGCGTGGCACATGGGAGGGGTGGGGTATTTGGGTGGGTGGGGCAGCTGCAGCGGGTGGGGCTTGTGGGGAGGCGGGGCTCTCCCTGGCCGGAGCCGGTGGCTGTGGGAGGGGGCACTGGGGGTCCCAGGCAGGGCCAGGCCGTGGGCAGGACCCCCTTCAGCCCTCCTCTCTCCCAGGCGAGATCGGCGGGAACCCCGATCCCTTCAAGGTGAGCCTGGGATGGGGGGAGATGGTTGCCAGTCCCTCCTCCGCCCCCCCGGGGGGTCCTACTGCCCCCTAGGAGGGTCCCCCCAGCTCCCCCCACCCTGACCCTGCTCTCTGCCCCCCAGTACAGCAACTCGGCTGGAATCAACTACGAGACGCTGGGCCCCGAGGAGCTGCGGACGCTGCTCACCACGGTGCGGGGACAGGGGGTCCCCAGCTGGATGGGGGGGGCACCACCGGGGATGGGACCCTGGGGCCTCTCCGAGCTGGGCTCCATCCCACTGGGGCTGGTTTCCAGGCTGGGAACAGGGACAGGCAGCAGGTCCTGCTCTTGGGGCAGTGGCTGCTTTTTCTGAGACACAGCACTGGGAGACAGGGGGACCCCAGGGCTGTGAGGGTGCAGCACAGCCCAGGGGTCACTCACCTGTCCCCTCCAGACTCACCTGTCCCTTCCCTCCCCAGCAATGCGGGGTCATCTCCGAACACACCAAGAAGATGTGCACCAGGTGAGGCCTGGCCCTGCTCACTCTGGGGGGGCTTCCCGGGGGTCCCCAGTATGCCCTCATCCCCATGGGAGGGGGGAAGGCCCATCTCAGTCCCGTGTCTCGTCCCCAGGTCCCTGCGGTGTCCCCAGCACACGGATGAGCAGCGCAGGGCAGTCCGGGTTTACCTCCTCGGGCCCTCCGCGTAAGTGGGTGCAGAGTCGGGGTCCCCGAGGTCCCGGGGCCATGGTCCCGTGGAACAGGGGCTCGGGGGGCTGCACGGGGTGCTCAGGTGGGGCTGGGGACAGGGACAGCCCCAGGGAGGCCTGGAGGGGATGGGAGCCCAGGGCTGGGGTTGGGATGTGCAGCCCAGCGGGGCGGGGGGGCTGGGCCGAGCCCCTGGGCATCCCCCTGGCATCTGGGGGGGGCCTCTGTCCCCACTGTCCCTCCGTAACACCCGTGCCCAGGTCCCTGCCCGAGGCCGAGGGCGGCGTGGAGAACGACAGCTTCGAGGTGGCCGAGAGCCAGGCCCTGATGAGCCGCCTGCAGTGGGATGGCTCCTCTGACATCTCCCCCTCTGACTCAGCCTCCTCCAAAGCCAGTGAGTGTTCAGGGGAGTGGGGAACAAATCCTGGGTCACAGACCCCTCTGAGGGGCAAATCCTGGGGCACAGATCCCTCAGTGGGGGCAAAACTGGCTGTTCTGGCATCTCCCCAGTACAAGAGGGGATGAACAGACCGTGGCTCCATCCAAAGCCTGGAGCACCTTGTCACCCACCTGGGAGGGGGAGGAACATTTTGGGGTAGGTTTTCTTGGGTGTTGATCAGAGATGGGCATCATCCACTCTGTTGTGGGGCCCATCTCCTCCCTGACACCCCCATTTCTTTCCTTTCTCCCCTCCCCAGGTACAAACAACTCCGAGTCCCGCAAGACCAAGAAGAAGAAGCCCCACTTAGGGCTGGTGAGCGGCGCCCCAGGGCTCGGCTCCAGCAAGAAGAAGAAGCCCAAGCCCCCCGCCCCCCACACCCCCAGCATCTACGATGACATCAACTGAGCCCCGCGGAGCTGGGGAGGGGCAGGACGGACAGAGGGACGGACAGGGGTCAGGACAGCCCCCAGGCACCCCTGGGCTGGACACAACGCGGGTACCGGAGCACGGAGGACTCGGCTGTCGCTGGATGGGGCTGGATTTGGGGAGCCCCCATTGGTGCCCCCCCTTCCTTCCCCCCTGTCCCGGTGCCTCTATTTATTCTGTGACAGTTTTTGTACGTGGGGCTCCCGTCAGGGCGTCTCGCTTGGACATGGGGGTACAGCCCCCCTTCCCCTCCCAGCGCCCCCAAAGCCACCCGTGCCCCCCCACACCTGCTCCTCACCCAGTGGGGTGGGGGGCACCTGAACACCCTGGGCAGGTCGGGGTCTGGGTCAGGAGGCTGTGAATGCCCCCTGCCCCGGGGTTTTGGGGTGAGCCCCCCACCCTGGGGCTGCCCCCCTCCCTACCCCGGGCTGGCACTCGCTGGTCGGGCTGGCTCAGGAGGGGGGGTCACACTGGAGGGGGACAAGTGGGGACCCTCTCACCCCCCAAATCTGTTCAGCTGTGCCTGCATTCAGCTGTTGGGGGTCCTGGGTGCCTGGCAGTGCCCACACAGCGGGGTCACGGGGGGCTGCATGCTGCATCCTTCATGTTTGGGGCTGTTTGGGGGTGGGTCTGGGGGCGGGGGGAGCTGCTGTGACCATCCCTGCACCAAACTTTGGGGAAGGGGGACCCCAACCTGCCAGGGACCTCTGGGGGGAGCTGGGATTGGAGCAAAACTGGGGGCGGAAGCACAGCCCGGCTTCAGCGCAGAGCCCCCCACACCTCTGTCCCCAGGGCAGCTCCGTGTCCCCCCGGCGTGGGCCTGGGGAGCTGCTGCTCCAGTCAGGGAGTCAGTGGGAACCCCCCACAGCTCTGGCAGGGTTTGCAGCCCCACAGGCTCCACTTCTGTTTGGGGAGGCCGGGACCAGCGCCCCGCTGTGCGGGCCGGGGGGGGACAGGTCCCTCTGGCTGGATCCAGGTCACCCCCTGCCCTGTGCTCCCCTCCCCTCCCGCAGCTGTTCTCCATCGCAGGGGCTGTGCTGGGGACAGGGTTGGCTCCATCCCCTCTGCTGTCCCCCTCCATGGCTGGCTGACCCCCCCTTTGGCCATATGTCCCCGGGGGAGCTGTGTCTGTCCCTCCACCCTGGTGCCGTGGCTCATCCTCTCGCTGGGACTCACAAATTATGGTGCTCTCGACTCCGGATTCACTATTGTTTTCAAACTGCTGCTAAAGGCTGGGCTGGGGGGTCCCGCAGAGCCCTGGGCACCTCAAAACGCTGCAGGCCCCCCACTGCATGGAGACCCCCGTGTGGTCCCTCCTGATGTGGCTTTGGGGCTGGGGGGGTCTGGCCCCCGGAGCATGCCAAGCTGGCCTTTGCGTGCCCCGGGGCTTGAGGACGGGGCTGTGGGCACCCAAAACCACGGGGGACCACCCCAAACTGCCTGGGGGGGCACAGCGAGCTGGGGGTGTGGGGGGAGCAGCCTGAGCCCCTTCAGCTGCAGGAGAGGCGCTGCCATTTGGGGTCCAAGGGGTGTTAACAGGGCTTGGGGGGCTCAGACCGTGCCCTGTGACACCCCCAGGTCGGTGTCCTCACCCGCCCCCTCCCCCAGTGTTTGTGCGTGTCCCCCCCGAGGGGGAGCTGAGCCCTTGTGAGGTCTGTGTGTCCCGTGAGTGGGTTGTGGCTGCCCCTGTAAATAAAACTGCATCTTGACTTGGTATCTCTGGCATTAATTACAGCTCATTAATTAAGCAGGGCCTCTACCCCCCCACATCCATCTCCCCCCATTCCAGCAGCCACAAGTGGGGCTGGATTTGTTTTTATAACCCCCCCAAAACTGTAGGTGGGTGAGAGAGTGAGCAGCCCCCAGGGCAGGAAGGCGACCACTGGGGTGCCTTGACACCCTTTATTTGCTTTAAAAAGTCCTTGGGAAGAAGCCGCGGCCCTTTCCAGTGCTGTCCCACTCCCCTGGAGCTGGGATTGGGGCTGGGAGAGGGGGAATGGAGTTTGGGGGGGGCACAGCCCCTTTTTGGGAGGTAAAGTCCGGCAGCAAGGCTGGGACGCTGAGCTCCCACAGCATGGGGACAGGGACAGCGTGGTGCCTCCCCAGCTCCTTCCCGCCTCATCCCGCCTGTCCGTACACCCCGAAGGCCAGGAAGGTGACCAGGACGGTGACACCGATCAGGGACACGGTGGCCGGGGCTGTGAAGAGCTGCCGGTAGTTGATGCGGAAATACCACCCGAGTGCCAGCACCACCATGACCGTGGGGACCATGAGGCTCCCCCCGCCCAGGGGCAGCCCGGGGGCTGCGGGGCCGGCGGGGCCGGGCTCGGGCAGGGCAGGGGTGGCCACGGTGGCCCCCCGGGAGCGGTGGCAGTGGATGACACAGTTGTCGGTGATGCGGAGCGAGCGCAGCGTCCGCGCCTGGTCCTGCAGCAGCTGCCCGCGGTAGATGAGCTTCATCTGGCTCTCCTGGCCCGGGAAGTATTTGCTGCGGAGGAGGGAAGAGGTTGGAGGGGGCAGAGACGGCGCTCATGGACCCACCTGGGTGGAAAGCCCCCCCCTGTTAAACGGGGAGGGGGCAGCTCGGGGGGAAACACAATGGGACTGCCACCACACCGTCTCTTTTAAACTCGTTGTTTTAAAGCCCACACCCCTCGGTATTTTTGGCACAGCAATAGGAATAAAAGCCCACCCCCGTTCTGTGGGAGGGGGCTGTTTGCGGGGGGGGGGTACAGGAGCTGGGGAGGGGGTGCTGCCAACCCGGCAGTGCTCCCCATGTCCCCTGTCCCTCGGGACTCACCTCTTGAGAATCCCCACGGTGTCCTCGGGCCGGGCCACCGCCACCTCCTCGGTGTCGTTGAGGAACTTGAGGCGGATCTTGATGAGGCCGGGGCACACGTCCCCTGCCCCGGGGGCACGGGGCTCAGCGGCGCCTTGGGACAAGCTCCGCACGTCCAGCAGCTGCTCCAGGCCGGGATCGGGGGGGCTCCCGCTGTCCCCCTGTGCCGCCGCCCCCCCTTCCTCCTCTGTTTTCTCCTCCGCGTTCTCGGGGGCCCTGGGGGGCTCCGGGGCCTCGGCCGCGCCCGCGGGCCCCGCGTAGGGCGGGAGCGGCCCGAGGCGGATGACGGCCGCGTCCCCGGTGCCCAGGAGCTGGCCGCTGCCATCGGCCACGTACGTGGACAGCCAGGCCAGCACCAGCGCCAGCACCAGCACGGCCACCCCGGCCACCAGCGTCACCTCGTCCCCCACCCCCAGGATGAGGGGGGCGGCCGGGGGCTCCATCTCCGGGACCCCCCCGCTCAGCCGGGGACCTTTATCCCCGCCTCGATCTCCCGGTGCCCGGTGTGACCGGGCTGTGCGGCGGCAGCGGGGACCCCGGGGGCTGCCCCGGTGCCACCTTCGGGCTCAGAACAGACCCCGGGGCTGCTCCCGGTGCCCGCAGATCCGCAGAGACGGGAGCTCCTCGCTGCGGATTTTCCTCCTCGCTTCCGAGGGACCAAACCGGCAGCGCTGCGCTCACCTTACCGGGCCCGGCGGAGGCTCCCGGAGGCTCCCGCAGCCCCTCGGTGCCCGGCGGGGCAGGGTCAGGCCATCCCCGACCTGGACGGAGCAGAGCGATGCGGTTAGAGGGGCCTGGGCACCGCGGGGCGGGAGGAACCGGGGCAGTCCCTGCCCGTCCCCGGGGGTCTCGGTGTTTCCCTGCCGGTCCCCGTGTGTCCCGGGCGTCCCTACCAGCCCCGGGGGTCCCGGTGCGACCCTGCCATCCCCGGCCATTCCGGGGGGTGCCGGTGTGTCCCTGTCAGCCCCCGCGGTCTCGGGGTGTCCCCGCCATCCCCGGGGGTCCCGGGGTGTCCCCCCCCCCACTCACCGCCTCCCGCCGCCGCCGCCCGCGCGCCGGAAGCGCCACGTCACAGGGCGCCGCCGCCAGGGGGCGGGAGGAGGCGGCGGGCGCGCGCGCGGCGCGTCACGGCCGCGCTCACGAGCCACGCCCATTGGGCGTGGCCAAAGGGGCGGAGCGAGAGGGACGCGGCCATTGGTGGGCGGGGTCTGTGGGGGGCGTGGTCACGGGCCCGGCGGGGCGGGGCCTCGGGAGCCGCGTGGGAACCCCCGGGCTGACCCCCCCCCCCCCCGGGGGCCTGACCGGGGCCTGACGCCCCCCGGCCGCGGTGCCACCCCCTCCCCAGTGCCCACATCCTCCAGGGCCCATCTGTGCCCTCCCTGCCACCTGTGACCCCCTGGCTCTGCCCGCCCCAGTCCCCGGGCACCCGCAGCAGCTGTCATTGCCCACGCGGGTCGCACAGGGACAAAGACGCCCCAAGAGCCACCTCTGCCACGTCCTTTAATGACACCAGGGCACGAGGGGGACACGGCAAGCGGAGGCCGGTGGGGGACGTGGAGGGGACACATGAAAGGTACACCAGCGGGGACACATGTTGTGCCCTCAGGAGATGAGCCCCTCGATGGGCAGCTGGAGGTAGCAGCGCAGGGGAGGCGGCAGTGCCAGCCTGGGGACAGCGGTGTGACAGCGGGCACCCAGGTGATGCCGGATGGCCACACGTGCCAGGTGCTGCAGCCGCCGGGGCTGTCCCGCCATGCGCACGGCCGAGGCATAGAACTCCTGGTGCTCCTGCACATGGGGGACACGGGGGTCAGTTAGCTGGGCTTGGGACACGGGGACAGCCCAGGACCCCCCAGGACATTCCAGAACACCCCCTTACCTCCCACAGCTCGGGGGGCACGGCCTCCACCCAGCCGTCGGCGGGGGGCACGCGGTCGTAGGCATTGAGCATCACCTCCAGCGCCGGCGGGTGCTGGCAGCACAGCCTGAGCATCTGCCAGCAGAGCTGTGTCACCGAGGCGTGACACCGCCACTGCCACCACCCCGTGCCCCCATCAGCCCCGTTCCCCACCTTGGGGTGCGCGGGGAGGGCACCGTGCTCGAGCAGGAGCGCGATGGTCTCCTCGGGCCGCTGCTCCCGGTACTCGTGCACGGCGCGGAGGGCGCAGTCCATGGGGGTGTCGCCGGCGCCGTTGGGGACGGTGGCATCGGCGCCGTGGCGCAGCAGCAGCCGGGCCAGCGCGGGGTGCCCGTTGGCACAGGCATTGTGCAGCGGCGTGTGGCCCTTGCGCCCCGCGGCCCGGGGGTCAGCGCCGGCCGCCAGCAGCCGCTCGGCCACGCGAAGGAACCGCTCGGCGTCCTCGGGGCGCTCGGCCGCGGCGGCCGCCGCGTTCAGGGGGGTCTCGCCCTGGTGGGTGCGCCGGGAGGGGTCGGCGCCGTGGTGCAGGTACAGCTCCACATGGGCCACCAGCCCCTGGCGCGCCGCCACGTGCAGGGCTGTCACCTGCCGGTCCCGTGTGCCCAGGTTCACCTGCGCCCCGTGTGCCAGCAGCAGCTCTGCGCACCTGGAGCGGAGGGAATAGGGTGAGGGGACACTCTGGAGAGACACGGGACGCGACCAGGACACGCCTGAGAGATCTGGCTCCCGTGAGATACCCCTAGGGGCATCCCCAGGACATACCGGAGAGCCCTGGCTCCCACGGAACAGCCCCAGGGACACCCCAGGGACCCCCGCAGGACACCCCACAGGCCCCTGGCTCCCAGGCTGCGTGGGCAGGAGTGACGAATCCATGGGTGGGGCCTCTCATGCAGATGAGCCCCACCCTGGCCAGCCCCCCATGCAGGTGCCCCCCGTACCTGAGGCTGTGGGGCGCGGTGCAGAGGTGCAGCGGGGCCGAGCCGTCGGCGCTCAGCACGTTGGGGTTGGCACCAAAGGCCAGGAGCAGGCGGGCGCAGTTGGGGTGGGGGGCGGCCACGCTGTCGTGCAGGGGGGCCCGGTCCCCCACCACGGCGTCCACGGCCGCCCCCCGCAGCAGCAGGTGCCGGGCACAGTCCTCGTAGCCGCGGGCGGCGGCGATGCGCAGGGCAGAGGTGTGCTGCCGGCGGGGGCTCAGCACCCACAGCCCTGCGGGGGTCAGCGGGCACGGGGGGCTGACGGATAGCCCAACCCTGCCGGACCCCCCCTCACCCATCCCCACCCACCCACAGCCCTGCCGGAGGTGGGGGGAGTAGTGGGGCACCCGTGGGGGCTGCCCTGCACGCCCACCCTGCACCAGACCGCCCCTCACCCACAGACTGGAGCAGCCAGCCTTGCTCCCCCAGCCTGCCTGGAGCTGCACCCTCGCCCGACACCCCCTTTCCTTTTCCTGGCTCCCCACTCATTCTGCAGGGGAACAGAGGGAAGGGAGAAGGGAGAAGGAAGAAAGGACCCCCAGTCACACCCCCGGCCCCGTACCCTGCTCCGGTGACCACACCAGCTCCTCGCTGACCATCTCCAACACCAAATTCGCGGTGGCCTCGTCCCTGAAGATGCTCTGGACGCGCGGCAGGTCCCCGGCATAGAGGGCGTTGTGCACGGCGGGGTCCCGGCAGAACTGGCGCCGCCGGGGGGGGCTCGGGGGGGCTCGGGGGGTCCCGGGCAGGAAGCGGCGCGAGGCCGATTCCCGGGCCAGGGCTCTCCGGCGATCCTCCCGCTCCAGCAGCTCCCGCTGCAGCCGCAGCGAGCGCAGCGCCGAGGAGCTGAAGGCGAAGGTTTCGTGGGCCATGGGCACCCCGGGAGGGCAGAGGGATCTGGGGGGCAGCGGCCGGCGCCCTGCGCCTGGGGGGTTATAAATAGGGCTGCACCCCACACACGGATGTGGAATCAAATCCCAGAGCCAGGGGCCCTATAAATAACTCCTGGGCGGTAAACAGAGTCACGGGGTGCCGGGGAGTTTAACCTGTTGGTGGGTGCGAGGTGGAGACGTCCCACGGGGTGGGATCTGGGGATCCCCCAAACCCTGCGGGGCTGTGAGACCCTGGGGGGAATGGCCCTCCTGCCCAGGGAGAGCAGAGACCCTCTGGGAAGGGACAGAGGGGTGACACACGAGGACAAAGGTGATGCAGAAACAAAACAGCCCTTTAATGCAGGTTTGGGAGCGAGAGGGGCTGGAGTGCCCGGAGCAGTGGGGACAGCGCTGAGGCTGTGACTCCCCCGGGTGTCCCCAGCTCTCAGCTCCACAAAAAACACCACCGACACGCAGGGAGAGGAGCAGGTGGGTGGCAGGTGTGTCACCTGCTCCTCGGCACCGTCACCCTCACCAGCAGCCGCCGGGCTCAGCCGCAGTCAGCCTGCGCCGAGGCCGAGAAGAAATCCTCAGGCAGCTCTCCCAGGAGCCCATCCAGGTCATCTGCAGGGCACAGCAGGATGGGACCCATGAGTTTTGTGTGTGTATGGGATCATGGAATTGTTCCGGTTGGGAACCAGGCCGTTTTCCATAGGACATGGAGCTTTTCCTCCCCTCCCAGAGTGGGTCTGACTCACCCATGTCACATCCATCCGCTCCCACTAGCTCTTCCCAGCTGGGACCAGAGCTTGGTGGATGCAGGGAGAAGCCCCCAGGATGCTGCTCTGCACTGTGTCCACTTGTCCTCGAGTGTCCCCAATCCTCAGGAGCAAGGACACCCTGGGGGGGCTGCGCAGGGGGGTCCGGGATCAGCTCAGCCTGGGCAGGGACCTGCAAAACCCAGCAGGGATGAATTATTGGGGCATTTACCCATCCCTCCCCCTTCCTCCCAAGAGTCCCCATAGCCCAGACCCCTTTGGGGGTCCCAGCACCTCCCCAGGGCCACCAGCAGGGTCCCCCCTCACCTGCCGGGGGGAGCAGCCCTCGGGCTCCGGCGGGAAGATCCGGAGGAGGTTGTTGGGGGTCACGTTGAGGTAGTGGTTGCGGTGGGAGGGGGAGAAGACCCCCACCTGCAGAGAGGGCAGACAGAGGGAGTAGAGCCAGCTCCCAGATAACACCCCAAAGTTTCAGTCCCCTATTTATGGAAATTTTAGGATAAAGGGTGAAATTTTAGGAACGCTTGAGAAAAACCCGAGGTGCGAAACTGTGGGAGACCTTTTTCTCCTATTTATATTTGCAGTCCCTGGGTGCTACAGGATGGGAACGGTGATGTACCCCATGAACACCCTAGTGCCTCTTATCCCCTTATCCCAATACTTACATTCACAACTCCAGGGTGTGACGGGGTTGGGAAGGGGACGGGTGATGTGCTGTGTCACCGCCCCCGTAGCTCCCCACACCGCATTCCCCTGGGATGGGATCCCACTGCCTGTGGGATAAGCAGCCCCCAGCTCTCCTCACCTGCCTCAGCAGCAGCACGGAGCCGGCGCGGAGCTCGCTCTGCCTCTGCTCCAGCAGCAGCCGGTGCACCGTGCCCTGCATCTCCCCTGGGAACGAGGATGGGACCGTGAGCCCCGGAACGACAGGCAGGACCCCAGCTGGGCACAGGTACGGCCCCACTCACCTGTGGGGTCCCGGAACACGGCACCAGCGCCGGCGCTGCTCCTGGTCAGCGTCTTGATCATCACGGCCATGCTGGGGACCTTGTTTTTTGGGAGCTGCTTCAGGGCTGCCTGCACAGCACAACGGGGATTTTGGGGTAACCTTGGGCAGGGCTGGGAGCTGGGACTCCATGATCCTTGTGGGTCCCTTCCCGTGTGGGATATTCCAGGATTCTACGACCCTCGTCACCCGTGGGGACGTGGATGCCTGTGCTCAGCCCAGCTCGGCCCCCTCCCCACAGATTCCCAGCCCTAAAAGCAGCTCTGAGGGGTGAGGGAAGAGCAGGAAGCCGAATCCTGGGCCGCCCTCACCTTGCGGAGCACCATGACCACGCTGTAGGTGTGGAGGAAGCAGCTGGGGTCCCTCTCATCCAGCCCCAGCTCCGTCTTCATGGCCAGCCAGGGCCCCTTCCCAAAATCCTCCTCCGTGGGCAGCGGGGAGCTGGGCAGGGCCTGGAGTTGGGGACATCCATGGTCATGGAGCCCCAGGGCTCCCTCCCCGCCCAGCACCCTGCTCTGGGAGCCCCAGCAGTGCTGCTGGGATTCCCACCGGGATGTGCCGGAGCAGAGATGGGAGGGGGGTTACCTGAGCCCGCGGCTTCGCCACGGCCCCGTGGGCCGGAGTTTGGGGAGCAGAAACCAGGATCTCCTCCAGCAGCTTCCCGGAATGCTTGTGGGAGAGGGGGAGACGTCCAGGGATCTGCATCGCTTCACCTGCTGTTCCCATCCCATCCCAGCCCTCATCCCGTTCCCATTCCCATTCTATCCCCCCCATTCCATTCCTGACCCCATCCTATTCCCATCCCATCCTTATCCCCGTTCCCATTCCCATCCTATCCCCCCCATTCCATTCCTGACCCCATCCTATTCCCATCCCATCCTTATCCCCGTTCCCATTCCCATCCTATCCCCCCCCATTCCATTCCTGACCCCATCCTATTCCCATCCCATCCTTATCCCCGTTCCCATTCCCATCCTATCCCCCCCCCCCATTCCATTCCTATCCCATCCTTATCCCCGTTCCCATGCTGTCCCCATCCCCATCCAATCCCACCCTCATCTCTACCCCGTTCCCACCCCTGTTCCCGTTCCCCACCTGCTGGGGCAGGATCCCGGCGGGCCCCGGGAAGCGCCGGCTCTCCCTGCGTGGGGGGGCTCGGGGGGGTCCCCCGGGGGCTTTGCTGGCCGCTGTCACCAGCTGCACCAGGTGGTTGGTGACCACAGGGGGGTTCGGGGGGCCGGGGGGACCTGAGGGGGGCCCGGGGGGCAGCCAGGGCTGGGGGCAGCTCTGTGCTGGGGGGGTCCGGGGCACCGAGGAGCTGCTCCCTCCTAGGGATGCTCGGACAGGCCTCAAGGATGGAGCCCCCGGAGCAGGGATGCACCCTCCGGAGCCGCCCGGCTTTCCCACGGAAGGGGGGGGTCTGGGGGTGCAGGCACCGGCCGCGCTGGGCCGCAGCACCAGTTTGGGACTGGGGAGGGGGCCCTGCCTGTCCTGCACCCCCCCGGAGCCAGGGACCAGCTCCTCTCCCACCCTGAGCTTTTTGGGGATCCCACATTCCTGAGTGTTCTCCTTCCCTGGGCATTTCCATGGGGGCTTCTCGCGGTGCCTGGGGGGCAGCGGGACAGCGCCGGCCCCCACCGGCGCCTCGGGACCCTCCAGCTCCCTGCAGGCAGCCAGGAAAAGGTCATTGTCCAGCTCATCCTGGGGCGCTGCTCCCCGGGATGGGGGTCCCTGGAACCCGCCCTGCCCGGCGAGGGGCCGCAGGGTGGGGGCTTTACTGGGATGAACTGGGACGACGCTGGGTGAGGAATGCCCGGGGATCACAAACTGGTTCTCTGCATCTTCCACAGCGGAGAGGAAATCCTGCGGGAAAACAAACTCCGGCAATCCAAACAGCTCCGTGTGTTCCCCAGAGCTCACCCAGCTCGGTCGGTCCGGGCGGACCGCAGCTCCGGGGGGGCCCCAGGCCCTTGGGGGGTCCCTCACCTCGTCCTCCAGCTCCCCGTCGGTCCCAAAAAGCTTCTGGAAGTGGCAGGACTGTGGGAAAAGGGGAAAGAATGGGACTGGGAAGGACACAACAAGCTGGCGGGACCCTCGGTGAGGGGCCCCCGGGAGGATCCCGCACCTCGCCGAGGGGACCCCGCCTCTGCCCCCTCTCAGCCCGCGGGGGCCCTCGGAGATCCCTTTGTGAGGGCCCTCCGTGGCCCCGCCGTGGAGACCCCAGATCTCTCCCAGGGGACCCCCAAAACCGCCTCCGTCCCCCCGGCCCCGTTACCATGGCAGCGGCGCGACCCCTCCCCGGCCCGGCCCCGGAGGCGGAAGCGGCGGGGCCGGGACTCGAACTCCGGGCCCCGGGGAAGGGGCGGAACTTCCCCTGCGGCGCCGCGCGCCGCCTGGCGGCGGGCAGGAAACGCGGCCGCGCCCCTTAAAGGGCCACGCACTCCCTTTCCTCGCGCGTATCACATGTGCACACGCGTGTGCCCCCGCGTCACCCGGCCGGGCCCCGAGGCGCTGCCGGTGACTCAGCGCGGCCCCGGCCCGGTGTGATTCACTCCCGCACGCCCCCGCGGCACAGGCTGAGTAGCCCCCCACCCCGGGCCTGCTACACCCACACACGCGCGTGTGCAAGGGCATGAGCAGGTGCTGCGGCCGGCAAGGGCACACGGATGTGTCTGTGTGTCCTGCACGCACGTGTGTGCCTGTACATCCTGTACGTGTGTGTGTGTCCTGCACGCGCGTGTGTCCGTGCCCTGTGTCCCGCGTGTGTGCCAGGCTGAAGTGCAGCTGCCCACGGGCACAGAGCACGCGTGTGCCCCGCCGGCCGGCCTGTTGCACACGCATGTTCACACCTGCGTGCTCACGCACTCCTGTGCAAGCGCGGTTGCACACCAAGCTCCGGGGGTGCGCGCCATGGCCTGTCGCCCTGTCCCACACACGCGTACCCTCACACCGACAGCCCCTCACACACCGACAGCCGCTCACACTCACTCTCCCCGCGGCCCCTTTAAGGCCCCGTTAGGCTCCGCCCCCTCCCTTGGCCCCGCCCCTTTAGGGGAGGGGGCCGCGCGCGGGGCTATTTTTAGCGCCGGGCGCCGTCACGTGACCTGGAGTGACGTCACCGAATGTTGTTGTCGGGGCGGGCGGGGCCGCGCGGCGAAGATGGAGGAGGAGGCGGGGGGGCGGCGGGGCGCGCGCCGGGCGGCACCGGGGGGACCCCAGGTACGGGGGGACCCGGGGGGCGCCGGGGCCGCGGGATCGGGGCGGGGGCCCGCGGCGGGGGGCGGATCTGCGGTGTCGGGGTCTCCCGTGCGGGCCCGGGGGGCTCCGTGCAGTGGCGGGGGGGCTGCAGTTCCGGAGGTCCGGTGCGGTTTGGGGCGGGGGGCTTCGTGCCGTGAGGGTGGGTTTCAGTGCGGGGCCGTTGTGCGGTTGGGGGGCGCGGGCTGAGGGGCTTTGCGCCGTGCGGAGCGGGGGGGGCCCGCAGTGGGGGACCCCTGTGCGGGTTTGGGGGGGGGGGCTGCAATGGGGGGACCCCCATGCGGGTTGGGGGCTGCAGTGGGGGCCCAGAGCGGCTCGCGGGAGGGGTTGCAATAAGGACCCCCGTGTGGTTTGGGGGGGCTGCAGTGGGGGCCCAGTGCGGGTCGGGGGGGGCTGCAGTGGGGGTCCCGGTGCGGGGGCTGCAAGAGGGGACCCCGGTGCGGATCGGGGGATCTTGTGCATTCCGGGGTCCCGGTGCGGCTCGAGGGGGGAGAGCCCGTGCAATGGGGGGGCCCTGCAGTGTGGAGGGGCCCTGTGCAGCTCGGGGGAGCCCTGCAATTTCGGGGATCCCGGTGCGGCTGGGGGGTCCCGGTGCGCTTCGGCGGGGCCCTGCAATGAGCGGTCCCGGTGCGGGTCGGGGGGGGGCCCGGTGCGGTTCGGGGGGCTCGGTGCGGGTCGGGGTCCCCGTGCGCTGGGCTTTGCACGGTGCAGCGGGGGGGTCCCTGCGCTGGGGGGGCCCCCAGGGTCGGGGTTCCTGCAGTGTCGGGGGCCCGTGCGCCGGCTCGGCGGCGGCTCCGCAGCGCGGCCCGTCCGCGGGCGGGGGGCGGGGGGGCCCGCTGCACCGCGCCGGGCTCGGCGCTGCCGGCAGCGCGAGTGCCGTGTCCCCCCCGTGGGGTCCGTCCCGCCGCGTGGCCCTCAGGGGCGGCACCCCCAGACCCCCATCTCGGGGCGATGCCTCGGTTCGGGGGGGTTGCAGCGCCGGGGACCTCGCGGGGGGATCAGCGCGTGTCCCCCCTCCGTCCTTAGGGGGGTCCCATCCGTGTCCCTGTGGGGTGGCGCGGCCGGGGGGTCCTTCCCCGCCATCCCCCCGGGCTCCCGCTCTGCAGCCCCCCCCTTTTTCTGCGGAGCTTTGTGTAACGGTGCCGAGCCCCCCAGGTCCCTTCTGGGGGTGCCCACAGGCCCCCCATCCCGGGGGGCAGCGGAGGGGAGTGGGGCCCCATCCTGCCTCGGGTGGATGCTCGGGGGGCTCAGTGCGGGCTCCAACCCCCCGTCTGATGCTGGGGGAGATTTTGGGGGTCCCGGGGTGCTGACGGGCGCTTGGTCCCGCAGGGCTCCCGGGCGGCGCGGGCACAGCCCCGGTGCCCGGCCGGCGCTGACGGACACGCGCCTCTCCGAGCCCCCCCGGCATCCGCCGGCCACCATGGACCCCCAGAGCGACACAGGTGAGACCCGGGACCCCGGGCCGGGGGGCTGCACCCCGCTGGGCACCGCACCGAGTACCGGCCACCCGCCCCTCTGCACACGCGGGTCGCAGCCGTGTCCCCCGTTCCTGCTGTGGCCCTGGAGCCCCTCACTGTGGCAGCCACCAGGTGTTGGGGTACTGGGGGCCACGGCAATGTTCTACCCAGCACGGCACATCCGTGCCAGACGGGGGCACCCGGACACCGGGGGGGTGCCCGGGCACCGGCAGGCACCGGAGCCGTGCCACCACCCCCTCCCCCGATTATCCCAGCCCGTGCCACCGCCCCTTTCGGCATTCCCAGACCCCCGGCATCCTCCCGCTGAGAGGGGACACTGAGGCACAGCTCCCGTCACCGTCGTGGCACGGCTCACACGTGGCTCTTTATGCCACCGGGGGCGGGTCCCCGCGGCCCCCTGGGGTCCCCGCGGTGCCACGCGTGGGGACAGCCGTGGTGACCGCGAGGGCCGTGCCCGCGCTGTCCCAGCTCCCGCTGGCTCCCCGGCAGAGCCGCCCTGTAATTATCCCGGTGGGAACTCCGGCGACATCTGGACGCGCTCATCCCCCCCCCCCCCAAGGGGACACGCGGCAGCGGCGACACCCGCGGCCTCTGGAGGGGAAACTGAGGCCCGGGGCGGTGGCGGAGCCCCGTGTCCCGCTGGAGGGACTCGCCGCCGGTTGGGGACGGGGGTGTGTGTCCCCTCTGTCCCCAACCCCCCCCCCCGAGCCGCCCGCCGGTATTTTTGGAGCGGCCGCAGGGCTGGAGCGTCGCCCGGCCGTGCCTGGCACGGGGCTGGCACGCGGCGCGGTGGCACGGGGACACGGCGGCGCAGGGACACGGCCTGGCCGCCTCCGCCGTCCCTGGGGCGCTTTTCTTGGGGTCCCCTCCCGGCTTTGGGTCTGTCTGGGGGGGCGTGGGGGCCCCTCGGGGGTGCTGTGACCCTCTGGCTGCTGTGATGAGTTGGGCAGGTCTCAGCTGGGCCGGGGCCATCGGGGATGTGGCAGAGGCCACCCCTGCACTCCGCGGTCCCCAATCAACCCCTGGGGGCTCTGTGACCCCCAGGGCTGCTCAGTCGCAGCCTTTTCCCAGGCTCATCTCAGAGCCGGGGGGTCCCGTGGGTGCCGGTTCCATCCCGGTACCGTCCCGGGCACAGCCCCCTCGCTTCCCTCCTGGAGTTCCTGGGGGTCCCCCGCCATCCCCCCCCCCCATCTCCTTGAGGATCCCCTCAACCCCCAGATGTGCCACCACCTCTGGAGGGGGCTCCACGGGCCGGGTCACCCCTCTGCCCTGCCGTGGGAGCCAGGAAAGGAGTCTGGGAGCTGGAATGGGGGTCCGACCACCAGGAAGGGGGTCCGGGAGCCAGGAGGGCCCATTCCCGCGGCCTCCTGCCCGCTGGCAGCACCAGAAATAGCCGGGCTGACGTCAAGCCCCAAAGCACCCCGGGGGGGGCAGCGGGGGGGGCGCGGGGTGTCCCAGAAATATCCCGGCTATTAAAAGTCTCGGCTTGGGATTAACGCGTGGTAAATAAACGTGGCGGTGCCGGGGGGGTTACGCACGGCCGGGGCAGCGGGGCCGGGGCGCCAGGGGGTCCCCGTAACTGGGGGGAGGTCCCCAAGCCCAAAAAGGGGGGTTCCACACCTCAGCTCATTGTCACCCCCCCGGCTTGGCCCTGCAGAGCCCCTTGGGGCTGATCCGGTGGGGAATGTGCTGAGTTGGCATGTGTGCCCCCCCCAGCCCCTCTTGGGGTGGTCTTGTTGGGGGAGTCAGGGGGTCTTGAGTGGGGCAGGGGATTCGTCTGCCTTCATCTTCCCGAAGTGCGGGTTAATCCCCCTCGGCACATCCCAGGTTTTGTTCCCGGCAGCGCTGATGCGGATTAACGTCCCTGGCAATTAGGGGGATGTGGGGGGGTGGGATGGAGGTGGGGGGGGTCGTGCGGACCCCAGGCCCCCCACAGCCTCCCCAAGCTAGGGCAGCCCGTGTCCTCCAGCCCCCGGGGCAGCTCAGGGGTGCAGCTGGGTGTCGGGGGGGGGGACACACAGCACATCCCCTCCCGGGATCTGTTGTGGCCCCCCGGCACAATTCCCTATTTATAGCCGGCTCCTCCCGTGCGCCGGCTATTTCCAGGCGCCGGAGAGAATAGCCTGGATGGGGGGGGGGGCATGAAGGGGGCGTGGGTGAGCCCTTCAGCCCTGCCCTGCCTTGAATGGGGGGGGCTGCATTTGCTCCCATCACCCCAAAAACCAGGGATGCTCCATGACCCCCAATCAGCATCTCCGCATCCCCACCTGCTGAGGGGGGATTTGGGGAGCTGAGGTTGGGTTTGGGGGTGCACGTGGCCCCCAGCCCCCTGCAGTTCCCAGCCCGTTCAGGGGGTCACGGGTGTCTCTCCGCAGAGGGGGGGTCCGGCCGTGAGCCCCCGCTGGAGCTCCTGCCCCGTGTCCCGCTGCACGCTTCCCTGCCCGCCCCAGGTGAGTGGGGGCCGGCCCCCCGTGCCCCCAAAACCCGGTGACACCGCCCCAAACCCGGTGACATCCCCCCAAGTTTGCAGGGGTGTGCAAGGGGGGAGCTGCTGAACACGAGTGTGTTCAGGTGTGTAAGAGGAAGAGCCCCCCCCCTTGCACAAATGCGTGTGCAAGGCCGAGTGTGCAAGGCCGGGTGCCCCGGCCCTGGGGGGTGGCCCCATGGCGGATCCCCGGCCCCTCCCGTGTCCCCATTCCATGGGACACCCCCATTGTGCCCGCGGGGACCTCTCGGTTTGGGCAGCGAGGGGTTAAACAGCCCCTGTCCCGCACGAGGGGGCCGCAGGGTGGTGGCCCCAGCCCAGAGCCGGCCCAAAGCCACCACTGACCCCAAAGTGCCGGGTTGGCACCTCCGGGGGCTATTTTTAGCCCCCCCAAGGGCTGGGTGCTGACACCCCCCCCATTGCACCCCAACACCCACCGGGGTCCTTTGGTTACCCCCGGACTCGGGCTGGCAGGTTTGGGGGGCTTTGTGTACCCCCAAATACCCCCGGGAGAGCCAAACCCTCCGGGGCTGAACTGGGGGGGGGGGGGGGGGGCGAGCGAGGGGGGCTGGGTGCGCCCCTCTCGCGTGTCAAGGGGCGGCTGGCAGGGACTGGGGCTGGTTGGGATATGGGGGTGCTGTTTCTCTTGGGGGGCTGATTGGCGCTGGGGGGGGGGGGCTGGCGAGGGGCACTGGCGGGTTTGGGGGGGCTGGCTGTCCTTGGGGGGCGGGGGTGCCCCACCTCCGCGCACGGTGACGTCCGTGGGTCCGTGCGGGGACACGTCAGTGCCCGACGCGGCCGCGCCAGGTGGAGGGGGCTGGGGCTGGGGGGGCTCATTAACATGCACCGCGTGCCCCCCGCCCCCGCCTTCCTGTTTGCGTGGGGACAGTGACAGGCCCCCGCCCCCGCTCCTGCGTCCCCTGTCCTTTGCCGATGGGGGGGAGAGGGGGGTCTGTGCCCCCCGGGGGTTGCTGGGGGGGGATTTTGGGGAGGGGGGTGTCGGTGTTGTCCCCCCTGCAGCGCTCTGGGTTGCTCGGTGTGTGTTGCAGATGGAAGGGTTTGGATTGGGGCCGCCCCGTATTTGTTGTGGAGGGGGGGGGGGGTGACAGAGGTGGGGGTTGATCCAGGGGGTTGGAGCTGGGGGGAGACCCCCGAGGGCTTCCCGGGAGGGGCTGATCCTTGTCCCCCCCCAGCAGCCCCTGAACTGCTCAAAGAACCCCCAGCTCCCCCCCCAAACCGGCACTGACTCCCCCCCATCCTTGGAACACCCCCAAAGCGCCCCTTAACCGAGGTCCCCCCCCCATCACCCCTGGGACACCCCCAAACCACTCTCAGCTCCCCCCCCCCCCCATCCCTGGACCACCCCAGAACTGCCGCTGAAACAACTCCCAGCCACCTCCACCATTCCCGAGACACCCCAGTCCCTTTTCCCCCCTGACCCGGCGTGTCCGGCAGGGCCGGAGGGGCCGGAGGGGCCGGGGCCGGAGGCGGGGGTGGACGCGGGGCTGGCGGCGGCGCGGGAGCGGCAGCTGCAGCGGGAGCTGGTGGCCCTGAAGCAGCAGCAGCAGCTCCAGAAGCAGCTGCTCTTCGCCGAGTTCCAGAAGCAGCACGAGCACCTCACCCGCCAGCACCAGGTCCAGCTGCAGAAGCACCTCAAGGTGTGTGGGGCAGGTTGGGGGTGATGGGGGTCTGGGGTGTCGTGGGTCTGGGGGTTACAGAGCGCTTGGGGGTGGTACTGGGGATGATGGGGCTGTGGGGTGTCACCAGTCTGGGGGGATGGAGATTTTGGGGGGTATTGGGGATGATGGAGCTGCTGGGGGAGGAATATTGGGGTTGATGGAGCCGTTTGGGGGGATACTGGGAGTGATGGAGCCATTGGGGGGCCGGAGCTGTGGGGCAGCGCTGGTCAGGGCTGATGGAGCTCTCGGAGGACATTTGGGGTGCCAGGGCCAGGGGCCACCCTGTTCCTCGGGGCGCTGGGGCTGGGGGTGTCACCCGGGGCGCTGGGCAGGTGAGGAGGAGGGGGGGGCCGTGCCGTGCCGTGCCGCGGGGGTCCCATCCCGGTGCCCCCGCCCCGCAGCAGCAGCAGGAGGCCCTGGCCGCCCGCCGGCAGCAGGAGCTGGAGCAGCAGCGGCAGCGGGAGCGGCAGGAGCTGGAGCAGCAGCGCCTGGAGCAGCTCCAGAGCCTGCGCCCCAAGGACCGGGGCCGTGACAGTGAGTGGGGGCACGGGGGGCCTGGGGACAGTGGGGTCCGGGGTGGGGCGTGGGGCTGTGGGGTGGGGGGAATGGTGGGACTGGGGGATCTGGGGGTTTCTGTGGGGCTGTGGGGGGTGCTGACCCCCACCCCGTGCCCCCAGGTGCCATTGCCAGCACGGAGGTGAAGCTGAAGCTCCAGGAGTTCCTGCTCAGCAAGACGAAGGAGCCGGGCCCTGGCCCCCCCAACCATTCCCTCCCCCAGCACCCCAAATGTTGGTAGGTGCCCCCCAGGACCCCCCCAAAGCCCCGTGGGGGTGACCCAGTTGTTCCTAGCGGGGTCTCTGCCACCTTCGCCCCCCCAGGGCTCACCACACCTCGTTGGACCAGAGTTCCCCCCCCAGACTGGCAGCCCGGGGACCCCCCATCCTACAAGCTCCCCCTCCTCGGCACCTACGACGGCCGGGATGATTTCCCGCTCCGGAAAAACCGGTGGGTGCGGGTGCGGGTGGGGGGGCGGGGGGCGTGACACACCCGCAGGGGGTGACGGTGACACGTTTGGGGTGACACGCTTGGGGTCCCCAGCCTCGGAGCCCAACCTGAAGGTGCGGTCGCGGCTGAAGCAGAAGGTGGCGGAGCGGAGGAGCAGCCCCCTCCTGCGGCGCCGCGACGGCTCCGTGCTCAGCGCCTTCCGCAAGCGCCACGTCGAGATCACCGGTGCGTCGGGGACACGCCTGGGGACACGGGCTGGGCTCGTGGGTGGGACACGCTGCCCGCCTCGGTGTCCCCAAGACGCCGGCTGGTTCCTCGGAGCCCCCGTGGTCTCTCGTGGCTGCTGGGGCTGGTGTGGCACACGCGTGTGCGTGGGGTGGGGGGTCAGTGCCTGTGCCCATGTGTGACACGTGGTGTCCCCATCCCTGCGTGTGACACCCCGTGTCCCTGTGCCCGTGTGTGACACCCCGTGTCCCTGTGCCCGTGTGTGACATGCAGTGTCCCTGTGCCCATGTGTGACACGCAGTGTCCCCATCCCTGTGTGTGACACCCCGTGTCCCTGTGCCCGTGTGTGACACCCCATGTCCCCATGCCCGTGTGTGACACGCAGTGTCCCTGTGCCCGTGTGTGACACCCCATGTCCCCGTACCCGTGTGTGACATCCCATGTCCCCATGCCCGTGTGTGACACCCCGTGTCCCTGTGCCCGTGTGTGACACGCAGTGTCCCCATGCCCGTGTGTGACACGCGGTGTCCCCATGCCCGTGTGTGACACCCCGTGTCCCTGTGCCCGTGTGTGACACGCAGTGTCCCTGTGCCCGTGTGTGACACCCCATGTCCCCATGCCCGTGTGTGACACCCCGTGTCCCCGTGCCCGTGTGTGACACCCCATGTCCCGCAGTGTCGTCGGTTTGCAGCAGCGCCCCCGGGTCGGGGCCCAGCTCCCCCAACAGCTCCCACGGTGCCCACAACGGCCTGGCCGCCTCTGTCCCCAACATCCACAGTGAGGTACAGCCGGGCCGGGGACAGGGGACAGGGGCAGGGACACGTGTGTGCAGGGGGCCTGTGAGCGTGTTGATGGTGTGACCCGTCCCCACACATGTCCATGGCGTGTCACGTCCCCGCACGTGTGCTGATGCCGTGTTTGCCGTGTGGTGCCACAGCAGCTCCTGCCCCAGCCCCGCGCCCTGGCCCTGGACGGGGCCCAGCTCAGCCTCTACACGTCCCCGTCGCTGCCCAACCTGTCCCTGGGGCTGCAGGCCACTGTCACCGTCACCAGCGCCCACCTCCCCGTGAGTGCGGGGCACGGGGACCCTGTCGCGGGTGGCACTGGGATTTGACACCCCATGGCAGGGACACGGGAACCCCACGGGGGGTGGCATGGGGACCTGGAACTCCACAGAGGGAATGTGAGGACCCCCTGGGGGCACGGGGACATGGGGACCCCATGGTGGGCAGCCCTGGGACGTGGAACCCCATGGAAGGGGTATGGGGATACAGTGCGGGATGCCATGGGCACCTGGCACCCTACAGCGGGGATGTGGGGACCCCACAGGGGTGGCACAGGCACCTGGCACCCCTGGGGCAACGTGGGGACCCCCAGTGCCACCCCTGTCCCGCAGGCGTCCCCCAAGCTGTCGCCGCAGGCGGAGGGCGAGCGGCCGGGGGTGCCCCCGGGGGTGTCCCCGCTGCGCCCCGGGGCCGCCCTCACCGGGAAGTTCCTGAGCACATCCTCGATCCCGGGGTGCCTGCTGGGGGTGGCCCTGGACGGAGACGCCCCGGCCGGGCCCCCGTCGCTGCTGCAGCACGTGCTGCTGCTGGAGCAGGCGCGGCAGCAGAGCACCCTCATTGCTGGTGAGACCCCGGGACCCCAGCCCTGCCCCAGTTCTCCCCCGTCCTTCCCCAGTTCCCCCCACTTACAGCCCCCCACCCTCCCTCCCAGCCGCACTGGGGGGCTCGGGGGCCGTGGGGAGCCCCGCTGACCCCGTGTCCCGCAGTGCCCCTGCACGGGCAGTCCCCGCTGGTGACGGGGGAGCGCGGGGGGGTCCCCGTGGGAACAAACTGCCGCGACACCGGCCCCTGAGCCGCACCCAGTCGTCCCCGCTGCCCCAGAGCCCCCAGGCCCTGCCCCACGGCCCCCTCCAGCACCACTTCCTCGACAAGCAGCAGGTCCAGCTGGGCAAGGTGGGCCGGGGGCACGGGGGGAGCATGGAGCTGGCACTGGGTGGGCATAGGGGGCGTGTGGGGTGGGAATGGGGCACGGGGCGTAAGCAGAGCTGGGGGTGTCGGGTAGCTGTGGGGCACCACTAACCCCCAAAATACAGCAGAGGGGGCGTTGCAAGCAGGGGAAACTGAGGCAGGAGAGGGGAAACTGGGGAAGGACTGGGCAAAGGTCTGTGGGGTGGCTGGGACATGGGATAGGTGTGGGGTGGGTACTGGGTGGCTGTGGGATGGGCGTGGGGTGACTGTGGGGCACGGGGTGGGTACAGGGGGGCCATGGGGCAGACACGGGGCATGGGGGGTCACTTTACCCCCGTGCCCCCAGCTGCTCCCCAAGGGGGGGGAGCTGGCCCGGCAGCCCCCCACCCACCCCGAGGAGACAGAGGAGGAGCTGACGGAGCAGCAATCGCCCCCCCCGGGTGAGAGGGGCCCCCCGGGCCCCCCTCGGCCCCCCCCTCGCCCTCGTGTCCCCAGAGCCCGGGGACCCCCCAGAGCAGCCGCAGGACCCCGAGGGCTGCCAGGAGCCGGGTGACAGCGGGGACGAGGCCGAGGCCACCGGGGACCCCGACGTCACCGAGCTGGGGGTCACCTACAAGCAGGTGAGACTTTGGGGGGCCCCAACCCCCCCCAGCTCCCTCAGTCCCCCCCAAACTCCAGCACGAGCCCCCCCTGCCCCCTGCTCTCCTCCCAGCCGTGTTGTGTCCCCCCCCCATTTCTGGGGGCCTGGCCCCCCCCGCGCTGCCGCAGCGATGACTCGGAAGGGTCGGTGACTCATCCCCCCCTCTGTCCCCTGTCCCCGCCACCCCCGCGCTGTGACCCCCCTGTTCCCTGCCGTGACTCATCCCCCCCTCGCCCCCCCCGGGCCGTGGGGCTGACGGGGTGGGGTCCCCCCAGGTGTACCCCGAGGCGCCGCTGCAGCTCTTCCCCGCGCCCCCCCTGGGGGTCCTGGCTCTGCCCCACCCCGCCCTCGCCCGAACCCAATCGTCCCCTGCCAGCGT
The DNA here is from genome assembly GCF_000738735.6 of Corvus cornix cornix. Taxonomy (NCBI): domain Eukaryota; kingdom Metazoa; phylum Chordata; class Aves; order Passeriformes; family Corvidae; genus Corvus; species Corvus cornix. The sequence continues at coordinate 4,386,154 of NC_046352.1, read as the reverse complement.
CAAACCCCCCCCGCCCGAGGGGCCCCCCAAGCACCTCTTCACCACAGGTACGGCGCTGGGGGGGCTGGGGGGGCTGTGCTGCAGGGTGCTCTGGCACTTGGGGGGGTCGGGGGGTCCCTGTCCCATGGGGTTCTGCGTCCCTCAGGGTGACATGGGGGGCTCGTGTCCCATGGGAAACCCCAGGGATGCCCGTGTCCCCCCGCGAGTGTCCCATTGCTTGGTGGGGTTGTTGGTGTCCCTCTCCCATAGGATTCCCTTCTTCCCTGGGGTTCCCAATCCCTTGGGGTGCCCAGGGGTCCCCCTGTTCCCTAGGTTCCCCCTGTCCCCTGGGGTTCCCAATCCCTTGGGGTGCCTGGTGTCCCCCAGTCCCACGGACTCCCTGTGTCCCCTGGGGTTCCCAACACCTCGGGGTGCCCAGGGGTCCCCATATGCCATGGGATGCCCCTTTCTCCCGGGGCTGCCCCTCCCCGGGGGTGTCCCGGTGGCAGTGCCAGCCGTGCTGTTCCAGGCGTGGTGTACGACACGTTCATGCTGAAGCACCAGTGCACCTGTGGGAACACCACCATCCACCCCGAGCACGCCGGGCGCATCCAGAGCATCTGGTCCCGGCTGCAGGAGACGGGGCTGCTCGGGAAGTGCGAGGTGAGGGGGTCCCCGCGTCCCGGGGGGGCCGGGGTGGCGCGGGGAGCCCGGGGGGCTCAGCCTGTGCCCGTCCCCAGCGGATCCGGGGCAGGAAGGCGACGCTGGAGGAGATCCAGACGGTGCACTCGGAGCACCACGCGCTGCTCTACGGCACCAGCCCCCTGAACCGCCAGAAGCTGGACAGCAAGAAGCTGCTGGGTGGGTGCTGGGGGGCCCCGATGCCTGGGACCCCCCTTTGGAGCTGACCCTGTTCTTTGTGATCCCTCTGTCCCCTGCGGGTCCGCACCCCCTTGGGTGTCCAGCAGAGTCCATGTCCCATGGGGGGTCCCAATCCTTGGGGTGCCCAGGGGTCCCATGGGATCCCTCTATCCCCTGGAGTTTCCCCATCCCTTGGAGTTCCCCCTGTCCCGCGGGCTCCTCATCCCCTGGCGCTCCCAATCCTTTGGGGTGCCCAAGGGTGCCCTTGTCCCATGGGATTCCCCTGTTCCCCGGGGTTCCCAATCCTTTGGGGTGCCCAGAGGTCCCCTTATCCCACGGGACCCCTGTGTCCGCTTGTCCCCATCACCCTTGACCCCGCAGGTCCCATCACGCCGAAGACGTACACGGTGCTGCCATGCGGGGGCATCGGGGTGAGTCTGGGGGCACGGGGGGTGTCCCCGGGGTGGCCGTGCCCCGCTGACCCCCAGTGCCCCCGCAGGTGGACAGTGACACGGTGTGGAACGAGCTGCACTCGTCCAGCGCGGTGCGCACGGCCGTGGGCTGCCTGCTCGAGCTGGCCTTCAAGGTGGCCGCGGGTGAGGTCAAGGTGAGCGCGTGTCACTGTCACTCTGCCCCCCCTGCCCGTGTCCCCCTGTCCCACTCGTGTCCCGATGCCACACGTGTCCCTCTGCGTCCCATCCGTGCCCCTCTGTGTCCCACCCGTGTCCCTCTCTGTCCCCCAGAATGGCTTCGCCGTCATCCGCCCCCCAGGCCACCACGCCGAGGAGTCCACGGCCATGTGAGTACAGGGACAGGGCCGGGACCCCCGCCCAGGGCCACCCCCTCCACCAATGTCCCCTGTCCCTTGTCCCCAGGGGCTTCTGCTTCTTCAACTCGGTGGCCATCTCGGCCAAGCTGCTGCAGCAGCGGCTCAGCGTGGGCAGGATCCTCATCGTGGACTGGGTAAGGGGGGACGGGGGGGCCTCACAGGCCTTGGGGACCCCGTGGGTGGGCGTGGGGGGGTCCCTGATGTCACGGGTGGCCCCCCAGGACATCCACCACGGGAACGGGACCCAGCAGGCCTTTTACAGCGACCCCCACGTGCTCTACATCTCCCTGCACCGCTACGATGATGGCAACTTCTTCCCGGGCAGCGGGGGCCCCCGAGGAGGTACCGGGGGAATTTGGGGGGGTGGGGGTTTCCCCGTGCCCCCCCCGGCCCTGGCTGTGGCACGGGGGGGTCACCTGTGGCTGTGCCCAGGTGGGCAGCGGGCTGGGCGTGGGCTACAACATCAACATCGCCTGGACCGGCGGCGTGGACCCCCCGATCGGGGACGTGGAGTACCTGACAGCCTTCAGGTGGGGGGGCCGGACCCTCGGGGGTCCGGGCTCGGGGGGAGTCGCTGTGTCCTGGGGGGAGGGTCCTCATGGCATTGAGGGGGGCTTGGTGGGAATTCCGGGGTCCTGGGGAGGGTTCCTGAGCCCTTGGGGGGCTCTGTCCCAGGGAGGGGTCCCAGTGTGCTGGGGGAAGGGTCTCTGTGCAGCAGGGGGGTCCCTGCACCAGCAGCTCCTCTGGATCCTGGGGGGGTCCCTGCAGCCCTTGGGGGGTCCCTGCTCCTGGGGGGCTCCCCATGTCCTGAGGGGTGTCCCTGTATCCTGGTGGTTCCCTACCCCCTGGGAAGGGTCCCTGCCCTCTTGGGGGGCTCCCCCAGCCCTGGGGGGGTCCCGAGCCGCCGCTGCCCCCAGGACGGTGGTGATGCCCATCGCCAACGAGTTCTCCCCGGACGTGGTGCTGGTCTCCGCCGGCTTCGACGCCGTCGAGGGCCACCTGTCCCCGCTTGGTGGCTACTCTGTCACCGCCAAGTGTGAGTGGGGTCCGGGGCTGTCCCGGGGAGGGGACCCCGGCCCCGGCCGCCCCTCACCCTGTCCCCGGTGCCCCCCAGGTTTCGGGCACCTGACGAAGCAGCTGATGATGCTGGCGGGGGGCCGGGTGGTGCTGGCGCTGGAGGGGGGCACGACCTGACGGCCATCTGCGACGCCTCCGAGGCCTGCGTCACCGCCCTG